>NC_060072.1:95941742-96244772 GCF_922984935.1 Meles meles
CACAGACCTTTAGATATGAGATGTTCAGGAAATAAGGTACCCCATTTCTCTCTCCAAGGTAAGAATTTACTAACTCTGCTTCCAGGAAGATCTGATGCATTATCAACCAAAATGTGTCAAATTTTGCACACCTTCTTTCACTTCAGTCCCTCCTCCCATAAGCAAAACTGTCTACTATTGTGGCTCTTACAGATCCCCCACCGACATGTTTCATAGCTCCACCTGTGTCCTAGTCTACCCCTCCTGAGCCCTCAAAGTGTCAGTCGTGAGCTGCAAAAGTTCCTGGCTTGCTCACATGTCAGCTCTTGGCCTTCCATCATCATGGCCAAGCAGAAGACTGTTGAGGCCTGTTGTTTCCCCCTTACTGCTACTTATGCACTTCACCTGTGTGAAGGTACATGTTTATATTCTTAGGAAGCATTAAAAAACAGGTGTCTGACTACCTACAATATTTCCACTTAAGATAACTCAGATTCTGAAGATAAAATCAGGACAAGGACAAATCGAACAATCTTTGAAAATGTAGCTTCTTATTGGGTAGGAGTATGTGAGAATGCCTAACTGGGAATCCCTCATCTCATGGGTCTGTCAGTAGGTCAGTGAATCTTGCTTTTTCGTATCGGGGGACTTCAGCCTTCCCCTACAACCACTTAAAGCTGGAGAATCCGGACAACTGCCTGGGTCATGAGAATAGTCAGAAGAGTGGCTCATGAGATAAAAATAAAGTCTTGAAAGAAGAAAATAGTGTTGCCATTGGGAAACAGGATAGGTCTCACCAGAGTTTCTGGGGGTGGGTCCCAGGGTGGTGGGAGCTGCCCTCAGTTTGGCAGGTTGAGAATTATGTCTTGCCCTAGTCAACAGATGCTGATGTCTCAAGCACAAAATATAATGTCTTTCTTGCCCACCAAGTGCAGTTAGTTAGTTCAATTGTAGCTTCTGGGAAATCCCCTTCCTCTTAGTAGGTTAAGGGTAGAGCACATTTTGGGACTTGGCTCAGAAAGAAGTCCTGACTTTTTTCCAGTGAAAAGGCAACTGAACATTTCTTCTTTACTTTCTCTTATTTTAAATCTGCAACTTGTACTTCCCAGCGTGGGAGGAACATTATCCCACCTTTTACCTCCTACTAACATCCACAAAGGAATTATTTTCTCCCAAACTGGCCATCTTTCTTCCCTCAGCATACACACAAAATAACCAAGGAAAAAATTAAGATAAGTTATTGTTGGGCCAGTATTTCTAGGCTCCTTTTACTCTAGTGGAACACATAAGAATGTGGAGCCCTGTGGGTATAGACAATGCTATAAGCAGAGGGACTCCCTCTTTTTGTTGGTCTCTTGACCCTGCCATGAATTCTAAGCTATTTGATTTGCCTTCTCTTCTCAAAAGAATTGTGAATTCTGTATTGGGAACAGGGAGACAGTTTCAAGGTTTATCTGACGAAAGCATCTAAGAAAGGACAGTGCTGATATGAATGGCCTGTCCCCTCCCACCCCACCAATGGGAATACATCAACCTTACAGACTCTGCTGGAATACATATGCTGGTGTAATTCTTGGGTCAAGGAGTCCTGTTTCTGCCTTAAAGAGACCTAATGAGCTTCTAGGTTGGCAATTTCCTCAGGCTCAGATTCTCTAATAAGAGACATGGGAGGGAGAGGATTATTTCTCTTCCCATCCATAAACCTGTGTTTCTAGTTCAAGGGTTTAAGTCACTTAGTTGCAGATCCCCAAACTGTTCAATACCCAAGAAAAAAAGGTAAGCATGGTGACCCCAAACCTTCCCACTGTGTCAAGATTTAACTTTGTACTATAATGGAAAAAGACTGGTTACCAGCCTGGTAACCTGGGTTCTATTTGTCTTAATTCTGTCACTAACCAGTTGGGTGACTCAGCTTAATTTCTTCTTCCGTTAAAAACCAAGAGATTGGATGGGGTGCGTGGGTGGCTCAGAGGGTTAAGCCTCTGCCTTTGGCTCAGGTCATGGTCTCCGGGTCCTGGGATTGACCCTCATTGGGCTCTCTGCTCAACAGGGAGCCTGCTCCCCCCACCCCACCACCACCTGCCTCTCTGCCTACTTGTGATCTCTCTCTCTCTGTGTCAAATAAGTAAAAATAAAATCTTTAGAAAAACAAACAAACAAGGGATTGGAGATCATCTCTCTCAGCTCCATTCTAGTTCCAAGATTCCCCAGGTCCTACAACATTCCTGCCCCGGCCCTCCACATGAAGAGAGGCTTACTAAATTGGATTGTCACGGCAAGATTCTCTGTTAGTGGAGGAGCCCAAAAACATCTTTCTGGCCCAAACAACAGTGAACCCTTTCGAACAGCATGCGAGACTTCCAGTCAGGACTGCCGCCAAAGGAAATGGTTTCTGTCTCTTGCACCTTTTTGGTACCCTACCCCAGTCAGAATAGTTCATTGAGAATTCCATGTAATTTCAAACCTCACTTGATAGATAGAGCTAACTTTGTTTGGGGGCATCTTTGGCTTCAAAACTAATTATTATAAAATTCAAATTGAACTCTGCTGCCCTACTTCCCTCACCCCTGTCCAAACATACAGCTGAATAGCAATGACTTTGTGGGGCCTTTCTATAAACACAGAGCTCAAATACTCAAGGGTATATCCAAAAAACCCAGAGAGTATTATCTCATGTACATCATACCTAGTGATTTAAACTGTTTAGTTTGGCCCTTTCCTTAGTTCCTTAAGTCCTAAGATGAGACATGGGAGGGGTAGAATTGTTTCTCCTCCCACCCATAAACCTTAGCCTTCTCTCTCTTCCACAGTCTACATGGGGAGGACAGGGAAGCACAAAGGACAAGAGAAAAGATGCATCCATCTGAGATCTAAAAGGAGACAATGAGGTGATAATTTTCTCACTGTCCAGGTGTTGTGTTTCCAGCTCCTACCCCTTCTTATTTTAGAGACTGGCCATTCCTAGGATGACCTGAGAATTCATCCCCTTAGCCCTGCTCCCCAAGCACTTGGATAATGAAGTCGAGCTGTCTTCATCAGTATTATATTGTAGATAGAAGACCACCGGCTATAGCCTGGTGAAAAAATGAGTCAGATCTTTCTGCTGTAAAGACAGACACATGAGCTGAGAAAAGGTTCCTGGGTTTCCTTCAGAGGGCACTGGGTTGACCCGAAAGATCATTTCAGAGCTGCAGACTGCTGGACATCAAGGTCTGTTTCCTGGAAAGGGGCATGTTGTCAGTCAAGCTGCTGACAATGCCTCATTCCACCTCCTCCCTCAATCATTTACCTCTTTCCCCTCCCCAATTATGCAGAGTTCTGAAACACAGCCCTGGCTGCCAGGAGACTCCAGTACATTTTCATGTTGATTTCATTCAGTTCACAAAGGTAGAGACGAGAGGATGATGCTGTGGGTTTGGTTTACTTGTAGTACCTGAACTGCTGACTCCCAGACAGGTGGAAAAGTTCTGTCTTGTTAATAATCACTGCACTCCATTTCAGGTCCCAGGTCCTAAGGGAGACTAGAGAAAAGATGTCTGCTTCTCCCTGTTGTAGTTCAGGAACAATAACCAAAAGGATGGCACAGATCCTTGCCGCTCTCTCCACTTCCACACTCTTTCCCAACAATATCTTCCTCGCTACCTTTCTACCCACTAGACCACATGGAGTGTATTTTAAATTCCAATTGTGGAGTGTCACTGGATCAAACAGGATTCTTTAGAGGATGTGAAGAGCCTTAAATACTTGCGATGTCCATCTTATTTCAGGCGTTCAGAGCCACTACATAGAGAGAACTTGACTTTCTGACATTTTTGTGACCTAATAGTGAAAGCAGTAGGGATATTTTTGTGGAGATAGGAAGTTGGGGGCAGGGGTAGCCCATGCGTGACCTGCCCTTAGAAGTCAGACCTTGGATTGTTCGTGACATGTTGCTTGTCAGGAAGTGTGGTGGGAAATCGTCTGTCTAGAAGGAATGTCCATTCCTGCCCTTTCCTGTTCAGATGCAATATTGTGCTGATGGGAGAAAGTCAGGGCCAGGGCCGTAGAGGACTCTTTTTTTCTTTTTTTTTTTTTTTGAGGACTCTTGTTACAGTGCCAAGTGGATTCAAAAGAACAGGGAAGAAAATCTTTGTCTCCAGAGGTTACAATGACCAACCTTTCCTCCTTCCTCACAGAGACACTTCCTTTTGAATTGGGAGACTAGCTATTTCTTGTTGCTTTGTATTCAGCTCACCTACTGAATTTACAGTACTTATGTGCCTACCTCCATCACTGAATGACGCCTAGGTTGCTATAAAGCCAATTTCTTTCCAAGATCTTTGAGCCAAACCTGTCTTGTGTAACTAACTTCTCTCTTTTTATACCTCCTCCCCCTGCGGTATGTCTCCAATTGGCAGTGCCTAATTTGACCCAGTTCCTCTAAGGAGACACTAAGATCTGCTTGCCTGGCCAGGCAGGGGAGGAGGTGCTTTGAGGGGCGGGGAGTGGGAAGGTTGGGAGGGATGTGCTGCCTGGAGACTTGAACAAACAGTGAAGTACGTCTACCGATTTGCTCCTGGCTTTCAGAATACCAGGATTGGGAACAGCAGACTCTCCGTCCGCTCTCACTTCCAGGGTTACCAACTTGGCATGAGGACCTGCTAGAGGCAGCCAAACACTGATTTTGCCCAAGATGTGTCATGGAGCACCTGTTAAGAGCAATTAAGAAGCAGAAGAGCTCAGTTTACTGCTAGGAACAAAGTCCAACTCAGAAAACAACTCCTTCAGACCCTTCTGGAAATTGTTTTGGGACCATTTGGGCAGGTGTCCAAGAATGAGATGCACTTTCGGAGCCAGTGCTCGCTGAATGCTCTGCTTCAACTGTTCAGCCTACCTAGTGCTTATCTAGCCCCTGGTTCATTTGTGTTCTCTCTCTCTCTCTCTCCACACACACACACACACACACACACACACACATCACACATCACACACATTATATTACATTAGCATATTTCTCCCCTTAGAGCCTGCTCAACTTTTTCTTTTTAAGTAACAGACCCCACTCCTACAGGGGTCACACCAAAGGAAGAGATGCCTTAACTGATGTTAGAATTAGGGAAAAACAAGAAGATCCATGACTTTTGAAAGGAAGCAAGATGGTTTAATGAGAAGAGCACAGCTCAGAGCAGTGGGAGACCTGTGTTCTTCTTCCAGTCTCGCCATGAGCCCAGAGACAAGTCACTTAACCTCTCAGAGCCTCAGTTTCTCTAAGAGAAAATGGAGAAAATCTCGCTCATTCTTGCTTCTCCTGCATGGAGCGTGGGGAGGAAGGAAGGGAAGTCACATGTGGCATCTTAGCTTTGCAGTTTCAAAAAATCCCAAAGGGCAATTATGGAGCTAATGATTCGGAAATGAAAGGGGCCCCATGAGTACCAGACTGCCCTTCCTCATTCTTTGAATCTCTGCCCACCACAAGTTCTATGCCTAGTTCCAGAGGGTATGGGTTTGCTAATCACTATGGACTTGGGCTCTTCTAATCATTACCCCTAAGGGAACCTTCAAGGAACTACTCATTATTGTGGCTTGCTCTAGCATTTGATCCCAAAGCTCGGTCCATCCCAGGGAGGATGTGAAGAAAAGAAGAATTGAAAATAAACTTAATTTTTTCTTCCACACCCGGGCTTCCCAGGGTGAGACTAGGACTGTTTAATGAGATCTAAGACACAGCTGCTTTGTGAAGTGAAGGAAACCCCATGTTTCGGGTTTTCTCTTGAGACTTTTCAGAAGAGTATGATGTCTCTCAGCACCCAAATGACCTGGGGGAGAGGGGCGAGAGGGTAATAGATACTTTTCCCCTGTGCATCCCCCAGAATCTTCCACCCTTGCCTCTAACAGTATAGTATTACAAGCAAAAGATTTTCATCCATCTGCCTCAGAGAGATCTTCGAAGAGACCAGGAATCCTGATGGCAGCTAAGGCTGTTCTCTTGCCCCGCTCTTATGCCCCCAAATCTGCCCCTGGACTACTTATTTTTTATTAGATGACTGGTGAAATCAATTTTGGAGGTATGTAAATTTCCACCAAAGAGATTTTTTTTTTCCTCCTCCCACAGGCTCCTAAGGAGATAATTCATTGGAACAAATTATCACTTTTAATTGTTCTCAGTTCTTGATTTGTTTAATACTCTACTGCCAATTACTGCTCGCTTCTCTTAAATAGACTAACCTGCATTTTAAATTCAGTCTTCCCCCTTTAAAAGAAAAATAAACATAGCAAAGTAATTGACAAGAAGCTGGGGAAAAGCCACTTAAAGTTTTAATTTGTTTATTAGACCTTCAGTGGAGGACTCCTCGCTGAACCTGAGGTGGGCTGCTCTCCATCTTCTACTTTCCTGTCCCCCTCCCTCCCCTACACACCCCAAAAAAGAATCCCTTGAGACAGAATCCAGCTTCTTCCCCTTGTTACTACTCCATTCTTAAGGTATAGAGCTTTTGTGGGGCTGGTTTCTTTGCCTCCAGAAGGCTGGGCTATAACCTGTCTCCTTTCCCACAGCATCAGCTCCACCTACAGGAGGAGGGTCTACTCTCCAAACCACACAACTGGGACCACTCTGGAGTAAGATAGTGTTTCCACTCCAGAGGCTGGGGAAGCCTGCAGAAGTTGTAGGTTGGAGTTTGTAAGTCAGCATATACTGTCCTTCTCATCAGGACCAAGTAGGAGGTTTTTGTTCTTTAGGTTAGGGTTGGAGCAAACTTGCTAATTCCAGAGTGTTAGAGAGAAACCTCCTCCCTTCCCAGATCTGGTTTCTAATCACAGCTATTTTCTCTTTCAGCAGACTCTAAGATGGACATAGAAGACTGCAATGGCCGCTCCTATATGTCTGGTATGCCCTCTTGTGCACTGTGTTTATAAGGGGCTGGGAGCAGCCACTGGCCTGTGGAGCAGAGCGGAGTCCAACCCAGCCTAGCACAGGACCTCAGGTGCCCCGGTCACAGAGCTGCCAGTCATGCTTGGTAGTGCTTGGTAGCATGAGTCTATTTTGGTCATTTTATATTCCCTAGAGATTCTCTTCCCAGACTTCTTGGGGGATAAGGGAAGGGAAGCGGAACAGGAGGGAAATACAAGTGGGGACTATGAGGCATAGTCTGAGAGGAATGATTTAAAGCAAAGAGATAGAAGGAAGATGTAGGTCCTTCTCCTATACTCTGAGGTCATCAGCCCAACACGATACTCTGTCCCAGCCAGGTGGAGAGTGGGGCAGCGTTTCAAACCTCCAAGGCCTGTAGGGGCCAGGTGGGTATGTAAATGAGCGAACAGGGAGAAGGAATGTGGGGGACTGTCATGTAGAGAGAACACATATCCTACTTCAAGAAGCAAAAGCTCCTCAGTGTGCACCAGTCACAGTCGTGCCAGGATGTGCATCCAGTGTGGCCAAAATTGCAATTTTTCAAGAGAAGTCAGGAATCCAGATTTTATGTGAAGTGTCTCCATTTTAGACTAAGGACTCAATATTTTCAAAAATGTTCCAAGGAGCAAGCCGAACTTGTCTATGGGCTGAATTCAGCCAGTGGGCCAACAACATAGAGCTTTTGAAAGAAAGATATAGAGCACAGCTCTCATTTCTCTCAGTTCCTTCCCAGGGTTCTAACATGCTGTGGCTTTACGTACCTGCCAGATACTCTTACTGAGGCAGAAGAGATCACTGCTCATATGAATGGCTTTTAGAGATAGGAAAGTAATTGGGGTCTTCTCAGAGTTTAACAAGGTGAAAAGAAATGAGGACCTTTATTGGGCTCTCTCTCTGACAGTGCAGAGAAGGGCCGAAAACAGAGCTTGTCTCTAAGACAGAAGGAGTCATTTTTTGGAGCATTAGAACGTCAGGGCAAGAAATGATCATAAAAGGTAAGGGAAGCCAGAATTGGGTTTTGACATGATGAGGATGCCCGTCAGAGATCCAAGCACCACCGTAGAAATGACCTATAGCTTATTATTATTTTTTTTTTTACCCCTGAAGTGGGACCAATGGAATTATGGGCACGTTCAAAGGATGATAGCAAGATGGGTCAGACACACATAGCAGAGTCATTGGGAACACCTGGGTAATGTAAGGTAAGACACTGACTCTGACCACTTTCTCATTTAGGAGGGAAGGAGTTGGAATGGGTAAAGGCATTTGATACCTGCCACAAGCTGGTCCGAGTGACAGGGATCAAGTGGACTAATGTAACTGAAAAAGATCTATTGGAACGAAAGTCATGGCCCGGGGCGCCTGGGTGGCTCAGTGGATTAAGCCGCTGCCTTCGGCTCAGGTCATGATCTCAGGGTTCTGGGATCGAGCCCCGCATCGGGCTCTCTGCTCTGCAGGGAGCCTGCTTCCTCCTCTCTCTCTGCCTACTTGTGATCTCTCTCTCTGTCAAATAAATAAATAAAATCTTTAAAAAAAAAAAAAAAAAAGAAAGTCATGGCCCTTCTGAGGAACCAGCCAGTCCTTCTCTGTCCTGCTCAGTTAAGCCTACTCAGAAAATCACTACTGAGCAACAGCCACCCCCCGGACCTTGTTTTATTGCTGGGGAACAGATAGATGGATAAATACCAGTCCCTGTCCTAACTTAGGTAAATGAGAAACTGAGAACGTGGCTGGGGAAATATCCTGAGGAGCTCTGTCTCTGGAGAATGTGGATTAGAGGAAAACCTCTTAGGATGTTTGCTTCACGTGCTATGAAACCAAATTGTCCCTGCTTTCAGCGGGTTGACATTTCCGAGGTAAGGGAAGCCTCCACACAGGATGGTTTTTGGAATGAAGGGGGAGACCAGAAACCCCTCACCTGTGTTTTGAGAATTCTAGATGCCAGCAACTACCCTAGAGAATGGGAAAAGGGAAAGCCAAGGGAGGGCTAATGTTAGTTCTGAAGAGTAGCCCCTGCAGGGCTGGGCATGGCTGAGACGGTCCACGTGAGGGGCATCTGAGAGCCCAGTGCTGACCCATCTCTCCTGGGCCAGTATGCAAGCAGTGGGAAAGCCTGTTGTGTGCACCCCTCCTAAAATACACTCCAGCCCTTGAAGATCATCACAGCTCTTCTGTCTCGTCACCTGGCCATGCAATGAAGGGGTATCTCTCCTGTTCTTCAAACAGACTTTCCCACCTCACAGAAACCAGTTCAGAAAATCCATCCTCTCTCCCCTTGTCTCTTTCTAAAGGAGCGGGTCCCTCCCTCCTGGGGTCTTGAGAGTCCATTAACTTACCACACAGATTCTCTCCCCACCTCCATTCCCTATCTTTCAGGGAAAACAGTTGCTCAAACCCAGCTCATGCAATTAATTGAGCAGTGCTTGTCCCAAGTTTTCTGGGACTCTGAAATGTTTAAGGGAACCTTAGAAAGGACCCAGGGGTAGGCAGCCCAAAGTTTCATGGCCCCTCCCACCCCCAAATTCTTGGAATCAGAAAATCTAGTCTCCAAAGTAGGTCAGCACTTCAGTGAGCAGCTCCTCTGGAAGGGAAGGGAGCAGAGGCCTTGTCTTGATAGAAGGCGGATTCATCCAGGGCTGTCGGCTGCTGGGCCCCAGGGGCACTGGAAGGGAGGGGAGCGCGGAGGTGGGGAGACTATACCAGGATTTTGCCCGGGATCTGAAAAGCCTCAGGGCCATAGAGCAACACTAGCCTGAGACCAGACTGCTGGGTCTCCTCGCCGCTGGGAAGGAGGGGGCTGTCAGTCCCCAGATCTGGAGAGCGACCTCCCTCCTGGAGGAGGAGGGAAAGGAGGGAATCTGAGTGCCTGAGTTTCGTGGGGGAGGGGCTTTCTGCCGATTTGAGAGCCTTGAGGCTGCCCCATGTCCTGGGCCCCATGACCTCTGGGGCCTTGGCTTCCCTAGCTGGCAGAGGATTGGGCCTTCCCTGGGGGCCCCCCTTTCTCCCTCCCACCTCGAGGGCCCATCCATCTCTCTCTCTCACACACACACACACTCTTGCCTCTCTCAGGCATTTGTTGTGCAGTTCCTCTTTGTCTGCTGGGCACGAGGGCAACGGCATCTGGCTCCCCCTCCCTGTGCACACCCCCCACCCCCCACCCCTTACTGGCTTGGGAAAGGGATGCTGTAGCCTAGCATCCGCCCCAACCAGACACACATATACATTCTCTCCAGCCCCCTCCCCAAACATATCCAAGCGTGCGCTCGCTTGCGCTCTCCCTCTCTCCCTCTCCCTCTCTCCCTCTCTCCCTCTCTCTCTCTCTCTCTCTCATACACACACACACTCTCTCTCTCTCTCTCTCTCTCTCTCTCACACACACACACACACACACACACACACACACGCGCGCGCGCGCACACACACACACACACCCTGGGCTGAGCTCTTCTTGCTGGCTGCAGCCGTGGGCCCCTGCTCACCGTGCCGCTGCCTGCGAAATGACGGCGGTTCCCCTCACTTCCAGGAATCCACGCTTCCTGGAAGGTGAGTGGCTGGGCTCACCCCTGCCTGCCACCGAGACGCAGACATGCACACACCACCCGCACTCCCTCGCCGTTTCCAAGGCGGCGGCCGCGTTCGCACCCCAGGGTCTCACCGGCAAGGGAAGGATAATGTAAGTTCAGGCAGAAGGTGGCTAGTGGAGGGGGAAGGGGGGGTTGCCGGGGCTAGGGAGCCAATTCAGTAACAACTCCCAAGCCTGAGGAGAGGGAGAGGATGGGGTCTGTGTGTGTGTGTGTGTGTGTGTGTGTGTGTGTGTGTGTGTGTGGCGGGGGAGGGGGCGTTCCTCCCTATACTTGCGGAGGATGGGAAGGGTGTTTGGTGTTGCTAAGCAAAGACTGCGACTTGGACAGTGGGAGCTTGTGGTGACATCTTGATTAGGCCTTGGGGACAGATGTAGAGCTGCCCGGGGTGAAATGCCGAGGCAGGCCTGGGTGGGAATGGGTAATAAAATCAAGGTAAAGAGGAGCCTTGGCAGCGGACGTCTCACCCTGGAAGAGAGATCTGAGGGGCCTCAGCCTCTTCCCCACAATAGAGCTGGGGATGGGCGTCTTTCTTCGCTCTTGGACCCACTGTTCCCTGCTAGCAGGTTAGCATCCTGCCACCCTGGAGCCCATGGTCAAGAAAGGGAAAGCAGTTAGGATGAGAGCAGAGAAGTGTAGAGGTTCTCGGACCTCATGGCTGTTCCCTGGAGGCAGCCACTCTTTGAAGGGATTGAGGAAGGGCAGCAGGAGTGGAGGGCTAGTCTCCTTTAGCCTATGAAACACATTTAGCTTGTGGGACATTGCCCTGTTTCCTCTCTCTCCCTCCTGCTTTTCTGCCCTGGACCCACCTCCTTGTTCTTCTGATGTCAACCTCATGATTTGGCTTTACCCTCTGGGGGTTCAGCCAATCTATGATGACTTTGACCAAGAAAATTTCTCTGAGACCCGAGAGTGGCCTTAATTCTTGGCTTTGACAGTCTGGGATTTCTTGGGAGTCCCACGCATTTGAAGTTCCCTCCCTGGGGTTTCTGGGACTGACAGAGGAACTGCTGAACTTCCTAAATCTGTCTCTAGGCCCCTTTACCCTCCGGCTAGAACTCAAAATCCCTGGGTCCCCATAAAGACTTTCTGGCCCCTGAAACAGATTCGTTATGTATTAGCCCCATAAAAGCAGACTTGAGCCTATTTTCCCCAGGGAGGGCAATGGCATCAAAGAGCCTCTCGAACTACTAGTGTGGCTCTCGAGGCACCTGCTCTTCCTCCTGTTCCCAGGCCTTAATGATGAAAGGCACAAAGGATGTTTTCCTCTTAATGCTCCTAAATATCCCTTTAAGCATATTTTCCTCATGTATCAAGCCTCCGGCTCCAAGAGGCCGTCTCAGCCTAGTAGGCTGGGACTAGAAATGGATTTCTAGCAAGTTCATTCATTGTTTTAGGGGCAGGGACTCAGCACCAGGGCCCAGAGCCCAGTTCTTCCCCTATTACTAACATCAAGTGATTTAGGGCAAGTCAGCACTAACGTCCGAAAAGGAACAGAAAGTTACCCCCTTTTAGCCTCTTTAACTACAGAAAACCTTACCACTTAATTGAAGGACATGTTTTAAAGCTAGGTCTGAGTCTACACATCTCAACCCTCAACTCTGAGATGCTTCCTTCATGATAGGTGTGTGGTTCTTACTGGGGCAACTTTTCTAGATAACCATGGCTCATCTATAGGCCCCCAGCTGGGACAACTCAGTTTCAAGCTATAAGACATTTTCTATAGTGAGTGAACAAATTTCCTCAGGCTCTGATGGGAAAGAATGGGGGAAGTGGGACTTTTAGAAGAGGATATGAATGGGAAATGGTCCCAAAGTCCTGAGTGGTTGTTTTCTTCCCACTGACCAAAGCTGGAGAGGGATCCCTCAGGAGGGTGTGTTCCGGATTTCTTGCCTCAGGCCCAAGACTCCAACCATTTTATAATGGAATCTTTATTTTGTGAAAGTAAGTATGTGCATAGCTGGGAAATTGGGAAAAGTACTAATAGGTGGACTTTAGGGATGACTTTTAGGGCTCGTGTCTCTCTCTCTTTCTCTCTTCCATATTTAGGCTGTGTGTACACATCTATGCATGTTCACGTTAGCAGATAATGTAGAAGGCTATGGGTGTGTTTGCCCCTGTAGGTATGTTCTCTTTATATGTATCTACATCTGTGATATGTGTCTGTGTCTATGTGTGTGTTTACTTATGTGTTTTATTTCACCTATAAATTTGTGCAGAAGATTGTGGGGAGGAGGGATTTTTTTTTTAAAGTCATGATTCACATCTCCACGTATGTTAACTAATTTTTTAAAGATACAGACAAAACTCTTAAAACTCATTTTTATAAAGTGGTTTGTCAACACGTTAACAATGAACATAGTGAGAATAAACTCATTGTTTTACTGTCAAGGAAACAGCAAGCCTTAAATATATGACTGGAATCATATCAGATAGGAGGCGTTTTAGAGTAGTCAAATTAACGCTGATTTCAGAAGGTCGAACGGGCCCAACGCTCCTCTGCTAAAAGACAAGTGACTCCCCACTGTCTGTGGAGATAGGGGCTCAGGACATGGGTGCTTATAGTTTCTGATCGGTCCAGGTTCCACCTCTACCAGCTCTGTGACCTTAGACAAGTAGCACAGCCTCCTCGGTGCCTCAGTTTTCTCATCTGCAACATTAAGTTCGTATTGGCACCTGCTTCATAGGGTCGTTGTGAAGGTGAAATGAGAGAATTTGTATAAAGTGAATAGAACCATGGCTGGCACAGAGTAGGCACTCAATAAATGTTAGTGGCTATCATTATGATTACTATTATTATCATTAGATTCAGGGACCATTCCAGCTGCCCTTCCTGCAGATCCCGAACCTGGTGTTGGGGGCTCCGGAAAGGAACAGTAGGGAAGAACGTCTGTCCTGAACCACCTCTCTCCTGAGGCCCCATTTTCCTCTCCACCCTCGCCCGCCCAGCCCCAGCCCTGCTTCCTGTGGACGTCAGGCAGTGATGTTCTTCCCCTCAGGCCTAGATAAAGGTAGGGTGGGCAAGACGCAGCCATTGAGCTCGCAGAAGTCCGCGCCGGGCACCGGGGCTGACAAGGGCATAAGGTATGGTGCCGAGCTTACAACGCTGCCTTGTATGTGGCTACAAGATCAATGTTTGTGAAACATCATACAATTTTGAAGAGGTGAGGCGACAGACGGTCAAAGGCTCCAGCCGCAGCTTCACCTGTCCTCTTGTTCTCTCCTCCAAGGTAGCGGGGACTCATCTCTGGAGAAGGAGTTCCTCGGGGCCCCAGTGGGGCCCTCGGTGAGCACCCCCAACAGCCAGCACTCTTCTCCCAGCCGCTCACTCAGTGGTAAGTGCAACCTCCTGCCCTGCCCCTGCCCTGGCACTAGGTGCCCCCCACCCCTCCCGTCTGTGTTTGGCCCTCAGCTCACCCTCCATGGGCAGCCATTTCCCCATTGCTGCCTCCCTCTGGTTTTCTGCTTCAAGCCTCTACATATCTACAAGAAGTACAGACCTCAGCATCTAGGGTCTTCCTGACTTCTGAAAGGAGAGTGAACGGTGGCTGCCACACTAGGGTAAACTTAAAAGAGGCCTGGCTGGGATGAAGGCAAAGGCTCCAAAGAGAAATCCTGGAGTTGGAGAAGCAAGTACATAGGAATGGTCACAAGGTAGAGCCAGATAGGAAACAGAGATGAGAGGGATCTCCTTATCACCCACCTCCTCCTGCTCCTGGGCCTCATTCTCCTGCCTGGATAGGTCCCCATGACTGCCTCTTCTTGCTGGCCCTAGATCTGTGACATTCTCTGAATGGTTGGAATAGCCAGGAATGTAGGTCAGAGCTAGAGCCAAGGCTTTCTCTTCAGTGGCTCCTCCCTCCTTCATCCCCTTCTCCAGATTTTAATGGAGGGGTTCCATCTTATGGGGAGGGAAAATGATGTGAGCCATTTCTGTCTTCCAGTTTTGCTCTCTCTTTAGCCTGCCATCTCTGTGGTCTTCCTAGGACCATTTTCCCGCCACTGTTACTTGCTGGCTTCCTGCCCAGGGTCAAGCCCGACATCTTTCTTAATGACAAGAGCATGGAGAAAAAGACTCCCCTTAGCCTTCTCCTCTCCCCAGTGGAACAGAAGACCTCCCATGTACCCCAAATTTTTTCTCTTGGAGCCTATTTGCCTGGGTGGTGGGATGGGAGGAAAAGGTTATTGCAGGTCCCAGCAGGACCACCATATCACCACCCGGGAGACTTCGGGTGTTGGCCTCTTCTAAAGCCTGTGTGTCTCAGGGCTGAGAGAGGGCCTGCTGGACATCAGGAGGACCATTCTGGTTTGCGGGCAGGTTCCCCCCCTTGCCTGTTTCTGTCCTAAACACCATCCCACCCTCTAGCCAACTCCATCAAGGTGGAGATGTACAGCGATGAGGAGTCAAGCAGACTGCTGGGGCCAGATGAGCGGCTCCTAGAAAAGGATGACAGTGTGATCGTGGAAGACTCGTTGTCAGAGCCCCTGGGCTACTGTGATGGAAGTGGGCCAGAGCCTCACTCCCCCGGGGGCATCCGGCTGCCCAACGGCAAGCTTAAATGTGACGTCTGCGGCATGGTCTGTATTGGACCCAATGTGCTCATGGTGCATAAGCGCAGCCACACGGGTGAGTAAGCAAGGGGGTCCGGTGGAGCTCCCGCGCGGGCTGGAGGCGTAGGACACCATGCCTGCAGTGGGGCAGCCTCAGAAAGGGAAGGGTCTCTCCCAGCACACCTTCCAGCTGATGGAAAAAAGGAGTGATGCCATTTGGATTCCCTCAACACTCATACTTCTCTGGTGTTTTCATCAGCTGTCGTTCGTTATAAAGAAAAGCTGATATTTCTCTCAGGAGGTGAGGGAGATGATGGCGTAGCCTCCAGAAGGGTCCTAGAGTCCAACAGGGACAGGACTCCAGGGTATTATCTGGGCCCTCCGGTCTCGAGATTTAAACACACAAACAAATAAACAAAAACAAAAAAGGGAAAACAAAAGCCTCGTTTCAGCTTTCTGAGGCTTTGAAGGCTTCTGGGGCACAGTGGTTCTTGTAGGACTCAGTTTTGGGTTCATGGGCTTTTGGCCCAGAGTTGCAGGCCTGGTGCCCTTTGCCCTACCATTAGTCTCTGCTCCATACCTTCCTAGGGTAAGACTGTTCCTGAAGGAGCTTTAGAATGTAGGAATCTTGTGTGTGTGCCTCAGCTCTGCCCCTCAGAAATCCTCCTGAGCACCAGCCCTCAGGCAGGGTGGGGCCGAGGGCGCAAGAATAGGTTCAACCTTCAAAACTCCTCACCCCCAGTCCTCAGCGATCTGTTGTTGCTTCTCTTGCAGGTGAAAGGCCATTCCACTGCAACCAGTGTGGTGCCTCCTTCACCCAGAAGGGGAACCTGCTGCGCCACATCAAGCTGCACTCCGGGGAGAAGCCTTTCAAATGTCCCTTCTGTAACTATGCTTGCCGCCGGCGTGATGCACTCACCGGCCACCTCCGTACACACTCGGGTCAGTGACCTGTTCAGTGGGAAAGGAGGAGTGGGACCTTAGTACCCCTGGGAAATAGAGCTCAGTGACTTCTCTTGTGTTCAGGGAGTTACGGTGTCTGTCACTGAGGAGGCCAGAGCACCCACAGAGCAGATAGGGCCCTGCCTCTCTAACCCCTCGTCTGGGCCCCATGGGGAATTTGGGGGACTCTTTGATGAGGTATTTTACATCTGCTACACTCTGTGACTTGGAGCAAAAGGAGCATTGGTGATGTTCTAGGCTCTTAACAGTCACCCGCCCTTTGTTTTTAAAAGTTCATGCTACTGCCAGAACCATCTGTACCCCACCCCACCCCCATACTTCTGAGCACCGAAAAACCCTTCCTCACATTTCCATGTGCTCAAGGTCCCACGCCCATCACCCATCATCACCTCCCTCCATGATACCAGAGGTCTTGGATCACCACTGTCTGTCCTCTCCTTTACTTCCTACTGGTTCCTAAAAATATCCATGGACCTCCGAACTCCAGAGAAAGAAAGGAGGCCTAGGAAAAGCCTCTGTTCCCCATCCCAAAAGGTAGTCCCCTTCCCAGAGGCAAGAGCAAGTTGCCAGAGTGTCTAGAGGTTAGTGTTTGGATCCATGCCAGGGGACTAGACTATCCAGTTTTCATAGCCCCAGCCAAGACTCTTGGAGTCGACATCCATCTGAATCAGCTGCGCAGACAGTATTTTTGAAGTATCTTACTAAGTTTTAAGCTTGGCCTTGCGAAGAGACCGGGTGGGAGTCAAGCTGGTGGGAAGGAAGAGCTCAAGACTGAGAAAAGACTGGGAAAAGGCAGGAGGAAGGGCAAAGGGGAAAAAATTAGTAGGATCTGTCCTTGGCAACTTTCCTTGCTATTTTTCTCTTTTCCTAAACTCTCTTGGGCCAGGATTTCAAGGGACAGAGTAATCACCTCAGCGTGCTTTGCCAAGCCACCTACCTTGTTCTAGGTTCTCTCACCTTGGAGCAGGCTTTTTGATCTATAAAGCTTTTTGCTTGTCTCCTTGTGTGATCCTCACAACAATTCTAAGGTACATGGTATCATCCTCACTTTGCTGACAAGAAAATTAAAGCTCTGGGGGAGAAAGAAAAAAAAATTGCTAGTCACAGAGCTATTCTGCAGCCTTCCTGGACCCCCATTAAGTTCTGTGCCACAGAATCATACTCCTTTTCCTTAGAAAAGGGGTGCCCTCCCCTGCTGGCCTGGAACAAGGATGTCTTGATCCCAAGAATTGCTGAAACAAAAACAAGGCCCCCAGGGTAGATTTTAGATGTTTTTTTTCATTGTTTTTTTTTTTTTTTTTAAAGATTTTATTTATTTATTTGACAGAGAGAGATCACAAGCAGGCAGAGAGGCAGGCAGAGAGAGAGGAGGAAGCAGGCTCCCCACAGAGCAGAGAGCCCGATGTGGGACTCGATCCCAGGACCCTGAGATCATGACCTGAGCCGAAGGCAGCGGCTTAATCCACTGAGCCACCCAGGCGCCCTGATTTTAGATGTTTTGTAGGAGATTATTAGGAACAGAATTAGATACAGGTATCCCACCAGGTTCCATCTCTATGAGATGCTTTCTATGTAACCCACACTATAAGAAAAAGAGGGTCCCTCTCCCAGATGTTAAACCGTTTCCCCAAAAGTCTTAGGTGGACAGGGACCATGGCATTCACCTCATCCCCCAAAGACTAGGTTTTACAGAGTAAGGTCAAAATAGCATGGATAGATTGAATCAACGCCTGGTTTAGGGTGGAGGTAATTACCAGCCTCCTGGAGACACCTTCTCCTGCCTCCCTGCTCAATAGTAGCAGTATACGTAAAATAAGATTTTTTAATTTATTTGTCAGAGAGAGAGAACATAAGCAGGGGGAGAAGCAGGTGGAGGGAAAAGCACGCTCCCTGCTGAGCAAGGAGCATGATGTGGGGGCTCAATCCCAGGACCCTGGGATCATGACCTGAGCCAAAGGCAGATGCCTAACCAACTGAGCCACCCAGGCGCCCCAAGATATGTAAAACAAGATACACAATACTTTGTTCTCTCACTTTTCTCTCTCCTCTCACAAATATTACCTCTCAAAAGTTGTCTTTAGGGGAACCTGCGTGTCTCAGTTGGTTGAGCACCCGACTCTTGATTTTGGCTCAAGTCATGATCTCAGGGGGGTGAGATCGAGCCCCACATTGGGCTTCATGTTCAGTGAGGAGTCTGCTTCCACTCTTCCTCTCTGCCACTCACTCTCTCTCAAATAAATACATCTTTTTTTTTAAAAAAAAAGTGGTTTTTAAAGGAAATATCCATCTCAGTTTTCCCAACTTCTTTTCTTTGGGAGAAACAAAAAAAAATATTTTTTTTCTTTTTTAAGTAATCCCTACCCAGTGTGTAGCTCTGAGACCCTAAGATCGAGAGAGATCAAGAGTCTCATACTCAGGATGACTGGGTGGCTCAGTCGGTTAAGCATCTGCCTTTGGCTCAGGTCATGATCCCAGGGTCCTGGGATCCAGCCTCCTGTAGGGCTCCCTGCTCTGTGGGAGGAGCAGAGGGAGAGGGAGAACCAGACTCCCCACTGAGCAAGGAGCCAGCTGTGGGGCTCATCCCAGGACCCTGAGATCATGCATGACCAGAGCCGAAGGCAGACGCTTAACCAACTGTGCCACCCAGGCGCCCCTAAATAAATAAAATCTTAAAAAAAGAAAAAGTCTCTTGTTCTTCTGACTGAGCCAGCCAGGTACCCCAGAAACTAAATCTTTATAACTTGTTCTTTCTTTTTTTTCCTAAGGATTTTATTTATTTGACAGAGATTGAGAGAGAGAGAGCATGAGCATAAGCAGGCAGAGCGGCAGGCAGAGGGAGAGGGAGAAGCAGACCCCCCTGCCCAGCAGGGAGCCTGCCAGGGGTCTCGATCCCAGGACCTCTGGATCATGACCCAAGCTGAAGGCAGCACTTAACCGACTAAGCCACCCAGGCGCCCCTAACTTGTTCTTTATTTTAAAAAAATTTAAAAGACCCTCAAAGTTGATATTCTCTTCCTTTTACTCATCTCCTTTATTTCCCTCTCTCTTATTCTTTTTCTCTTCTCAGAATTTCTCTGTCAGTGATGGTTTTTCTGGGGCTCTCTTGGTAGCTCAGTGTAGAGAGACAGAAAGAAAAAGAAGCAGTAGAACGAGGCTAGGGGTGGAGTAAAGGTCAGTGAAAACTGCCCCTCCCCACATTGCCAGATCTAAGGGCTCTCATTTCTGTCACCCCAGCCCACCAATTTCCCCCAAACCAAAGCAGATAGGTCGTAAGCAAAAAATCCCCTTGTCTGATAAACAGCAGTTGCACCCGCCTGCCACATGGAAAGGTTAAACCGCAGTCTGGGCCCCAGAATCTGAGATCCTAGGGTGGGGCCAGCATGTCTGCCAGGGATGATCCCCTACCAAGTCCCTGGCTCCTCCTTCCTGTGAGCAGCCCTACCCACCCCCCAGCCCCCGCAGTCCCAAGCTTTAGGCCCCGGGTCCCCTCTCTCTTCCCAGGGCTGCGCACTGGCCCCCTTTTCCATGTTTGCCGCTGAAGGTAGGGGAGGAAAGACTAGCAGAATTCCCTCGAGCCACACCCCTTCCTCCTCATGCTGGGGTTCATTCGCTCCCAGAGGGCCTTGTAGAGCCCAGGGCACCGGGAGGTGTGACCAATGCGGCATCTCTCCCATCTCCTCCAGTCTCCTCTCCCACAGTGGGCAAGCCCTACAAGTGTAACTACTGCGGCCGGAGCTACAAACAGCAGAGTACCCTGGAGGAGCACAAAGAGCGGTGCCACAACTACCTACAGAGTCTCAGCACTGAAGCCCAAGCTCTGGTGGGCCAACCAGGTAGGGCTGTCAGCAGGCCTGGGGGAGGGGAGGGGTGAGTGGAGGGCAGAGCCAGAGGGAGTGCGGGGCAAGGATGATTCCGGCCCCAACCACCTGCCCACCCCTGACAAAAGGATGAGGTCTTTGGAGAAAGGACAGTTCCCTCCTCCGTGTCAGAGCACTCCAGTTGGTGCAGAGCCCTGTGGTAGGTGCTGCAGGAAGGTCCAGCGGTCATGGACGTTCTGATCTATGTCCTCAGTCTAAGGGGAGAGAGAGAACACAAGGGAGTATAAAACCAAGGGTCAGATGCATCTGTAATTGTCCTTCCAATTACCTGAAACGTTGCTAGAATGAGCTCTAGATAAGGGGAAGTGAGTGGAACCCAGTTTTCCAGGTATCGGGGATGCCCTTCCTTGGCTACCGACTGGCTGATTCTCTCCAGGCAAAGGCTGCTGAGCCAGTGCTGCTCCGCTTCAGCTGCTACTACTTGTCCCCACCTCCTTCCCTCTAGGTGACGAGATCCGTGACCTGGAGATGGTGCCAGACTCCATGCTGCACTCATCCTCGGAGCGGCCAACTTTCATTGATCGGCTGGCCAACAGCCTCACCAAACGCAAGCGCTCCACCCCCCAGAAGTTTGTAGGTAAGAGTCTAGCTGGAGAGGAGACATCAGCCTTAAGCCACAGCTCCTCTAAACCTGAGTTCTGGTAGCCATCAAACCAGCTGGGCCTCGAGATTTGATGGAAGGGTCTGGTAGGCTCTGGTGCTCAGAATCCATCCCCAGAACAGAAGGGGCATGAAAAGGAAGAGGGTACCTCGAGAGGGTGTTGAGGGCTCTTGTGGTAGTTGTAAGAGGAGGGCGGTCAGGGAGCTCAGGTTCTCCCAGGTTTTGAGAACAGCAAGGACTTCCACCTGTGGGATCTGAGACAAGGGCCCCGAGAGTCAGAGGGAGGAGGTATGAGTATGGGGTCCACCCACCTGGCCTTGAGGTTCAATCTCTAACTTTATAAAGGGCAATGAAGGAAGTGTTAAAGATCAGCAGGGGCTGGGAACTGAGTCCTTCCCTACAATTATAGCTGGAGTTGGGGAGTGGCCCCACAGAGGTCCTGACCTTGAGGGAAGTGAATGAGGGCTGGTAAATAATGTTATAGCCATCCCCAGGGTAAGCAAACAAAGAAGTCATCCTGGGAAAACTCAGGAATTCTCCAAACCCAGCTCTGCTGAGATCCTCTCCTCCATAGGTGAAAAGCAGATGCGCTTCAGCCTCTCAGACATCCCCTACGATGTGAACTCGGGTGGCTACGAGAAGGATGTGGAGTTGGTGGCACATCACGGCCTAGAGCCCAGCTTCGGAGGTTCCCTGGCCTTTGTGGGGGCAGAGCATCTGCGCCCCCTCCGCCTTCCACCTACCAACTGCATCTCAGAACTCACACCGGTCATCAGCTCTGTCTACACCCAGATGCAGCCCCTCCCTGGTCGGCTGGAGCTTCCAGGGTCCCGAGAAGCAGGTGAGGGACCCGAGGACCTGGCTGATGGAGGCCCCCTCCTCTACCGGGCCCGAGGCCCCCTGACCGACCCTGGGGCCTCCCCCAGCAATGGCTGCCAGGACTCCACAGATACAGAGAGCAACCACGAAGATCGGGTTGGGGGGGTGGTATCCCTCCCTCAGGGTCCCCCACCCCAGCCACCTCCCACCATTGTGGTGGGCCGGCCCAGTCCTGCCTACGCCAAAGAGGACCCCAAGCCGCAGGAAGGGTTACTGCGGGGCACCCCGGGCCCCTCCAAGGAAGTGCTCCGGGTGGTGGGCGAGAGTGGTGAGCCCGTGAAGGCCTTCAAGTGTGAGCACTGCCGAATCCTCTTTCTGGACCATGTCATGTTCACCATCCACATGGGCTGCCATGGCTTCAGAGACCCTTTCGAGTGTAACATCTGCGGCTACCACAGCCAGGACCGGTACGAATTCTCTTCCCACATTGTCCGGGGGGAGCACAAGGTGGGCTAGCCACCTACCTACCGCCCTCCTTTCAGTCCGCCACTCCACTGCCTCCCTACAGGAGTCTAGCTCTTTCCCCACTTTATCCCAAGGAGCTTGGCTCAGTAGCCTCCTCCACTGGCTACCAGACTTCACACTTGACCCTGACCCCTCTTTGCCTATTCTCCTCTACCCTGACTGACTTAAGCATTGTGATGAAACAGGCCTTTTTGCTTATGTTTCTCCTCTTCCTCTTCTCCTCTCATCCCAGCATAGTCAGAGTTATTTATTGATATAATTTGTGGATTTTTCTTTTGGCTTTTTCTCTTAACTTTGATCAGTCACCTGCCACCGCCCACAGACCGCTGCCACTTTAGGCCTAACTTTTCTTTCTTTGATGCAGCTTTCTCTAACAGCCCTCGGGGTAGGAAGCTCCTCTTAGTCCTGAGAGTTCTGAGCTTCTCATGTTAGGTCCTCACCTTTTGCATTATCTGATTCTTTCCTTTTGATGCTGATAGCTCCCTCTGGCCCTACCTGAGCTCTGTGGCATTATATCTCCTCTCTGGGACCCTCCCACCTGCTATTCCATACCTCTTGTGCCCTCTCATGTTAGGCAGCTTGCACTATGCTTGAACAAATGAAGAATTTCCTCATTGGGAAGTGGGAGGGGCTGAAGAAATTCTCTCCAGGCACTGTGGGGCTGAGGGTCCTCTTGATGTTCCCCTAGTAATATGAGTTCCTCAAAGCCCACATTTGGGAATCTCCCTCTGGGATGTGATCTGTCTCTTCTCTCCTCAAACAACCCCCAACACTGCTACTCTCTTCAACCTGCCAGTCTACTCAGTGATGGTTTTCTCTTCTTGGAGTGCCCCAATTTTATATTCTCAGGGGCCAAGGCTAGGTCTGCAATCCTATCTCTGACATGTTGGGAGCCACAGGTGCCTAACTGGGAACCAGGGCATGGGAAGGGGGTGGGTTAAAATTCTTCTCTTTCTCTTCCACCTCTGATCTTCTTCACTTTGGTGACCTTCCTAGGCTCTCAGGGGCTCCTGCCGTCCCTCTCCTATGAGAAACTAGTAGGTTGCTGCCTGATGACAAGGGGGTATCTCAACCCCTCAGTCATGCTGCCTTCTTCTTCTCCCCACTCTAGGATTCACCCTCATTCCCAGGCTTCTTGACCCTGTTCTTAGGATCAGTGGCAGGGAGAAAAGGGTGTCTCTTTTCTCTCTTCTAATTGTCAGTATATAACCAAAAATTATCCCAGGACGAGGAAGGGCATTTGCCCCTCACCTCATTCCATTCTTGTCCTGGCAAGAATGGGATGGGCACTACTGAAAGGGGGGTCATCCTCTACTGCCCCCCTTCTACACTCAGTTCCCAGATGTAGGGCAAGAGGGGCCTTGCTCCTCCTGGCTACAGCAGAGACCCCTGGCTTTTTGGGTAACCTAGTTAGTGAGAAGGGGGCAGGAGGAGATACGGCTCCACTGTGAGTGGAGTTCTCTACAAGCATTTTCTGCCCAAGGCCACAGCTATCCCATTCTCTGCTTCCTTGAGATTCAAACCAAAGGCTGTTTTTCTATATTTAAAGAAAAAAAAAAGAAAGTAAAAACCAAACACAGCACCTCACAAGTTGTAACACTTGGTCCTTCTCTCTCTCTCCTTTTCTCTTCCCTTCCATCTTTCTTTCCATATGTCCTTTCCTTATTGGCTCTTTTGCCTCCTACTTTTCTCACTCCCTATCAGGGATAATTTAGGGGGATGGTGAAGGGTTGGCTAAGGAAAAGACCCTGGGATGGGGGCTCCTAAGGGCTCTAAGAAGAGTCTACCTTACCCTCTATGGGAAGGGAGACCCTAGAAAAACTTTTCTCCCTTCCTTTTCTCCCCCATTATGTAGTCTCCCTAAGAGAACCAGATTGTCAAGGAGGGGCATTGTGGGTTGATTCCTTCTTGACAATGTAGCAATAAACAGATGCTGCCAAGGGCAGAGGATGGGGGTGGGGGTTACCTGGAAGGAGAGTAGTCTCTAGAGAAGGGGAGAGGTTTCTCAACAGTACCCCAGGGAACTGGCTCCTTCTTTCAGGATGGCAGCAGAGCTGAGATTAATATCTAGGGTTCTCCTCAACTGTTCTGGTTATTGAGCCCCTTCCTGTTAGACCTACCCCTTACCACCTCTTCTGCGTCTGCTGTGTATCTGGTGACACCTCCTAAGGACTAGTCCTTTCTGGGGTACCAGAGCCTTAGGGTGCCCCATCCCCTCCCCCAGTCAGCTCTGGCACCTGTAACCTCCTGGAACATGAAGGACTATGCTCTGAGGCTATACTCTGAGCCCATGAGAGCAGAGACTGGAAGGGCAAGACCAGGTGCTAAGGAGGGGAGAGAAGGGCACTCTGTCTCTCTCTAGACCATCACTGCACTTTAACCAGGGTCTTAGGTACAAAATCCTACTTTCCAGAGACTTCTAGCTCTGGAACCTCAAACATCCTCATGCTCTCTCCCAGCTCCTTTTGCATAAAAAAAAGTAAGAAAAAGAAAAAAAAATACATTGAAACCCACATGGAGAAAAGAGGTGTTTTCCTTTTATATTGATATTCAAGACCAACACCACACAAGAAAATTTCTAAATAGACACTTTTCCAGACCTTTGTTTTTTTTGTGTCTGTGTCCAAGCTGCGGATGGGATTTTGTAATACTTTCAGCAGCTTCTTTCCTTGTGTACATAATATATATATTATATATATTTTTAATCAGAAGTTATGAAGAACAAAAAGAAAAAAAATAAAACACAGAAGCAAGTGCAATACCACCTCTCCTCTCTCTCTCCCAGGGTTTCATTTGTAGCCTATGCTTGGTGTCTCCCTTGGACCTTACCCTTTCACCTCCCCCTCCTCTTCCTTTGGTTCTCCCTCCCCCTTTTTTTAAAGAGTTTTTCTCCTTTCTCAAGAGGAGTTAAACTAGCTTTTGAGACTTATTGCAAAGCATTTTGTATATGTAATATATTGTAAGTAAATATTTGTGTAACGGAGATATACTACTGTAAGTTTTGTACTGTACTGGCTGAAGGTCTGTTATAAATAAACATGAGTAATTTAACAACCCCTGGTTGTTTTTTGCAGACTTTGCTGTAATTTTCTGCTGGGAGGGAGGGGGATCTCCTTGCTGCACATTGTACCAACTACTGAATGTTTTGAAGGTGAACAAGTCTAAGACTAAGACAAAGCCAAACAAGAATGCTCATGCTGTTGCTACGGAACAGAATTTTCGACCTACAGTGGAAAGTCGAGATTTTCCTACCAGGAGTCCCTTCAGGATAGAGAAAGCCCAACTTGACTATCCATCCAAAGAAGAGGTTCATCAAACATTTTTTTGAGTACCTACTCTATATAAAACATATTATATGCCCAAGGAAATGCAAGTTACAATAACATGAATGATGATAATAATAGGTTCTACCTCTTCTTGAGCATAAGTGCCAAACACTGTGCCAAGTATTCATAATTGTAGAAACCACCTAAAAGTGAATGATCCACTATTACTAGTGAAGATATAAAAGGCCAAGAGAGAATAAACAACTTATCCGAGACTTATCAACCAGACCATCTTGGGTCTGAATTCTGGGAGGTCCCCTTGACATTCTAGTTTTTTCAGCTTTGGAGACAACTGGGTGGTTGACTGCCCATGGATAGCACTCCCGTTCAAAGCTAAAGACTTTCTGAAGGGTCTTCAAGGTAAAAGAAGCTTATATGTAGGAAAGTATATTTCAGTCACAGGCCAGACTCAACTGAGTGGTGAAATCACTTCAGTGGGGTTTGATCAACATTAAAATAAAGCAGGAAACAGAACATATCATTGCACTTTATGCCCTAAGGGCAAGTACTGTTTCCTGAAGTTGTGTTTCAGTTTTGTTGTTTTTTTTTTAAGATTTTATTTATTTATTTATTTGACAGAGAGATCACAAGTAGACAGAGAGGCAGGCAGAGAGAGAGAGGAAAGCAGGCTCCCTGCTGAGCAGAGAGCCCAATGTGGGACTCGATCCCAGGACCCTGAGATCATGACGTGAGCGGAAGGCAGTGGCTTAACCCACTGAGCCACCCAGGCGCCCCTGTGTTTCAGTTTTGTACGTTTGTGTAGGTATTGAGAACCAATGTAAAATATATTTCTGCTATGGGTTGGAATCAAAATCGTCGAAATTACTCTGCCAGGTTATATACCTCCACCCATTTTTTTGTTAGGCAGAAGGCAGTATGGCGTAGTGGAGCCAGGACACCTCTTGCTAACTCTGTGCAGGGGCGCCTGGGTGGCTCAGTGGGTTAAGCCTCTACCTTTGGATCAGATCATGATCTCAGAGTGCTGCGGTCAATCCCAAAATGGGATCAAGCCCATACTGGGATCAAGCCCCTAATCGGGCTCTCAGCTCAGTGGGGAGTCGGCTTCTGCCCCTCTCTCTGCATGCCTCTCTGCCTCCTTGTGGTCTCTCTGTCAAATAAATAAATACAATTTTAAAACAAAACAACTCTGTGTTTTTCAGCAATCTCTGTTTTTCAATCTGCAAAGGGAGGATAATAATAGTACCTACCTTATAGGCTCAGCTGAAGGTAAAATGAGTTAATATTTATAAAGCGCTTACTACAGACTCTGGCGCTATGTTAACAGGAGCCAGGGATGTTTAAAAAAAAGGTAAGTAAGAAACAGCGTTAACACCCATGTACTTGCCCAAGGCCCTTCGTAGGTTTTGCCCATACTGGAAGGAGGAATTAACAAAATATTTTGTTTCCCCCGGGTCCCCGCTCCCTTCGCCCTCCCCCCCACCCTGCCCCCCCCCCACCCCGCCCCCGTCTTCCGTTTCTCAATCCTACACCGAGTAACAATACTGTCGGAGAAACGAGTCGAGAGCGTCCCCCGGTGGCACAGCGCCGCCTTCGGTCTAAGGGGGCTAAGGGCCGGCCAGCTTCGCACTACAACTCCCATGCATCTCCCCGACTCTGACCTCCGATGGCGGTGGGGGGGGGGGGGGGGTGCGACTCGTGGTGCTGCGCGGGCAACTTCCGCGCATAACGTCGCAAAAAACGGATAATTACAACGCCCAGAATTACTTCCGGGGTAGGGAGTAATACCACGGTGGGGCTCGCAGAGGATCGTATAACCCTAGTTTTCTTCCGCCATCTGGCTAAATAGTCCCATGGTCACATCCTACCACGGATAACACAACCGGAGAAGAGCCTTTCTTCACTTATATTTCAGCGTAAACGCTGAATAATAAAGAAAATCTGAGTAAAGTAGCCTGCCGCTCTCGCTATACGTCTCCTAAAACAGTCTTCCTGTGTGCGCGTAGGGATCTCGTGCTATATAAGAGAGTCGGGGCCGGCTCTATATTCTTTCTCGGGTCCCGCTTCCAAGATGGTGAGTTCTATCTCGTGGGTAGTGGTGGCGTTCCGCGTGGGGGCCGGGGAGGAACAGGTTCTGAGGTTATGGGGGCTTGAAAGCCTGGACCATGGCGGAGAGTACACAAGTGTCCATTTGCTTCGACCTTGGAGGGAGGTGCGGAGGGGCTGAATGTCTTGAGCAGTCATTCTGGGGGCTGCCGGCACGATTGTAGCCGGTAGGGGCTAAGGTTGGGGAAGCTGCGCCCCTTTTTTTTTTTAACAGGATCTTCGTTTTGATGCAGACCAAGAAAAGGAGGAATAATGGTCGTGCCAAAAAGGGCCGCGGCCACGTGCAGCCTATTCGCTGCACCAACTGCGCCCGTTGTGTGCCCAAGGACAAGGCCATTAAGAAGTTTGTTATTCGGAACATAGTAGAGGCCGCCGCTGTCAGGGACATTTCCGAAGCCAGCGTCTTCGACGGTGAGTGAGCTTCTGGCACAACCCATCCACACTTGCAGGCTCTGTTCGTAGGCGGTTCCCAGGCAATTTCTGCGGGCCTTTAGGATTACTGTTGGTAAAAGAGACCGGTGCTTAGCTTCGTTAGTTTTAGCCTTGTCTTGACAGAGGGGGTCCTAGTCTTTGGGTCATGATTTGTCGTTACTTGTTGAGAGATTGAGATTGCAAAAGCGTTTTAGAGTTTACGGATATCAGCATTTGTATCACTAGCTATAAAAATGGTAAATGGAGCATCCTTTCTGAGTTGTTGAAGGCTGGAATATTCTTTATAAAGATGTACAGACTGGGGCGCCTGGGTGGCTCAGTTGTTGGGTGGCTGCCTTTGGCTTGGGTCATGATCCCCGGGTTCTGGGATCGAGCCCCGCATTGGGCTCCCTGCTCAGATGAGAAGCCTGCTTCTCCCTCTATTATGTAGGTAACATAATACTCTTTCTGTTTCTTAGCCTATGTGCTTCCCAAGCTCTATGTGAAGCTACATTATTGCGTGAGTTGTGCCATTCACAGCAAGGTAGTCAGGAACCGCTCTCGTGAAGCACGGAAGGACCGAACACCCCCACCCCGATTTAGACCCGCGGTAAGTATCTTTATTTCTTATTTTTTTGAAGATTTTATTTATTTGAGTGAGAGAGTGAGGAGAAGCAGGCTCCTTGCTGAGCAGGAAGCCCTTGACATGGGTCTGGATCCCAGGACCTTGGGAACATGACCTGAGCTGAAGGCAGGTACTTAACCCATTCAGCCACCCAGCCACCCCCATGATAATTATCTTTTAAAAAAAGAGATGTGGAAGGCCAGAGGGGTGATGGATGAGAGACAGCATGAAGACCCAAGGAATCTCAGATTAAGTTCTGAATAGGTAAGGTAGGTGGGACTCACATCTAAAACATTTGTGTGGAGACTTGTCTAAAGAAGAGCTGTTAGAATCTATTTCAGATGGAGTTATGTGTGTCATCCACACGGACCAGTTTTCCATGCATGTATGGCCCAGTTGCATTTTTATTGATAGGGTAGTAGTCAAGTTGTGTGAGGGGGGATTCTTTCATTAACGTTTTTAAATTTAATGTTCTGTTCTTTTCAGGGTGCTGCCCCACGACCTCCACCAAAGCCCATGTAAGGAGCTAAGTTCTTAAAGACTGAAGAAAAGCTGTTCTCCAGAAAAAAAAATAATAAATGGCAATTACACTTCATACAGCATGTTGAGTGTATGTTTTGTCAGTGTAGGAGTTGTATGTGTCACAGGGAGTGTAATTAACTTTTACATTCAAGTGTGGAGTACCACATAGTCTTTTCATGGGGGAGAAAGTTTATCCATGTAAGTAAAACCTCAACTTGGGTTTCTTTTTTCTTTTTCTTTTTTTTTTTTTTTTTTAAAGATTTTATTTATTTATTTGACAGAGAGAGGAGGAAGCAGACTCCCCACGGAGCAGAGAGCCCGATGCGGGGCTCGATCCCAGGACCCTGAGATCATGACCCAAGCCAAAGGCAGCGGATTAACCCACTGAGCCACCCAGGCGCCCCTTGGGTTTCTTTTTTATTTGTGTTCTTGGCCTTCCCAACTTGCATAGCTGTGAGGGGGTGGTAAGGTAACACCTGTGTTAGGTGTTAGGTTAATGCAACCTTGCTAGTAAATTAAGCTGGTGTCTTAAAAATAGAGGTAAGGAAATAGGAGGGTCAGGAAAAACTTGAGCACATCAGGGGACAATTTATAGACTGAGGTGTGCCTAACTCTGGTGGGGGACACAAAGACTTCAATGGATAGTGCATGACTTAGCCTTTTTTTCCCCTTAGATTTTATTTATTTGACAGAAACACAACAAGAGAGGGAAAACAGGCAGAGGGAGTGGGAGAGAAGCAGGCTCCCCACTGAGAGGGAGTCAGATGCAGGGCTTGATCCCAGGTCCCCAGGATCATGACCTGAGCCGAAGACAGACGCTTAACTACTGAGCCACTCAGGCGCCCCACATGACACAGCTTTTAAGGAGATCTGTATTCAGGGGTGCCTGGGTGGCTCAGTGGGTTAAGCCTCTGCCTTCGGCCCAGGTCATGATCTCGGGGTCCTGGGATCGAGCCCCACATCAGGCTACTGCTCAGCAGGGAGCCTGCTTCCCCCTCTCTCTCTCTGCCTGCCTCTCTGCCTACTTGTGATTTCTCTCTCTCTGTCAAATAAATAAAATCTTTAGAAAAAAAAAAAAAAAAAGATGGGGCGCCTGGGTGGCTCAGTGGATTAAGCCACTGCCTTCGGCTCAGGTCATGATCTCAGGGTCCTGGGATCCAGCCCCGCATCGGGCTCTCTGCTCCACGGGGAGCCTGCTTCCTCCTCTCTCTCTGCCTGCCTCTCTGCCTACTTGTGATCTCTCTCTCTGTCAAATAAATAAATAAAAATTTAAAAAAAGATCTGTATTCAGATCTTCCACTTCATAAAATTCACATACTTGGACTTGGTCTGTTGCTAAACCTGTTTCTGGCCAATTTGCATATTTCTATGGTCAGTTTCTATGTAATACAGATGTTCAGGATACCCGAAGCATTCCTAGAAACTTGTGGTAGTCCCACAAGAGGAAAGTTTCCACACAAAGTATGGAGGAGAGCTATATCATTCTGTGACAATGGTTGGTTTTTTGTAGAGTTCAGAAATTAGTTACTAGGTACAGATACACATGTTTGAAAAACCCATTTGGGAATTGATTGATAAGGATTGGCTTTGCTAGTGAAGTTACAGGATTCCTTCCACCCAAACTAAGCTAAGCCCACAGTTTGGAAATTTTGATTGAAATACACATTTCAGCTTGGTTTCAGCTCAGGTCTTGGCTCAGGGTCTTATTACACTGCATCAGCCTACGGCTCAGCAGGGAATCCACTTTCCCTCTCTCCCTCTGCCCCTCCCCTCCTGTGTGCACTCTCTAAAATCTTAAGATTTTTTATTAAAGACTGAGCAGGAGCGGAGGGGAAAGCAGACCTGCTGCTGCACAGGGAACCCCACACAGGGCTTGGTCCCAGGACCCTGAGATCATGACCTGAGCCAAAGGCAGATTAATTGACTGAGCCACCCAGATGCCCCCTCTTTAAGATTCTTGAAAAAAAAAAAAAAAAAAATTTCAGGAGCGCCTGGGTGGCTCAGTGGGTTAAGCCGCTGCCTTCGGCTCAGGTAATGATCTCAGGGTCCTGGGATCGAGTCCCGCATCGGGCTCTCTCCTCAGCAGAGAGCCTGCTGCCCTCTCTCTCTCTGCCTTGCCTGCCTCTGTCTACTTGTAATCTCTCTCTGTCAAATAAATAAATTTAAAAAAAAAATTTCAAAGGGAGGGTCCCTGGGTGACTCAGTTGGGGTATTGGTTTTGGTTCAGATCAGGATGTCTGGGTTGAGAGATGGACCTCCAACTTCAGTGTGGAGTCTTGCTTGTCCCTCTCCCTGTGTTCCCCCCACCTCCATGCATGTGCTTGCTCACTGGCTATCTCAAAATCAAAATACACATTTTTCTGAGTGTCTATCCAAAGGAATATAACGAGGAGTAGAGTATTTTTGAACCTAAATGTGGCTCTATTAATTGAACTCTAGCTGGAAAAAAAAAATGCAGACTCCCAACTTGCTCATGGTCAACATACTAACGCATGTGCTGGAAAAGCTGGGGCAAATCCTGAATTTCTGAGAACGCGTTGCAGGTAAGACTCCCATCATTTCAGGAGGCCCAGCCCATGAGGCAAATGCTCCTTCATCCTTTATGCTGTAATGACCTCTTTACACCGGGAGTAAACACTGGATAGAAGAGAAAGGTCAGGTAAAAACGCTAAACCTGGTTCTCTTAAATACCAGTTTATTCAATAAAACCAGATTCAAGTAGTAAATCAGGCCATGTAACCACTATAAGATATTTCTTGAAATATTTACAGGTTTTAACCTTTTTTTTTTTAAGAGATTTGATTTAGGGGCGCCTGGGTGGCTCAGTGGGTTAAGCCGCTGCCTTCGGCTCAGGTCATGATCTCCGGGTCCTGGGATCGAGTCCCGCATCAGGCTCTCTGCTCAGGTGGGAGCCTGCTTCCCTCTCTCTCTCTGCCTGCCTCTCTATCTACTTGTGATCTCTCTCTGTCAAATAAATAAATAAAATCTTTAAAAAAAAAAAAAAAGATTTGATTTATTTGACAGAAACAGAACATAAGCAGGGGGAGTGGAAGAGGGAGAAGCAGGCTTCCACAGAGCAGGGAGGCTGATGCGGGGCTCCATCCATGGACTCCAGGATCATAACCCTTGCTGAAGGCAGCTTAAGGACTGAACCACCCAGATGCCCTGTCTTTTTTTTTTTTGAGATAAGGTTTTGTTGTTTGTATTTTGTTTGTGTGTGTGTGTTTTTACAGTTTTATTTTATTTGACAGAGATTACAAGCACGCAGAGGCAGGCAGAGAGAGAGGAAGGGAAGCAGGCTCCCTGCTGAGCAGAGAGCCAGATGTGGGGCTCCATCCCAGGACCCTGGGATCATGACCTGAGCCTAAGGCAGAGGCTTTAACCCACTGGGCCACCCAGGCGCCCTTGAGAAAAGTTTTAAATGGCTCTCCCAAGACTGGGAGTTTAAAAGTTGATTTGAGGGGTTTTGTTTTTTTTTAAGGTTTATTTTTGTAATGTAATTTAAGTAATGGGACTTGGACCCACAACCCCTCAAGATCAAGAGTCCCATGTTCTCCTGACTTGTGCATTTCTTTTCTTTTTTTTTTTTTTTTTTTCTTTTTTTTTTTTTTTGAGAGAGCACTAGTGGGAGAATGGTGGAAGGACAAGCAGACTCCCCCTGAGCAGCTCAATTCCGGGACCTTGAGATCATGACCTGAGCCAACTCACTTAACCCACTGAGCCACCAAGGTGCCCCAGTCTTAAAGTGTGATCCAGGGGGCCTGGCTGACTCGGAGTGTGCAAGTCTTGGTCTTGGGGTTGTAAGTTCAAGTCCCACGTAGGGTATAGAGATTACTTAAAATCTTAAAAATAAAAAATGCGATCCTATCTCCAGGGAGCATATATGCCAGAGCCTAACAGCTAAGAATTGGTTGAGCAATTTCTCTACTTGCAGATAATCCCAAATTCATTGAGATTTTGGAGTGCCAGAGATGACAAAAGAGATTTTCATGTGCTTCAGGCTCTAAAGTAGACCCATTCCACCTCCGAACCCAATACCTGTTGCAAATAACTCAAACCTTGTCTTGTCTGATGGGCAGCCAGGACAGGATTTCCAGCTAGGGAGAGGCCTCATATCATGGCATTAGAAGTGGCCTACAAGTCAGCTTGTGGTTCTCTAGATGTTTGGACAGTAAAATGAATGGCTTCCTTTGCTAAAATATTGTGGACTAAAGTTCTGGTAGTTGGTCACAAAAAAGGCGGTATAGACATCTGAGTCTCCATCTCCCACTCCCACCTACTTTGACGGGACTTTATTAGGTGGGGAAAAGTCAGTTGCAATCTCAACACCTCCCTAACTTTCTGAAGTGTGTTCCAGTCTCAGTGTATAAAGTATTCAAGCCAGGTAGAAGTCTCTGGGCTAGTCAGTCTCTGTTCCAATGCCTGCCTTTGAGGTAATTGGATTTGAGGTCAGTTCCCTGTGGTAATCAGGGTTTCACTGATGTCCCGGACCACCCTTTGCCTCAACCCCAAATCTTGTACTTTGTTTTGTTTTTGCCTACGTTTCCATAACTTACCATGTAAGAGAACAAAATTATTCATTGTCTGTCACACTAGGTTAATATCCTGCTTTATACATTTAGTTTATACATTTATTCTTTTAGTAACTATTAGGTATAGAAGGGTGTTGACTTCATACGCATTAATAAGCTAATAGGTTTGTTAAAGGAAATTGAGCCAGTAGATAAAAAGCAGGCTAGAATCTAAATTTGTTCATTTTTTCAATAAGTTTTACTTGCCAATGTGTTTGACACTTAGTTTCTCGGTCCAAGTCTCCCATTAAACAGAGCTGTCCGGTTAAGAACCTAAGAGAGTGGACTTTTAGATGTAATTTCTCACATCTGATAATTCTGGCTATGTGAGTTTGGGTGAGTTCCTTAACCTCTCCAGCCACTTTCTTTTTCATTTTCTTTCTTTCTTTCTTTCTTTTTTTTTTGTTTTGTTTGTTTTAAGGAGGCTCCATGCCCAATGTTAGGTTTAAACTCATAACGCTGAGATAAGAGTCCTGTTCTCTAACGACCAAGCTAGCCAGGCACCCCTCTCTCCAATTTTCTAATCTTTAGGTGATCATTCCTATTTCACAGTATTTTTGTGAGGTTTGAGTGGTGTAAAACAATCACTTATTCAAGAAATACAATGTGCCAACCATTTCTAAATACTGAAGATATTAGCAATGGCCAAGATAAAAATACATAGAGCTTACATTTTAGTGAGGGAGCAGTTTGAGAGGGTGAGAGGGTGTAAAGAAGGACTATAGTTTTATATAAGTCTTATTTAAAATGGCCTCATGTCTATAAGGTTGATAACATTTGATCAGAAAACTACAGAAAGAGCAAGCCATTTGGATAAATGGGGGAAGAGCAAATGTCTTCAGGAAAGAGTATGCCTGGCACGTCACAGAAAAAAGCAAGGCAGTCTGGATAAATTCAAGTGAGCTAAGGGAGAGTGGTTCATGTCTACAATCCTTTATATGAAATCCTTGACACCTTACTTGCTTTGGAATTTGTTTTGACTTTAAAGCAGTAATAAAGAGCATATACTGTTTAACATATAACATCTTCAAAGGGATCTGGAGTAGTACCCAGGATTAAAATACATTATTATTTCTGTAGCAAAATACAAGAATAGTCATGTGAATTACCCAATATGAGTTTCAGATCAGGTTTTGTTGCTATAGGAGTTCCAAAAATGCTGGGTTTTAGAGTTGCTTTGATTTGTCTACTGCAGATAAGAGATTGTGCACCTACCAATGGTACACAAAGTTAGATCATGTGGGGCCCTGTAGGCCCTGGCCAGCTCTGGACTTCACTCAGTATGCGATGGTAAACAATGAGATGCTACTTCACACTCTCTAGGATGGCTTTAATAAAAAAAAGACAGTAAGTTCTAGACAATGTGTGACAAAGTTGGAACCCTTGTACACTGCTGGTGGGAATGTGAAATGATGCACTTTGGAACACAGTTCTCAAAAGTTACAGTTAACATATGACCCAGCCATTCTACTCCTAGATGTATACCCCTGAGAACTGGAAATATATATTCACACAAAAAGTTGTTGTACATGAATGTTCATAGCAGCATTATTCACACTAGTCAAGAAGTAAACAATGAAAGTGTTCATTAACTGGTGGATGGATAAACAAAATATGGCATATCCATACAAAGAAATATTTGGCCATGAAAAGAAATGGAGTGCTGCTATATGCTACATTGATGGACACTGAAAACATGATAAGTTAAAGAAGTTAGTCATAAAAGACCATATGTTGTATGATTCTATTTACATGAAATGTCCAGAATATGCAGATCTATAGAGATAGAGAGTAGATCTGCACCTAGGGATAGGAAGGTGGGAGGAGAGGGGAGTGACTGTTAAATGCATGGGGTCTCTTTTAGGGGTAATGAAAATATTCTAAAAGTGATTAGTGATAGTGACATAACTTTGTGGACCATACTAAAAGCAGTTGAATTATATACTTTAAATCATTGAATTATATAGTATGTAAATTATAGCTCAGTGAAGCTGTTATAAAAATAATGCATGAAAAAATAAAGTGTGATGGTTATCTGTGAGAGAGTTGTTTTTGTTCTTTGTTTTTTCCATTGGCGATTTTTGAGCACAGCGGTGACATGATCTGACTTAGATCCGTGAGTTCAGGATAAATCTTGGCTATTCATTTTATTATACCACAACTAGCTCTGAAATGCTAGATGAGTATTTCCCAGCTTCAAGAAGCTGTGTGCCTCTTTTGGTATTTCTCCCATACCTACACTGAATTGACTCACTTCTTACATATATTTATCATGAAAAAGGAAATCATAATCAGTATTATAAGTGGAAATCTAATTAACTTTTGCCAGAAATAGAAGGTAATTTTTAAAAAGCTACTTAAGTTTTAAATTTAAAAAAAGTTGGGGGAGCGCCTGGGTGGCTCAGTGGGTTAAGCTCAGGTCATGATCTCGGGGTCCTGGGATCGAGCTCCACATCGGGCACTCTGCTCAGCGGGGAGCCTACTTCCCCTCTCTCTCTGCCTGCCTCTCTGACTACTTATGATCTCTCCCTCTGTCAAATAAATAAATATAATCTTTAAAAAAATTAAAAATAATAAAAAAATAAAAAATACAAAAGTTGGGGAACCTGGACAGCCCAGTCAGCTGAGTGTCCAACTCTTGGTTTTGACTCAGGTCTTGATCTCAGTGTCATGAGATCAAGCCTGTGTCAGTCTCCACACTCAGTCTCCTTAAGAATTTCTCCCCCTTGGGGCACCTGGGTGGCTCAGTGTGTTAAAGCCTCTGCCTTCAGCTCAGGTCATGATCCCAGGGTCCTGGGATCAAGCCCCACATCAGGCTCTCTGCTCAGCAGGGAACCTGCTTCCCTTCCTCTCTCTCTGGCTGCCTCTCTGCCTACCTGTGATCTCTGTCTGTCAAATAAATAAATAAAATCTTTTTAAAAAATAATTTCTCTCCCTTGCCTCTGCCCCTCCCCCACATGCTCTCTCTCTAAAAAAAAATAATAATAATAATAAATCTTTTTAAAAAGTTGATTGCTATTTTTTAATCACCAAAATGATTTTTATCACCAAAAGTGATACTACCCGGAGTCATCCCATGTATGTCCATTGGAAATGTCTCTTGAGCTGTAAGCTTATGAGGTCAGGGACAATGTCTTTATATTGCCTGACATACAGTAGGTGCTCAACATTTGTGGATAACTAAATATGCTGGGCTTATTGAAAAGTCAGGGATGAATGAAGTCTCCTTTGTGTGACTAAGAATCACCTGTGCCAGTTGAAGAAATTTCATTCCTAATCCTACCTCCACAAAGCAGGATTCAAAAATCTTGAGTGTATGGGGCACCTGGCTGGCTCAGAGAATGTGACCCTTGATCTTAGGGATCCTGAGTTCCATCCCTATGTTGGGCACAGAGTTTACCTATAACAACAACAAAGGTCTTGAGGGTAGAGTTTGGGAAACTGCATTTTAATAATTTCCCAAATGATTCTGATACAATGGGTCTACAGACCATACTTTGAAAAATATTAAAGAATTGTACTAGAAAAGAAAAAGAATATGCATGATTAGGTTTTCTCTAGTTTGGGAATAGAAATGTGGAACTTATGGAGTTACTTCAGTCATGATTGGTGTTGAAGGAGTCCAAGATCAGTTGAGAGAGAGGGGAAGCCAAAAAAGAACTGATTGGGAAAATAAGGGTGGCTGAGAGACTGAGGGTGTTGAGCAAGAGGGCAAGGTCAAAAGGCATAGGGGATGTGGTTAAAACATATAAAGAAATATTTAAGACCTATAACAAATAATTTTATATCCACCTCCCAGCTTAAGAAAGAAAGGGTTACCTGTAGAGTTGGATCTGTCTGTGAACTCCCCACTGATTGCATCCCACTCTCTCCCTCCAAGTGGTAACCACTACACTGAAGCTAACTTCATCATTTATGTGAATTTCTTTGTGCTGGTAATATATATATAACATAATAAATATATCTTCACATTTTACATCCAACTGAAAATGTTAAGTAGACAGATACTAATGTTTGGAGTTTAAGGGAAAGAGGCCTAGGCTGGAAAAATTGGGGTATCATCACTTTATAATTGATTTTTAAGTCATGAAATTGGATGAAGTTGGCTAGGAAAGGAATATATAGATGGGGAGAGGGGGAGAGAGAGAGAAGACTAGAGACTGAATCCTATATACTTCAAGGTTTAGTAATCAGGGAGAGGAGAAGAAACCAGCAGGAGACAATAGGAAAGGCCAATGAGGTAGGAAGAAAACTAGGATATGATGAGGGTCCTAGAAGTCAAGTGAAGAAAATGTAAGAAGGAGCAAGTGATCAACTGTGCCAACTGCCGTTCATAGGTTAACTAAATTAAGAATTGGGAATATGGGCGCCTGGGTGGCTCAGTGGGTTGGGCCGCTGCCTTCGGCTCAGGTCATGATCTCTGGGTCCTGGGATCAAGTCCCGCATCAGGCTCTCTGCTCGGCAGAGATCCTGCTTCCCTCTCTCTCTCTGCCTGCCTCTCTATCTACTTGTGATCTCTATCTGTCAAATAAATAAATAAAATATTAAAAAAAAAGAATTGGGAATATGGAATTATTGGTGACCTTGATGAGAAATTTTAATGAAGCTGGTCCAATGGTAGTGTTTATCAAAACTTATTAACATTAGTGTCACTAAAGCTGGTATACAAGCCCCCACTGTTAAATTTGACTGGCTTAAAAATTTTCAGTGAAGAGGTGGGGGCAAAAGCATGATCATAATAGGTTCAAAAGAGAATGGGCAGAATGTCTCTAACATATTATTGTTAAATATGATCCTAACTGTAAAGAGAGAATGTGATGGGAGAACATTGAAGACATCTTTTTCAAACAGATTTGCTAAAAAAAGGAAGGATAACAGTGGCTGGAACACTGGGGTCAAGAGAGGGATTTTATAAAATGGTAGAGGGGCACCTGGGTAACTCAGTCCTGAAGTCTCTGCCTGCGGTTCAAGTCATGATCCCAGGGTCCTGGGATCTAGCTCTGCATTGTGCTCCCCACTCAGTGGGAAGCCTGCATCTCCCTCTCCCCCTCCCCCTTCTTGTGTTCCGTCTCTTGCAATGTTTCTCTCTGTCTAGTAAATTAAATAAAATCTTTTTTAAAAATGGTAGAAACATCATCATGGTTGCTTAAGGTTGGGAAAACAGAGAAATAGAGAAAAGTAGGTGATATAGAAGACAGAGAAAGCCATGTCCTTGAACAGAGAAGGGGTGGAGTCCTGGGCACGGATGAAGAGGTTGGCCTTGAGTAGGAGCACAGACAGTTTACATAAATAACAATTTAGAATATATAACGCAAAAGTAGATGGGTTGTGTAAGGACCTATTTAGCCAGAGCGACTCCATCTTGGTTAAAAGCCATTTTGTTGTTTGTGCAGTAAAACTTAAACTGACCCTGCCCTCACCCCCAACCCCGAGAAACTTACTTAGAAACAAGTCTGGGAAACCAGTAAAATATGGTCGGCTAGTTCCTAATAACAGAGCCCAGAATACAAGGACAAATCGGGCCAGGTAGAGACATCCAATCAGTAAAAGCACACATATTGTCTCCCTAACCACCAAAGAATGTAAACTCTACCTTTTGGGTGCCAACCTTGAGCGCCAATTCTGACCATAGTAATAAGTTAGTTCAAATAGCTACTAAAGGGTAAATTGTAATTCAATTGGCCACCTGCGTGTGACCTAACATGACTATGGAACTTTATGTGTTACAATCTTATTGGCCACCTATGTGTGGCCAGGCTTTTGCTCTATAAAAGGTAATCTGTAAGATGGGGAGTGGTCGCTATCTTCAGAGGCAGCCCTGACCGGTCAGTCAGTCAATTCTTGAGGATGTAAGATGTGGGTGGTCGCCCTCTTCGGAGGTGGCCCTGACCGGTCAGAGTTCAGTCAATTCTTGAGCCTGTAAGCTGGGGGTGGTCACTCTCTTTGGAGACAGCCCTGGCTGGTCAGTCTGACTTTGAATGCTTAGCATAGAATAGAGCTTTGTTTAACTTTCACCTTGTCTCAGTCTCATTCCCCTGGCTGATCAGTCTAACTTCTAATACTTGTCATAAAATAAAGCTTTAAATAACTTTCACTTTGTCTCAGTCTCGTTTCATTTAATAACGGACCTAACACTGGGGGCTCGTCCGGAATTAAACGAGGAGAACTGAGCCAGCATCAGAATTTCTGGGAAAAGCCTCCGGAGGTAAGATCCTGTCTGTCTGTCTGTCTGGTTGCAGAGCTCCAGGGGAATGGCCCAACAGGGAGAAATTGGATGCAGTATTGCTCCCAGGGCTGGAGTGGATGTGGGGACACCCCATCCCTCCACTGGTGGATCGCCAGGGGGTTCGAGTCCCCCTAGGCGGGCAGGGGACTGAGAAAATCCCCACCAGTGGCAGATTGTGTTTTTGAGTTGGGATTTTATCTTGCACACCCTTAGACTTGATATCTGGTCGGAAAAGGGCCGCTGGGTCTGCGGTTGTCTTTCTCTTGTCTTTTTGTTGTCTGTTGTGTTGTTTGTTATGTTTGAAGGAATGGGGAAAGCAGAGAGTAAGGGAACTCTGACTTTTATCTCTCCATTTCTCCTAATAGATATGGGGCTTCTCCCTTACTCATTTCTTGTGTTAATAGCTATAACTGGAGCCAACTGTGGTTAGTCTAACTTGAGACAGAGACTTTAAGGAATATTCCCAAGCAGCTACCAAAACTCCCTTTGTTTCAGGGAAGTTCCCTGTCTTCTCTGGACCGATATGGACTGCCTAACCCCTCACCCCCTTGCTGGCGGGAAAGCATGGCGTCTGCTTCTTTGCTGAAACTAATGAGCTCTAAAACTGGGAATCTTTTCTCTGCCTTCTGGCAGCACTTTGTTCTTCTGTCTCCCCCTTCTGTTTCTGCACCAACTTGGGTGCAGCCTGCATAACTGGCCTCTAGACCATCCTCGGTGCTTCCTGCACCATGGCTCCTTCTCTGTCAAGGAGCAAAAAGAGCACCCCCTGGACCTAACACCCCCCCCCCCCACTCCAGATCTTCCCACCCATGTCTCAGGTAAACATTCGAAATGGAGTGGGTCCAGGTGGAACGTAAATCTGTATTTGAGCTAACTTAAGTTTGTTGGCTTAATTAAGATAGACATGTCTTTGAAGTTACAGCAGTAAATGTGAAACTTTTATTCTATCAAAGTTTACTTAAGGTCAAATAAGCTCATATCATTTGTTAAAATCTGTTAGCAAAAAATGACTGGACTGATGGTTAATTGTCTGTCTCAAAGTTTGAATGGGTAATTGTTAAAGTAGCTTTCAAAGTCTTTGGTAACCTGAAACTTTAAAGTTTTGGATGACAAATGAAATTAAATTATGGACATCTAGGTCTTAACCAAATGGGATAAAATGCTAAAGCATTAAGTACTTGATATAGGTTTGTGCCTTTGACTTCCTACTGCAAAAAAAAAAAAAAAAAAAAATTTAAATCTGTTGGTAAACATGTTTTGTGATTAACTGATTCATAATTTGCCTTCTAAAGAATTCTGTTATAACAGTTCAAAATTGGTTTATATTTAGTCTTCACTAGAGATTAAGATGTTTCTAAGAGTACAAAATTCTACTAACTGTAATACTGATGAAAATTAAAAAAAAAAAAACCCTGTATGTAGGAAAGTAGGAGATATGTAAGAAAGATTTAAGAAATAAAAATGCATTTAGTTAAAGATAAAAGAAGGTAATTTTGTCCTAAATGAGAAGGTTGTTTGGAAGAAAATGGCTTGGTACAAAACCCAACTGCAAAAGCAAGTTGTAGAAGGTTTGTGAAGGGAAATCTTCAGAAAAGGAATTTTAGGTACGGTCAGGATGGACTAAGATTAACTGTACACACAAAAAAGAGGGCCAAAGAGAGTGAATAGTTTTATCTTAAGGTAAAAACATCTGGTTGCACCAGAACATGAAAGGAGGGGCGCCTGGGTGGCTCAGTGGGTTAAGCCTCTGCCTTCAGCTCAGGTCATGATCTCAGGGTCCTGGGATCGAGCCCCGCATCAGGCTCTCTGCTCAGTGGGGAGCCTGCTCCTCTCTCTCTCTCTCTGCCTACCTCTCTGCCTACTTGTGATCTCTGTCTGGTCTGTCTATCAAATAAGTAAATAAAATCTTTAAAAAAAAACATGAAAGGAGATAAACACGAGGGTATGAAATAAGTCATAGAAGGCTTAGGGAAAGTAACTTTTATTTGCCTTAGTTTATGGGTCTAAAAGAAAACAATAAAATATGTTGAAAATTTAACCATATTGGATCAGTTTTGGTGGATTTATTCACAAGATAGGAAAAGAGACTAATGAATCTTTTCCTGTAAAATGTTTCTGTTCAAATGAGACATAGTATTTTATTTATTTTTTTATTTTTTTTAATATTTTATTTATTTGACAGAGAGAAATCACAACTAGGCAGAGAGGCAGGCAGAGAGAGAGGAGGAAGCAGGCTCTCCGCAGAGCAGAGAGCCCGATGCGGGGCTCGATCCCAGGACCCTGGGATCATGACCTGAGCCGAAGGCAGAGGCTCTAACCCACTGAGCCACCCAGGTGCCCCGAGACATAGTATTTTAAAAAGAAAGACTAAAGCCCTGTGTCATGACAAATCTATATTGGTGATCCACTCAAGTACAAAGTTTTCCTAGATTAATTGATCTACTGTTAAGAAGAAAATGTAAATGGTTTTCTCTTTGCCTGCCCAGAAAAACCAGTTTCTGTGTTTTGTTTTATCAGGTATTAACATCCGTAATCCTATTTAGGCATGTACTTTAAAAGATTTCAACAAATTTCCTCAAGATTAAAATCTTGAACAAAATCTTGATTCTCTTATAAAATGAGTTTTGTCTTAAAGGAGATTCACGTAAAGAACTTTCAGGACAAATACAGGTCTTTGATATGTTAAAAATCCTAAAACTGAAACAGGTAAAATTTCCAGGAGTAAAAGCTGCATTCAAACTAAACCAGAATTAGTAACACGGGACTAAACGAGCTAAAAGATTATAATGTTGTGTCTCTTAATGTTTTATATCATTTTAAACATTGCTGGTTCTCTAATGTTTGCTCTTCCAGACTAAGGACATTTTTTTCTTAAGTTATCTGTAACTTACAGAAATGTAAAAATACTCATTTGTAAACAAATCAACACATTCAACTTTTCTCTCTATCTGAACCCTCTGAAACCAAAGGTCTCAGCAAGTATTCTTTCTTCCATGGCAATCAGTCATTTGCTTAAGTTCAATAAGACTCTGTTATCCTTGTAACAGGACACTATTAAAAACTCTAGTTATTTTACCAAGACTTTGACTGGAATGTCATATTTTAAAAAGACTCGGATATATCCAGACAACTTAAAGGAACTAAGGTTGACTTTATAAAACCTGGAGCCCAAAAGTCCCTTGAAACTGTTGGCCTGATACCTTGCTTACAGAGTTCCCAGCAGCCTCACCAGGTGAATAAAAAATGTCACCTCCTGGCAGGTGCAGGAACCTCAAGATACTTTGGGGACATCAGGAAGAGAAATTCGCCCAAATCAACAGGTATTGCAGGCATGTCTGATAGAAAATATATGGCTTGGCTTCTGGCCTAGAGAGATTCCTTATAAAAGTTCCAGCAAAGCAGATTCTAAAAGATCTATATGATCACTCATTGTTCTTACTGGGCTTATGTAAATAATTAGGCCAAATTTGTTAAAACTGGAACTGTTTTTCAAATAAATTGGTCCTGATTTGGCTATCTCTAAAAATGAGGGTTATTTTAGAAAAAAATTATGTTTTAATAACACATCTTTATGGATGTTAAATTCTAGATTTGATTGTCTTTAAATGTTTGTTTACCTAAACTAGACAACTTAAGGTAAACTTCAGAAAAGTTGCACAATAGCTCATTTAGACTATCTTGCCTTTACCAGTCAGTTAGCCCCAGATATAAGAAAGAAACTTCAGAAAATTAAAGAATTTAATGAAAAAAAATCTGACTGAGTTAATGAGAATAGCAAAAAGATGTTTAAGAACAGGAAAAATATGGAAACAAATACATGTTAGTTTTTATGGGTACCTTTTCAGGATAGGTGAAGAAAAAATTTTTCTGCCAAACATAAAATAGCAGAAATAGTAGCCAAAAGCTACTAAAAAATAATTCCTAAGTTTGGATTATCTCTCATGATCGGGTCAGACAACGGCCCTGCATTTGTGAGTTCAGTCTCACAAGCATTGGTCAAGGCCATGGGCACTAATTGAAAACTACACTGTGCCTACCAGCCCCAGAACTCCAGATAAGTAAAAATAAAATTCTGGAGACTGGCAGCAAATGGATAAATCTCCTTCCCTTCGCCCTCCTTAGGGCACAATATTAAATTAAATGATGCATGTGAGATCTCTTGACAAGTTTTCTCCCACTTGCCAGTAATCCTCTGTAATCAGAATATTGTTACAGATGATCCTTACCACACACGGAGACATTTCTTCACTGTCAGCGCTGGATTCAGCTGCCTCCGTCTTTCGTAACTCCCCTACATTCCTCAACTGATCAATGTTGACCCAAATAGGTAGGGACAACTCTATGCCCCTATTCAGCAGGAAGAAGTTACAGAAGATGAAACCTTCCACCTTCAACTACCTTAAAGATTTAAGGGTCAAATTGTTCAGGTAAAATAATAAAAGAACGAAAAACTAACTGAGGACTTAACATACTATTCCTTATAAAGGGGGGGGGATTCTGCACAACCCTAAAAAAGAAATGCTGCTTCTGGAAAAATCACACTGAAGTCATTAAAAACAGTCTGACAGCCGTTAAAAAGAGACTAGATGAATGCAAACAACAACAAAACTCCCAGGGATAATATAAAAGTTTGTTCAACTGGTCTCTGTGAATAACTTCCCTAATATCAGCAATTGAAGGCCCCTGGTTTTACTATCACTAATGTTACTTTTTAGCCCCTACATTATAAATGCCCTAATGTCATTTGTACAAAAAATTGAAACGATAAAAATGTTAGTCTTACATGCTCAATACAACCTCTTACAACAGGAGGACATAAAACTGGCTGAAAAGTCAAAGATTTGACTAATCTCCAAAGAAAAGGGGGGAATGTAAGGACCTATTTAGCCAGAGTAACTCCATCTTGGTTAAAAGCCATTTTGTTGTTTGTGCAGTAAAACTTAAACTGACCCTGCCCTCACCCCCAACCCCGAGAAACTTACTTAGAAACAAGTCTGGGAAACCAGTAAAATATGGTCGGCTAGTTCCTAATAACAGAGCCCAGAATACAAGGCCAGGTCGGCCAGTTCCTGATAACAGAGCCCAGAATGCAAGGACAAATCGGGCCAGGTAGAGACATCCAATCAGTAAAAGCACACATATTGTCTCCCTAACCACCAAAGAATGTAAACTCCGCCTTTGGGGCGCCAAACTTAAGCCCCAATTCTGACCATAGTAATAAGTTAGTTCAAACAGCTACTAAAGGGTAAATTGTAATTCAGTTGGCCACCTGTGTGTGACCTAACATGACTATGGAAATTTCTCTATGTGCTACAATCTCATTGGCCACCTATGTGTGGCCAAACTTTTACTCTATAAAAGGTAATCTGTAAGATGGGGAGTGGTCGCTCTCTTTGGAGGTGGCCCTGACCGGTCAGTCAATCAATTCTTGAGGATGTAAGCTGTGGGTGGTCGCCCTCTTCAGAGGTGACCCTGACCAGTCAGTTAGTCAATTCTTTTTTTTTTTTTAAGATTTTATTTATTTATTTGACAGAGAGAGATCACAAGTAGGCAGAGAGGCAGGCAGAGAGAGGAGGAAGCAGGCTCCCTGCTGAGCAGAGAGCCCGATGCGGGGCTTGATCCCAGGACCCTGAGATCATGACCTGAGCCGAAGGCAGCGGCTTAACCCACTGAGCCACCCAGATGCCCCTCAGTTAGTCAATTCTTAAGCCTATAAACTGGGGGTGATCACTCTCTTTAAAGACGGCCCTGACCGGTCAGTTTAACTTCAAACGCTTAACATAAAATAGAGCTTTGCATAACTTTCACCTTGTCTCAGTCTCATTCCCCTGGCCGATCAGTCTAACTTCTAATACTTGTCATAAAATAAAACTTTAAATGACTTTCACTTTGTCTCAGTCTCATTTTGTTTAATAATGGACCTAACAAGTTGTTTGCTACTTCTTCTCAGTGAAGTAGGAGGCAAGGTCATCAGCTGAGAATGAGAATACAGGGAGGGGGAGTCGGAAGTTTGAAGAAAGAGAGAAGAAAGAGTGGAATAGGCATCCAGGGAACGTAAAGTGAATGGGCTAGGAAGTACAGACTGATGAAGTATGATTGCTGAGTATCTTTTGGGGTTAGAGAACATGAATGTAAAGTGAGACCAGTTGGCATGATTACGTATTTTTCCCCAACTCTTTGATTGTATGAGTGTAAATCCAAAATGGATAGAGAATTGGGGCACCTGGGTGGCTCAATTGGTTAAGCATCTGAGTCTTGATTTTGGCTCAGGTCATGATCTCAGGGTCATGAGATCCAGCCCCGAGTCAGGCTCTAGGCTGAATGTGGAGCCTGCTTTAGATTCTTTCTCTCCCTCACCCCACTACCCCACTCCTTCATGCTCTCCCTCTCAAAAACAAAACAAAACAATGGATAGAGAATTGGATTTAGCCAGAGCTGTAGGTTAGCCAAATGATTACACTAAAGTGAAGGGGAAAAAGAATTGAGAGTATATTCCTGGGCGTGATTATAATGACTGACCATGGGAGTTAAGGTGGATCAGAAGGAAGGATAAAGGCGCCTGGGTGGCTCAGTGGGTTAGTAAGCATCTGCCTTCAGGCTCAGGTCATGATCTCAGTGTCCTGGAATTGAGCCCTGCATCCTGCTCTCCTCTAAGTGGAGAGCCTGCTTCCCACCCCCACCCCCACCCCGCCGGCCTACTCGTGTTCTCTCTCTGTCAAATAAATAAATAAAATCTTTAAAAAAAAGAAGAAGAAGAAGGAAGGATAAGGCATGAGGAGGGTGAGGCCCAAAGGAAAGAGGGTAGGTATGATCAACAGGTTTGAGTTCTGGTTGGTGTTAATGACAGTAGAGCTGGTAGAAATAGGAAATCAGAGAGTAGGATGTTTAAGATGGAAAATACAGTGTGATTGGGTGGCTCAGTTGGTTAAGCATCTGACTCTTGATTTCGGGCTGTGATCTCTGGGTCATAAGATTAAGCCCCTCTTTAGCAGGGACTCTGCCTAAGGATTCTCTCTTCCTCTCCCTCTGCCCTTCCCCCTTTCTCTTTCTCTCAAATAAATAAAATCTTTAAAAATAAATAAAATAGGGGCACTTGGGTGGCTCAGTCTGTTAAGAATCTGCCTTTGGCTCAGGTCGTGTGGGATCGAGCCCCACATTGGGCTCCCTGCTTGGAGGGGAGCCTGCTTCTCCCTCTCCCTGTGCTGCTCCTACTGCTTGGGCTTTGTCTCTCTCTCTCTCTCTGTCAAATAAACAAATAAAATCTCTCTAATTAATTAATTAATTAATTAATTAAAAATGGGAACTATGCAGGGTCTTTAGTTACTGGTCAAGGGTTCTTTGGGGAGAGCCCATGGTGAAAGGAATGTTGAAGGTGGGGATTTTACTGATGAACTCTGACTTCAGAGGGCCGTGAAAGAGGAAAACAATCAAAAGGAACAAAGTGAAGTCTTTTTTTTTTTTTTTTTGGAGTGAGAGAGAAAGTGTTTGAGCTGGAGTGGGGTGTGGCCAGAGAGAGAGGGAGAGAATTTTTTTTAAGATATTTTTTATTTTACTTTATTTTATTTATTTATTTTTGACAGACAGAGATCACAAGTAGGCAGAGAGGCTGGCAGAGAAAGGTTGGGGGTAGCAGGCTCCCTGCTGAGCCAAAGAGCCTGATGCGGGGCTCAATCGCAGGACCTTGGGATCATGACCTGAGCCAAAGACAGAGGCTTAACCCACTGAACCATCCAGGCACCCCAAGGGAATTTTTTTTTTACCATTTTTTAAAAAATTTCTTTTCAGTGTAACAGTATTCATTGTTTTTGCACCACACCCAGTGCTCCATGCAATACATGCCCTCCCTAACACCCACCACCTGGCTCCCCCAACCTCCCACCTCCCGCCCCTTCAAAACCCTCAGGTTGGGGGCGCCTGGGTGGCTCAGCGGGTTAAAGCCTCTGCCTTCAGCTCAGCTCATGATCCCAGGGTCCTTGGATCGAGCCCCGCATCGGGCTCTCTGCTTAGCTGGGAGCCTGCTTCCTCCTCTCTCTCTGCCTGCCTCTCTGCCTACTTGTAATCTCTATCTGTCAAATAAATAAATCTTTAAAAAAAAACAAAACCCTCAGGTTGTTTTTCAGAGTCCATAGTCTCTCATGGTTCACCTCCCCTTCCAATTTCCCTCCTCTACACTTAGCACAGAGCCTAATGCAGGGCTCAGTCTCACAACCCTGAGATCATGACCTGAGCTGAAATCAAGAGTTGTATGCTTAGCTGACTGAGCCACCCAGGCACCCCAGAAGGGAAGTTCTGAGGATACATCCTTTTTTCCAGTATAAAGCACTGCCTGGACCCAGGCCATCTGGATTAAAGTTGGGTTAAAGATGATGGGGCAGAAGCAGGAAGCGAGTTTCAGTACTGAAGGTGATCACAGAGGCAGCATAGTGCAGTGTTTAGGAGCTCAACTTTGGAATCCAACAGACCTGAGTTTGAGTCCTTCTTTCATTGTGCTCTGTGACTTGGGGCAAAGTACTTACTCTCTCTGACGTTCCATAACTTTATTTAAAAACTCTAGGGGTACCTCTCTGGCTCAGTTGGTAGAGCATGTGACTTTTTTTTAAAAAGATTATTTATTTATTTATTTGAGAGAGAGTGGGAGCAAGGGAGGGGGAGGGGCAGAGGGAGAGAGAGAACCTCAAGCAGACTCCTCACTGAGCGGGGAGCCTGATGTGAGGCTTATTCCCCAAAACCAAGAGTTGGAAGTTCAACCCACTGAGCCACACAGGCACCCTGAGCATGTAACTCTTGATCTCGGGGTTATGAGTTCAAGCCCCACATTGGGTAGAGATATTGCTAAAAATAAATAAATAAACTTAAAAAAAGGTATACTAGTTAGGGGGTGCCTGGCTGGCTCAGTCAGTAAAGCATGTGACTCTTGACCTTGGGGTTGTAAGTTCAAGCCCCGTTTTGGGTGTAGAAATTACTTAAAAATAAAATCTTTAAAGGGGCACCTGGGTGGCTCAGTGGTTTAAAGCCTCTGCCTTCGGCTCAGGTCATGATCTCAGAGTCCTTGGATTGAGCCCCGCATTGGGCTCCCTGCTCGGCAGAGAGCCTGCTTCTCTCGCTCCCTCTGCCTGCCTCTCTGCTTACTTGTGCTATCTCTCTGTCAATTAGAAAATAAAATCTTTAAAAAAAAATTCCCTACTTCTTTGTAATCTCACCATCCTGTCACTCCAAGCCTCCTCCCAAGGCAACCACTTATCTGCTTTTTGTCATCATAAATTAGTTTGCATTTTTCTAGAAGTTTACATAAATTAAATCATACAATGTAAATTTTTAAATCTTGCCTTTTTGCATTCTGCATAATTATTTTTCGAGATTCATCATTGTTGCATAATTGCTTTTTATTGCTGAGTAGGATTTCATTATGTGGATTTACCACAGTTTATTTATCCATTCATCTGTTGATGGGCACTTGCACGCCTTTCTAGTTTTTGGCTATTATAAAACTCTATAAACATTTATATACAGGGGTGCCTGGGTGGCTCAGTGGGTTAAGCCTCTGCCTTCGGCCCAGGTCATGATCTCGGGGTCCTGGGATCGAGCCCCACATCGGGCTCTCTGCTCAGCAGGGAGCCTGCTTCCCCCTCTCTCTCTGCCTGCCTCTCTGCCCACTTGTGATGTCTGTCTGTCAAATAAATAAATAAAATTTTAAAAAAAGAATGTAAAGCTTTGCGTAGCTATTTAAAAAAAGCATTTATATATAGAATCTCTGTGGGCATATGCTTTTGTTTCTCTTGGGTAAATACCTAGGAATGGAATCACTGGCTGGATGAGTCACACTATAAGTGTATACTTAACTTTTAAAAAAATTGTAAAAAATTTTTAAAAAAAAATTTTAAGGGCTCCTGGGTGGCTCAGTGGGTTAAGCCGCTGCCTTCAGCTCAGGTCATGATCTCAGGGTCCTGGGATCGAGTCCCACATCGGGCTCTCTGCTTATCGGAGAGCCTGCTTCCCTTCCTCTCTCTCTGCCTGCCTCTCTTGTGATTTCTCTCTGTCAAATAAATAAATAAAATCTTTAAAAAAATCTTTTTTAAAGATTTTATTTATTTATTTGACATAGATCACAAGTAGGCAGAGAGAGAGGAGGAAGCAGGCTCCCTGCCAAGCAGAGAACCTGATGCGGGGTTGGATCCCAGAACCCTAGGATCATGACCTGAGCCGAAGGCAGAGGCTTTAACCCACTGAGCCACCCAGGTGCCCCATATTTTTTTTAATTAAAAAAAACATTTTATTTATTTATCTGACAGAGAGAGAGCACAAGCAGGGGAAGTAGCAGGAAGAGGGAGAAGCAGGCTTCCCGCAAAGCAGGGAACCTGATGCAGGACTCGATCCCATAACCTTGGGACCATGACCTGAGCTGAAGGCAGATGCTTAACCAACTGAGCCACCCAGGCATCCCAGAAACTGTTAAAAAATTTTTTTAAAGGGATGCTTGGTGGGGCACTTGGGTGGCTCAGTGGGCTAAATCCTCTGCCTTTGGCTCAAGTCATGATCCCAGGTTCCTGGGATCAAGCCCCACATTGGGCTCTCTGCTCAGCAGGGAGTCTGCTTCCTCCTCTCTCTCTGCCTGCCTCTCTGCCTACTTGTGATCTCTGTCTGTGTCAAATACATAAATAAAATCTTTAAAAAAAAAAAAAAGGGATGCCTGGGTGGCTCAGTCAGTTGAGTGTCTGCCCTTGGCTGAGTCTGTGATCACAGTCCTGGGATCCCGTCCTGTGTTAAGCTCCCTGCTGAGGTGTCAGGCTCCCTGCAGTAAGCCTGCTTCTCCCTCAGCCTGCTGCTCCCCCTGCTAGTGCTCTCTCCCTCTCTCTCTGACAAATAGATGAATAAAAGCTTTGAAAAAAAAAACTTAAAAAGATACTGCTGAATTGTTTTCCAAAATGGTTGTACTTTTTTACATTCCTCCTAGCAGAGTGTGAGAGTTCCAATTTCTTCACATCTTCTCCAACACTTGGTTGTTTTTTCAATTTTAACCATTCTAATAGGTACATAGTGTAACCGAACCAACATGAGTTCACACAATTTCGCTCCTTGGTGAGTCAGAAATTAACCAGGTTGAGTTGTCCCACAAATAAAACTTATTTGTAGCAAATAAAGAGATCATGGGAATGGCTTCCAAAGCCATGACTCCCCAAGTAAGATGAATGGGTTCGTTTTGTTTAGGGTCAGAATGAACATATATTTTTGAAGATTTTACTTATCTGTCAGAAAGAGAGAGTGAGGGGCGCCTGGGTGGCTCAGTGAGTTAGGCCGCTGCCTTCGGCTCGGGTCATGATCTCAGGGTCCTGGGATCGAGTCCCGCATCGAGCTCTCTGCTCAGCGGCGAGCCTGCTTCCCTCTCTCTCTCTCTCTGCCTGCCTCTCTGTCTACTTGTGATCTCTCTCTGTCAAGTGAATAAATAAAATCTTAAAAAAAAAAAAAAAAAGAAAGAGAGAGTGAGAGAATGAACACAAGTAGGGGGAGCTGAAGGCAGAGGGAGAAGGAAGCTTCCCACTGAGCAAGTAGCCAGATGCAGGACTTGATCCCAGGACCCTGGGATCATGACCTGAGCTGAAGGCAGAGGCTTAACCAACTGAGCCACCCAGAATTCCAGTCAGTATGAATACTTAGATAGGGAAACCTTGTCTACATAGTACCCGGCATAAGGTCATGCATATGCCCTGAGGAAACATGCCTATACAATGTATGTTATGTAAAGGAGGCTGAGGCTCCACCTTGGACAGAGATTTTAGAATTATAATTTAAGTCATTCCAGAGGTCACACCATGATCCATCTGCTCTGGCACCAGTCAGGTTTAGCTCAAAAGGTCTGGGTGGGGAAAAAAAAAAAAAAGTTGAATGCTTAAAAGGTCTGGGTGGGGGCACCTGGGTGGCTCAGTCATTAAACGGTTGCCTCAGCTCCATGATCCCAGGATCCTGGGATTGAGCCCTATACCAGTCTCCCTGCTTGGTGGCAGGAAGCCTGCTTTCCCACTCCCACTCCCTCTGCTTGTGTTCCCTCTCTCACTGTGTCTCTGTCATCAAATAACTAAATAAAATTAAATTTAAAAATAAGATATGGGTGGTCTGAGCAGTGGGAGTCTTGTCAGGGCAGTCACCATCACCTGGAGGGTGGTTTTGGGTTTCATTTGTCTGAGTTAAGGAGAAGCTGGAAAGAAGAGCTTAGGAAATAAAAGGTTAGTGAGTATAAGCAGGTGGACAGTAAAGGACTGGTCATGGGGTGTAGCTGGTGGCAATAGTGCTGTCTTCTTATGGTTTTAATTCATTTTTCCATAATAACGAATGATATTGACATTTTCTCAGGTGCTTAATTGCCAGATGTATCTTTTTGGTGACATGTCTGTTCCAATCTTTTGCCCGTGTTTTTAAAATCAGTTTGCTTATTTTTATTGAGTTGGTTTTTGGTTCTTTTTTTCTTAAGTAATCTCTACACCCAACACGGGGGTTAAACTTAAAAACCCTGAGATCAAGAGTTGCATGCTCCACTGACTAAGCCAGCCAAGTGCCCCTTTACTGAATTTTGCGAGTTCTTTATATACATATATTTTTTTAATAAGGTTTTATTGAGAGGGATGTTTTTGTTTGTGGGGTTTTTTTTATTATTTTTTTTAAAGATTTTATTTATTTATTTGACAGAGAGAGATCACAAGTAGGCAGAGAGGCAGGCAGAGTGAGAGAGAGGGAAGCAGGCTCCCCACCGAGCAGAGAGCCCGATGCGGGACTCAATCCCAGGACCCTGAGATCATGACCCGAGCCAAAGGCAGCGGCCCAAACCACTGAGCCACCCAGGTGCCCCTGTGGGTTTTTTTTTTAAAGATTTTATTTATTATTTGTTTGACAGAGAGAGAGAACACAAGCAGGGGGAGCAGCAGGCAGAGGGCAAGGGGGAAGCAGGCTCCCCACTGAGCAAGGAGTGGGATGAGGAACTTGATCCCAGGACCGTGGGATCATGACCTAAACCGAAGGCAGACACTTAACGGACTGAGCCACCCAGGCATCCCAGGAGGGTTTTGTTTTTGTTTTTGAGAGTTCTTTATTCTGACCTGCTCCGTTTCCGACCTGGGCCGGTTCACCCCTCCTTAGGCAACCTGGTGGTCCCCCGCTCCCGGGAGGTCACCATATTGATGCCGAACTTAGTGCGGACACCCGATCGGCATAGCGCACTACAGCCCAGAACTCCTGGGCTCAAGCGATCCTCCTGCCTCAGCCTCCCGAGTAGCTGGGACTACAGGCGCGCGCCACCGCGCCCGGCGAGAGTTCTTTATTCTGAATGCAAGTTATTTCTTAGGTATGTAATTTGCATATTTTTTCTTCTACTTTGTGACTTATCCTTTTATTCTCTTAACAGTGTCTACTGAAAGTAGAAGTTATTAATTTTGTTGAAACAAATTTGCTTTCTTTTATAGATCATGCTTTTGGTATTGAATCTAGGATAGTTTCTTTATTCAAGGTCACTGAGTTCTTCTCCTGAAAGTTTATAGTTTTAGGTCTGTGATGCACTTAAATTTTTGTATGTGCTATGAGATAGATCAATATTCTTTTTTTCTTTTTTTGCTTATTTCCAATTTCCAATTGTTCCAGCACCCATTTATTGAAAAGACTATCCTTTCTCTGTTGAATTATCTTTGCACTTTTGTCAAACATCAATTGACTATATATTTCTAGACTTTATTCTGTTCCATTGATATATTTGTCTATCTTTATACCAATATCATTATCTTTTTTTTAATATTTTATTTATTTATTTGACAGAGAGAGAGGTCACAAGCAGGCAGAGAGGCAGGCAGAGAGAGAGGGAGAAACAGGCTCCCCACTGAGCAGAGAGCCCGATGCGGGGCTCGATCCCAGGACCCTGAGATCACGACCCGAGCCAAAGGCAGAGGCTTAAACCACTGAGCCACCCAGGCGCCCCATCATTATCTTTTTTTGAAGATTTTGTTTATTTGTTAGAGAGAGAGAGCACTAGGAGGGGGAGCGGCAGGCAGAGGGAGAAGCAGGCTTCTTACTGAACAAGGAGCTCAATATAGTACTCAATCCCAGGATTCTGGGATTGTGACCAGAGCCAAAGACACATGCTTAATGGCTGAGCCACCCAGGTCCCCCAATATCATTATCTTCATCACTGTAGTGAGTCTTGAAGTCAAGTAGGGTAAGCCGCCAATTTTGTTCCTCTGGCACTTTATACAAAAAAAAAAAAAAAAAAAGAAAGAAAGTCTGAGATTTGGGTATTGCACTGAATGTATGGGTCAACTTGGAGAGAATTTGACATCTTAACAATATTGAATCTTTCCACCAAAGAGTGCAGTATATCCCTCCATTTGTTTAGGTTTTCTTTAATTTCTCAATATTTTGTAGGAAAACTCAATTTTGAAAGCTCAGTCAGAGTCAAACTAGGTGTATACTATGGGTCAGAAAATTAGCCAAATCATTGAAGGAGTAGACTCAAGTTATAAAGGCCTGGGTTGAAATCCAAAATTTTACTATCTATATTATATTGAGCAAGTTATTTAAACTTCTGGTGACCTAATGTCCTAATCTGTAATGTGAATAATACTAGTAAATTCCTTATGGTGTTTTGAAGATTAAATGAGGTAATACGAGGACACCTGGCCCAGTCAGTAGAGTGTGTGACTCTTAACTCCAGGTTCTCCCATCCAAGTACTAACCAGGCCCGACCCTGCTTAGCTTCCGAGATCAGACGAGATCGGGCGCGTTCAGGGTGGTATGGCCGTAGACTTAACTCCAGGTTCTGATTTCAAGTCCCACACTGGGCCTAGAGCTTACTTAAAAAACAAAAATAAATGAGGTAATATGTTCAAGACACCTAGGATATGAGCTGGCACACAGTAAGTACACAATAAATGTTACTTATTTTTACTATTTATAAGGCATCTCATTTACATTTCAATTCCTGAGACACCTCTCCTTTTAGATCCAATCTTTGATAATACATTCCTAGAATTTCAGACATTCCCTTTATTTTTTTTTCAAATATTCCCTTTAATGTTGAGCCCCCGGTTTACACTAAACACAATCTACCAGCTTAACTCCCACTGAAGCTAAAGGCTCACTGCTCTTTGATTTATTTCTATTGATTTTCCATCACAGGATTGCAGATTTTATTTTTCTGTTTTTCACTATTTTTCTCTCTCTCTCTTTTTTTTTTTTTTTTTTTAAGAGAGAGAGAGAGAGAGACATGGACAGAGAGCACGAGCAGGGGGAGGGACACTAGGGAAAGGAAAGGGGATTCCCTTTTCCCTTCCCCTAGGGAGAGAAGGGTATTTGGCCAGTGGACCAGTCCCAGGAAGCCAAGATCATGACCCAAGCTGAAGTCAGCTGCTCAACCAACTGAGCCACCCAGGTACCCCTGTTTTCTACTACCCTTAAAAGTTTAATAAAATTGCAAAATACAATGTAACTATGGTATTCCATTTTTTAAGTGAGCAGAATCTTTTCTTCAAGTGAGCATCTCTCAGAAGCTTAATATTGTAACTGGTTAAAGTTTGCATTTGCTGGAGCAGGATGTATATGTGTCTATGAGGTGCTCACACCCTTCTCTTCTCTTCCTTCTGCCAAAAACCCTGAAACACCTCCAGGGTTCCAGGAACACAGAAAAATACTGGGGAGGGGAGGGGGGACAAAGAAAAGGAAAGAAAGAAAGAAAGAAAGAAAGAAAGAAAGAAAGAAAGAAAGAGGCGCTTGGGTGGCTCAGTGGGTTAAAGCCTCTGCCTTCCGCTCAGGTCATGATCCCAGAGTCCTGGGATCAAGTCCCGCATCGGGCTCTTTGCTCCACAGGGATCCTGCTTCCTCCTGTCTCTCTGCCTAGTTGTGATTTCTCTCTGTCAAATAAATAAAATATTTTAAAAAAAGAGAGAGAGAGAGAGGAAGGGAAGAAAAGAAAAAAAAAAAAGACAAGAGGAGACAAGACAAACACTTCAATGCTATAATTGCATAACAGCTCCAAAAACAAAGAAAGTAACTGGCAGAAAGCAAGCTGTTGGCTGTTTCAGAAGCATCTTCATATAACTATATGATGGGAATAATTTCCTGATGAAAGGAGGTTGAGGTACAAATATATAATGTGCAAAAGCACTGGTGTGGAGAGCTGAGCATACAAAAGCTAACCCCTGTGTTATCCATCAGAAAGCCCTTGTGGACAGAGGCTTAGAATTCTGCTGCCCAGTTTCCTCTGAGGACTTTCCTTCCTGGCCTCTCTGTTCCATGGGCACACCACCCTCAGTACCTGTATGTCCCAACTCTTGCCTAGTCCAAAAATTGCCTTCTGTATGAAGGTCATGGTTTTGTGGTCACTTATGCTCCCGCATTCCCGTTGCAAACTCCAGATTTGGGCTAATTCCAAATTTTGTCTTCTTTATTCTTTGCCTAGTTGCCTTCTTAAGCCAAGATGCCAATCTCTGAATTTTTTTAAAGATTTATTTACTTATTATTTGAAAGAGAGTACAAGAGAGCACAAGCACAGGGTGGGGGGCGCAAGGCAGAGGGGCAGAGGGAGAGGGAAAGAGAGAATCTCAAACACACCCCCTGTTGAGTAAGCACAGAATCTGATGTGGGGCTCTGTCTCCCAACCCTGAGATCATGACCTGAGCTGAAACCAAGAGTTCCACCCTCAACCCACTGAGACACCCACACACCCCTAATCTGTGTATTTCTGATGGCCTCTATCTCTAGCAAAACAATGAATTCTAGTCACTCCCTTGGGACAGTTTTCCCTGCCAGGTGAGTTAACTCAGGAGACCGATAAACTAAGGGTTTAACTATAAACTAAGGGTTGTTTTCAGCACAGGATTAGGACTGAAGTGGTAAACTGCCCTCTTCTACTCTAGGGACAGTTTTGTCCAGGAAAGATCTTTTCTGTATAAATACAACATACCCTTTTATGACTCTGTAAATAGGCCATATTCCTACTAACATTTCCCAAACCTCATTAAAAAAATTTTTAGATGCATTTATTATGTTTGTACATGGAGCATTTCTAGAAGAATCTCCAAGATTAAAATGGATAAGGAGATAACAGTGGTTGCCTCCGGGAGGAAGAACTGGGTGACTGGAGGACAGAGGGAGGAAGGTTTTTTTCTCAGTAGCTGTGACACTAGTCCCAGCCACTGTTGTTGCCTCTCACCTAGATTACAGCAGTGACCTCATCACGGGTCTTCTTGCCTCAACTATCACCCATCACTCTTCATCGCCACATAGCAACATTCATATTGATGAAAAAATAAATCCAATCTGTCACTTCCCCACTTCAGTCTGTGGATACAAGCCTCTGCCTGATATGGCTCTTCCCTTCCTCTCTGATCTCCTCCCCATTATTCTTTCTGCTCCAGCCACATGGGTCTCCTTTCTGTTCCTCAGGCACTCCAAGCTCATTCCTTTCTCAGGGCCTCAGATCAACACACAACTGGCTCCTTCTCCTTCAAGGCTTGGCGCAAACATCACCTCAGAGAATCTCCCTCTGATATTGTACCTAAAGGAGCCCCTCCCCACACACACCAGTGATCTCTTCCCAATACTTTGTTTTGTTTTCATCATGCCACTTACTACTGAAGCTATTTCTTGAATTATCTGTTGAATGTCTTTCCTTCCTAGAATGTAGACTCCTTGAGGGGAAAGGACTAGTCTCTCATTTTACCACTGTTTTCTCAGCATTTAGAACAGTGCATGGTACTGAATGAATGAATCTGTGTATGAGGTCATGTAGGAAGGTGTCAGGTGGTGGACGGTTGTATTACTGACAATGGTTGCTGTAACAAATTACCACAGACTCAGGGGCTTAACACAACACAGGTTTATTATATTCCAGTTCTAGACATCAGAAGTCTGAAATGGATCCTACAGGGCCAAAATCAAGATACCAGCAGAGCTGAGTTATTTCCGGAGGCTCTAGGAGAGAATGCATTTTCCAGTTTCTAGAGGCTATCCGCATTCCTTGGCTTGGGGCCTCTTCCTTCATCTTCAAAGTCAGCAGCATAACATCAAATTTCCCTGACAGTCATGCCTCCCTTTTATAAGGACCCTTGTCATTTCACTGGGCCAACCCAGATAACGCAGGAAAATTTCCCCATCTCAAGATTCTTAACTTAATAGCATCTACAAAGTTCCTTTTGCCATGTAGGTAACATCACCACAGGTTCATGGATTGGGGTATGGACACCTTTAGGAGCCATTAATCTGCTACAACAGTCATGAACCTCTGCCCTGGAACCTATCCTGGTTATCTTAACTCAAGCACTCCATCCACCCTGAAACCTTGTCAGACCCTGTCCCATGCATAAACTGATAACCAGTCCTCCATTTGTGCCAGCTTCAGAGAGGTCAATGAATCTATTTACCTGCCTGCCCCTCCATTAGGACTGTGAGCCCTTTGGGGCAGATTCTAATGTTATTCATCTTTGTGTCTTCAACACCAAAAACACTGATGGCTTCATTAATTAACTGATTCATTCAAAAAATATTTATTGAAAGCCTAGTATGCTCAAGGTACTGAGAATATAGTGCTAAACAAACATAGGCATGGTCTCTGCCCTCAAAGAGCTTGCAGTCTATCTAGAAAGAGGCAAACCATCCATAACCATAAAAGGAGGCCAGTGAGAGGGTAAGTGCAATGGAGAGCACAGAAGGAGAATCTATCTGCTCTTATCTGGAGGTGTCAGAGAGGGCTTCCAAGAATGTCCTGGTAGATGTCCCAGATGAGAAGGAATTAGCCATAAGCGGAATCTGGGGGAGCAGGTGGCAGCCCCCCATGATCACAACTAAGGCAGCACCACTACCTCCATGAGCCCCTCACACCATAGGGTCCAGCCCAGTGAGCATGTGCCCACAAGACAGCCACATGCAAGGGATGCATTAGAAATGAGCGCTTCAGGGGTGCCCAGCGGGCTGGGTTAGTGGAGCATGCAACAAAGGGAAGGAAGGAAGGGAGGAAGGGAGGGAGGAAGGAAGAAAGGAAGGAAAGGGAGAAATTAGTGCTCCTGGGAAAACTTTGAGGGTCATAGGTATCTTCATTATCTTGACCGTGATGATGGTTTCAAATACATATGTCAGAGCTTAACTTACACACTTGCACTTTACTGTATGTCAGCTATACCTCAATAGGGCTGTTAAAAATAGTAATGAACTGGGGCACCTGGGTGGCTCAGTTGGTTAAGCATCTGCCTTCTGCTCAGGTCATGATCCTGGGGTCCTGGGATCAAATCCTGCATTGGGCTCCCTGCTCAGTGGGGAGCCTGTTTCTCCCTCTGCCTGCTGCTCTCCCTGCTTGTGCTTTCTCTCTGACAAATAAATAAAATCTTTTAAAAAGTAAAAGTAAATCATTATTAAAAAATAAATTAATTAAGGGGCACCCGGGTGGCTCAAAGGGTTAAGCCTCTGCCTTCAGCTTGGGTCATGGTCTCAGGGTCCTGGAATCAAGCCCCATATCAGACTCTCTGCTCAGCAAGGAGCCTGTTTCCCCCCTCTCTCTCTGTCTGTCTCTCTGACTACTTGTGATCTCTCTCTCTCTCTGTGTCAAATAAATTAAAATCTTAAATAAATAAAATTTTAAAAAATAGGGGCGCCTGGGTGGCTCAGATATCTGCCTTCGGCTCAGATCATGATCCCAGCGTCCTGGGATCGAGTCCTGCATTGGGCTCCTTCCTCAGCGGGGACCCTGCTTCCCCCTCTACCTCTGCTGCTGTTCCCCCTGCCTGTGTTCTTCTCTCTCTTTTTTCTCCCTGTCAAATAAATAAATAAAATCTAAAATAAATAAATAAATAAATAAAATTTGAAAAAAATCATTATCAAGTAGAGTTTATCCCAGAAATGCAAGAATGACTCAGTAACAGAAAATCTAAAAATGTAATTTATCACGTTAATAGACTCAATGAGAAAATCATAGGATTATCAAGGAGAGAACCCCTCCAACCTCCCAAAAAAGATTTTGGTAAAGTTCAATGTTATTTATTATAATTCTTTCTCTCTCTCTCTCTCTTTCTCTCTCTTTTTTTTTAGAGAGGGAGAAAGAGCGTGTGTGCTCCCATGCACAAGCCATAGAGCAGGCGGGGGTGGGTGGTGCAGAGGGAGAGGAAGAGAGAATCTGAAGCAGGCTCCTCGCCCACTGCCAAGCCCAATGCCAGACTTGATCTCAAGACACCTAGGTCATGCATGACCTGAGCCAAAATCAAGAGTTGAATGCTTAACCAACTGAACAACTCAGGTGGCCCTGACCTTTCAATTTCTTAACCACCTTGTCCTGCATGATCTTTCCTCACTCCACCAATCTTAACTTAAACCTTGACATCACCAAAAAACTTTCATCTTAGAAACCTCAAACCCTGGGGCACCTGGGTGGCTCGGTCTGTTAAGTGTTTGGGTCAAGGCAATCCTTGTCTTCAACAACCATGGGAAGCCATGGCTCTCCAAGTTCTACCAGACAGACTATAGTGAAGACACAGAACAGCAAATCATCAAGGAGATGTTTCACTTGGTATCTAGGAAAGGTGAAAATTTTCCTAGAAGGAGGATTGTTAACTGGAGGATCTGACAAATTGATTTATAGACATTATGCAACATATATATATTATATATAATATATATATTTTTAAGATTTTTAAAATTTAATTTCAATTAATTAATATATAGTATATTATTAGTTTCAAAGGTAGAGGTCAGTGATTCATGAGTCTTATATACCACCCAGTGCTCATTGTATCACATGCCATCCTTAATGTCCATCAGCCAGTGACCCCATCCCTTCCCCCCTTCCCTCCAGCAACCTCGGGCTCTCTGCTCAGCGGGGAGCCTGCTTCCCCCTCTCTTTCTGCCTGCCTCTCTGCCTACTTGTGATCTCTTTCTCTGTCAAATAAATAAATAAAATCTTAAAAAAAAAATAGGAGTCTCTCATGGGGGGCACCTGGGTGGCTCAGCGGGTTAAGCCTCTGCCTTCTGCTCAGGTCATGGTCTCAGGGTCTTGGGATCGAGCCCCGCATCAGACTCTGCTCGGCGGGGAGCCTGCTTCAGCCCCTCTCTGTCTACCTCTCTGCCTACATGTGGTCTCTCTCTCTTTCTGTCAAATAAGTAAATAAAATCCTTTTTTTTTTTTTTTAAGAGTCTCTCATGGTCTTTCTCCCTTTCTGGTTTTTCTTGTTTTATTTTTTTTCTCTCTTCCCCTATCATCCCCTGTTTTGTTTCTTAAATTCCACATATCAGTGAGTTCATATGAGAATTGTCTTTCTCTGACTGACTCATTTCACTTAGCAAAATATCCTCTAGTTCCATCCATATCATTGCAAATGGCCAGATTTCATTTTTTGGTGGCTGAGTAATATTCCATTGTATATAACTACCACATCTTCTTTATCCATCATCTGTTGATGGACATCTGGGCTCTTTCCATAGTTTGGCTATTGTGGACGTTGCTGCTATAAACATTGGGGTGCAGGTGCCCTTTTGGATCTTTGGGGTAAGTACCCAGTAGTGCAATTGCTGGGTCATAGGGTAGCTCTATTTTAAACTTTTTTTTAAAAGATTTTATTTATTTATTTGACAGAGATCACAAGTAGGCAGAGAAGCAGGCAGAGAGAGAGGAGGAAGCAGGCTCCCCGCTGAGCAGAGAGCCCGATATGGGGCTCGATCCCAGGACCCTGGGATCATGACCTGAACTGAAGGCAGAGGCTTTAACCCACTGAGCCACCCAGGCGCCCCTATTTTAAACTTTTTGAGGAACCTCTATACTGTTTTCCAGAGTGTCTGTACCAGCTTGCATACCTATCAACAGTGTAGGAGGGTTCCCCTTTCTCTGCATCTTCACCAACATCTGTCATTTCCTAACTTGTTAGTTTTAGCCATTTTGACTGGTGTGAGGGGGTATCTCATTGTGGTTTTGGTTTGTATTTCCTTGATGCCAAATGATATGGAACACTTTTTCATGTGTCTTATGGCCATGTGGCTGTCTTCTTTGGAGAAATATCTATTCATGTCTTCTGCCCATTTCTTGATTGTATTATTTGTTCTTTGGGTGTTGAGTTTGCTAAGTTCTTTACAGATCTTGGATACTAGCCCTTTATCTGATATGCCATTTGCAAATATCTTCTCCCATTCTATCTATTGTCCTTTGGTTTTTTGGCTGTTTCCTTTGCTGTGCAAAAGTTTTTTTTATCTTGATGAAGTCCCAGTAGTTAGTTCATTTTTGGCTTTGTTTCTCTTGCCTTTGGAGATGTGTCTAGGAAGAAGTTGCTGTGGCTGAGGTCAAAGAATTTGCTGCCTGTGTTCTCTTCAAGGATTTTGATGGATTCCTGTCTCACATTTATTCTTTCATCCCTTTTGAGTCTATTTTTGTGTATGGTATAAGGAAATGATCCAGTTTTGTTCTTCTGCATGTGACTATCCCATTTTTCCCAACACCATTTGTTGGAGACTGTCTTTTTTCCATTGGATATTCTTCTGCTTTGTCAAAGATTAGTTAACCATAGAGTTGAGGGTCATTTCTGGGCTCTCTATTCTGTTCCATTGATCTGTGTGTCTGTTTTGTGGCAGTACCATGGTGTCTTGATGAGTATAGCTTTGTAATAGAACGTGGAATCTGGGATTGTGATACCACCAGCTTTGGTTTTCTTTCTTTAATATTTCCTTGGCTATGCAGGGTCTTTTCCGGTTCCATATAAATTTTAGGATTATTTGTTCCAACTCTGTGAAAAAAGTTGATGGTATTTTTATAGGGATTGCATTAAATGTGTGGATTTCTCTAGTTAGCATTGACATTTTCACAATATTTGTTCTTCCAATCCGCAAACATGGAACATTTTCCATTTCTTTGTGTCTTCCTCAATTTCTTTCATAAGTATTCTATGGTTTTCTGAGTATGGATCCATTGCCTCTTTGGTTAGGTTTATTCCTGGGTATCTTATGGTTTTGGGTGTGATTGTAAATGAAATTGACTCCTTAATTATCTTTCTTCTGTCTCATTGTTCGTGTATAAAAATGCAACTGATTTCTGTGTATTGATTTTATATCCTGCCTGTGCTGAATTCCTATATGAGTTCTAGCAATTTTGGGGTAGAGTGTTTTGGGTTTTCTACAAAGAGTATCATGTCATCTGCAAAAAGTGAGAGTTTAACTTCTTTTTTGCTGATTCAGATGTCTTTTATTTCTTTTTGTTGTCTGATTGCTGAGGTTAGGACTTCTAGAACTATGTTGAACGGCAGTGGTGATAGTGGACATCCTGCAATGTTCCTGACCTTAGAGGAAGTGCTCTCCATTTTTCCCCATTGAGAATGGCATTTCCTGTGAGCTTTTCCTATATGGCTTTGATTATATTGAGGTATGTTCCCTCTATCCCTATACTGTGAAGAGTTTTAATCAAGAAAGGAAGCTGTAGGGACGCCTGGTGGCTCAGTTGGTTTAGCAGCAACTTCAGCTTAGGTCATGATCCCAGAATCCTGGGATCAAGTCCTTCATGGGGTGGGGGGAGGTCCTTGCTCAGCAGGGAGCCTGCTTCTCCTTCTGCCTGCCAATACCCTGGTTTGTGCTCTCTCACTCTCTCTCTCTGTCTCTGTGACAAATAAGTCAATAAAATCTTAAAGAAAAGAAAGAAAGAAAGGTTGCTGTACTGTATCAAATGCTTTTTCTGCATCTACTGAGAGGATCATATGGTTCTTGTCCTTTCTTTTACTTACACGGTGAATCAGTTTGATTGATTTGCAGATGTTGAACCACCCTTACAGCTCAGGAATAAATCCCACTTCATGGTGCTGAATAATCCTTTTAATGTACTGTTGGATCCTACTGCCTAATATTTTGGTGAGAATTTTTGCATCCATGTTCATCAGGGATGTTGGTCAGTAATTCACCTTTTTGGTGGGGTCTTTGTCTGGTTTTGGGATCAAAGTAATGCTGACCTTAAGAAGGAATTTGGGGGGCGCCTGGGTGGCTCAGTGGGTTGGGGCCGCTGCCTTCAGCTCAGGTCATGATCCCAGAGTCCTGAGATCGAGCCCCACATCGGGCTCTCTGCTCAGCGGGGAGTCTGCTTCCTCCTCTCTCTCTCTCTGCCTGCCTCTCTGCCTACTTGTGATCTCTCTGTCAAATAAATAATAAATAAAAATCTTAAAAAAAAAAAAAAAGAGGGGCGCCTGGGTGGCTCAGTGGATTGGGCCGCTGCCTTCGGCTCAGGTCATGATCTCAGGGTCCTGGGATCGAGCCCCGCATCGGGCTCTCTGCTCCACAGGGAGCCTGCTTCCTCCTCTCTCTCTGCCTGCTTGTGATCTCTCTCTCCGTCAAATAAATAAATAAAATCTTTAAAAAAAAAAATAAATAAATAAATAAATAAATAAATAAATAAAAAGAAGGAATTTGGAAGTTTTCCTTCCATTTCTATTTTTTGAAACAGTGTCAAAAGAATACGTACTAATTCTTCTTTAAATGTTTGGTAAAATTCCCCTTGGAAGCCATCCAGCCTTGGGCTCTTGTTCATTGGGAGTTTTTTTTTTTTTCTTCTTCAAGATTTTGTTTATTTATTGTCCAGAGAGAGAGAGCACAAGCAGGAGGAATGGCGGACAGAGGAAGAAGCAGGCTCTCTGCTGAGCAAGGAGCCCGATGAAGGACTTTGCCAGGATCAAGATCCCATGATGGTATCATATCCTGAGCTGAAGGCAACCGCTTAACCAACTGAGTCACCCAGGCATCCCTGTTGATAGATTTTTGGTTATGGCTTCAATATCCTTGTTCATGGGTCTGTTCAGGTTTTCTGTTTCTTCCTGGTTCAGTTTTGTTAGTTTATCTGTCTGTAAGAATGCATCCATTTCTTTCAGACTGCCAATTTGTTTGCAAATAGTGGCTCATAATATGTTCTTACAATTGTTTGTATTTCTTTGGTGTTGGTTGTGATCTCTTACACTCATGATTTTATTTATTTGGGTTCTTTCTTTTTTCTTTTTGGTATGGGTGACCAGGGGTTTATAAATCTTATTAATTCTCTCAAAGAACCAGCTCCTAGTTTCGTGATCTGTTCTACTGTTCTTTTGGTTTCTATTTCATCAATTTCTGCTCTAATATTTATTATTTCTCTTCTGCTGCTGGGTTTATGCTTGATGGGCTTTTGTTTCTCCAACTCCTTTATGTGTAAGGTTAGGTTGTGTATTTGAGACCTTTCTTATTTCGTTTTTTTTTTTAAAGATTTTATTTATTTATTTGACAGAGAGAGATCATAAGTAGGCAGAGAGGCAGGCAGAGAGAGTGAGAGGGAAGCAGGCTCCCTGCCGAGCAGAGAGCCCGATGTGGGACTCGATCCCAGGACCCTGAGATCATGACCTGAGCCGAAGGCAGCGGCTTAAACCACTGAGCCACCCAGGCGCCCATGAGACCTTTCTTATTTCTGGATGAAGGCTTGTAGTGCTATATAAAAAGATGCCTTTGCTGCATCCCAAGGATTTTGAACAGTTGTATTTTCATTTTCGTGAATTTTAAAAATTCTTCTTTAATTTCCTGGCTGACTCATTCATTCTTTAGCAGGATGCTCTTTAGCCTCCATGCAACATGATATTTTGTCTTCTGTGCATATTCTTCAGAAAGTAAACTTGGCATTTTAGATCTAATTCAAGTTTTTTTTTAAACTTTATTTATTTATTTGAGAGAGAGTAAGAGAGAGAGAGCAAGAATGAGCAGTGGAGAGGGACAGAGGGAGAGGGAGAGGCAGACTCCCCACTGAGCAGAGAGCCTGATGCAGGGCTCCATCCCAGGACCCCGAGATCATGACCTGAGCCAAAGACAGATGCTTAACCAACTGAGCCACCCAGGCGCCCCTGTCACATATACATAATATGTGTTGCATGAAAACATGATCTTTTTCTCTTAGTTTAAATAAACTCCAAGGTACCTGGACTTCTAAAAAAAAAAAAAATTCAGGGCACCTGGTGGCTCAGTCGGTTAAACATGTGGCTCTAGGTTCCAGCTACAGTCATGATCTTAGGGTCGTGGGATCAAGCCCTGAGTCAGGCTCGGCACTCAGCAGAGAGTCTGCTTAAAATTTTCTCTCCTTCCCCCTCTGCCTCTCCCTCAGCAGGCACTTTTTTTTCTCTCTTAAATAAATAAATTAATTAAATCCTTAAAAGAAATTAAAACAAATTTAAAAAATTAAAAAAATCATGGTCCCCAAAGGCACAGAAATGAAAGAATTAGAATATCTTAGTTACTCATTTGCCTTATCCTGCATTACACATTAGTCTCAAAATAACTAGTAATATTACCTCCACCAATTACAGAAACAGATACTTTTTTTTTTGCAAGTGCTATACTCATTCTCTTGCCATTTTCTTATGGTTATAATATCTACCTTTTCAGATCATACAGCCATTACATAATATACTTTCTCTTTTAACCTTCGTTTAGTCTCAGTTCTATAAGTAACTAATATTACAGTGTTTACTCAGAGCCCTTATGTTGATGTCTCTCCAGACAGTTGATTGTTTGAATTGTATTCTCCAGTGGGTTTCCTAGGAAGGGCTCATGGGGACAATATTTTCTGAGTTCCTGCATATTGATATCAGTTTATCTCTGTCCATTATAGTTGAAGGTTAGTTTGCTTTGGCTCACATGTCCTTTTCTTAAATATTTAAAATACATTAACTTCATTTTCTTCCTGCAAAAGCACTGTATTCAGACAAGTCTGGAAAGTATTTAATTTGTCCCTTATGAATCTATGCTTTTTTTTTTAAGATTCTATTTATTTAGGACTGCCTGGGTGGCCCAGTGGGTTAAAAGCCTCTGCCTTCGGCTCAGGTCATAATCCCAGGGTCCTGGGATCAAGTCCCACATCAGGCTCTCTGCTCAGCAGGGAGCCTGCTTCCCTTCCTCTCTCTCTCTCTGCCTGCCTCTCTGTCTACTTGTCATCTCTGTCAAATAAATAAAATCTTAAAAAATATTTTTTTTAATTTATTTATTATTTATTGGTCATTGAGAGAGAACACAAGCAGGGAGAGCAGACAGAGCAGGCCAAAGGGAGAAGCAGACTCCCCACTAAGCAAAGAGCCCAGTGTGGATGGGATGTCTGGGTGGATCATTCAGTTGGGTGTCTGCCTTTGGATTGGGTCATGATCCAAGGGTCCTGGGATGGAGTCCTGCATCGGGCTTCTTGCTCTGCAGGGAGCCTGCTGCTCCCCCTGCTTGGGCTCCTTCTCTCTTGCTCTCTCTGACAAATAAATAAATAAAATCTTTAAAAAAAAAAAAAAAGGAGCCTAATGTGGGACTCGATCCCAGAACCCTGAGATCATGACCTGAGCTGAAATCAGTCATTTGCTTAACTGACTGAGCCACCCAGGTGTCCAGAGTCTACGCTCTTCTTGTCTGGTTAAAGGATTTTTTTTCCTTAAAGCCTAGGGGCTCCTGGGTGGCTGTCAGTTAAGCAACTGACTGATTTTGGCTCAGGTCATGATCTCAAGGTCCTGAGATCCAGCCACATGTTGGGCTCTGTGCTAGGTGTGGAGCCTACTTAAGATTCTCTCTCTCCCTCTGCACTCCCCCTCCTGCACCTGCTGTCTCTAATAAATTAGAATATGCCTTGGTCTTGGTCATCATAGGTAAATATTTTAGGTACCTTCTATGTTCTTTTTTTTTTCTTGTCAAACAATTTACTTGAGGCAACAACTGAAGTATAATTTTTTTTTTAGAGAGAGAGCATGCAAGCATCATAGTGGGAGTGGGTGTGGAGGGGGCAGAGGGAAAGGGAGAGAGACACTTTTTTTTTCTTTTTAAAGATTTTATTTATTTGACAGAGAGCAAGAGAGAGAGAGAACAAGCAAGGGGAGTGGCAGGCGGAGGGAGAGAGAGAGGCAGGCTCCCCACTGAGCGAGTAGCCCGATGTGGGGCTCATTCCCAGGACCCAGGATCATGACCTGAGCCAAAGGCAGACGCATAACCGACTGAGCCACTCAGGCACACAAGGAGACAGGATCTTTTTTTTTTTTTTTTTTTTTAGGGGGAGAGAATCTTAAGCAGGCTCCACACACAGCATGGAGCCCCACAGAGAGCTCAGTCTCATGACTCTGAGATCATGACCTGAGTTGAAAATCAAAAGTCCAACACTTAACCGACTGAGCCACCCAGGTGCCCACAACTGAAGTGTAATTTAATTCAACAGGAAATATCACACTTAACGGGAAAAGAGGGGGGGGGAACCCTTAAATGAAAGCCAAACATTTTTTTTCCAAGCCACAGCACTGACATTTTCAAATTGACAAAATAGGTTTGTTTCCATAAAAGAAAATCATGAGTCCAAAGTTTGTCTTTGAAACAGCTTTCCACTTGGTCTCCATTTCTCAAGGCTCAGGGAATGACACTTGTGGCCTTCCTCAGGGCCACATAGTCAGTGGTGACATTGAATGGCCGCCTCTAAGTACCGGAAAACTCTGCAGTGGTGCTGAGCTCCAGCTTGCTCTGGGAGTCTGTGTAGTTGGCAAGAAGGCCTAAAACATCAGAAGACTTCTTAGCTGGTTTAAAGGATGGAGGAGCATCAGTACTGGAGTTGCCATGGCCATGCCCTTTGAGAAGGGAGAATTTGTTTCAAGTTCTTCCAGGTTCTGTTCTTCTTGCCAGCTACTGCGCCACCATGGCCAGAGTGCACAAAGTTTGGGTCCTTAAATGGCAATGGCTTGGCAGCGTTTTCCATAGGTCTTATGCTGAAATCAGAGGGCACCATTTTATTCTCACTCATGGCTTCCATGCTGATACCTTGCCTAAAGCTGGTGGTGGACACTTTTTTCTTTTTCCTGGCACTATAACCCCCAGCACTCCTGCCCTTGTGGGAATGACTGGCCAAACTCTTCTTGCTGTTCCGGGCTATTCTGGGGTGGAAGTAGTGGCCACAATTGGAATTTGAGCCACCATTCCTACCCTCCTTGTATTCCTTTAATATGTAGTTTTGACATTTTTAATTTCAGGAAGCTCTTCTTTGTTTTTTTTAAGGCAGAAGAATATTCTTTTTTTTAAATAAAGATTTTATTTATTTATTTGACACAGAGAGAGAGATCACAAGTAGGCAGAGAGGCAGGCAGAGAGAGGGGGAAGCAGGCTCCCTGCAGAGCAGAGAGCCCAATACGGGGCTTGATCCCAGGACCCTGAGATCATGACCTGAGCAGAAGGCAGAGGCTTAACCCACTGAGCCACCCAGGTGCCTCTCAGGAATATCTTCTTGAGTAACTTTTTGTTTGTTTCTTTGTTGTTTGGGCTTTTTTTTCTGTCCCTTTGCTTTAGTTTTCTTTATCAGAGATTTCTATTAACCTGTTAGTGGAGGCCTTGAAAATGCTCAAAGGAAGTTGCCTAAGGAAAAAAAAAATGTGAGCCAAGGATTGATTTTATTTATTTATTTATATTTTATTTTTTCAGTGTTCCAAGGTTCATTGTTTATGCACCACACCCAGTGCTCCATGCAATAAGTGCCCTCCTTAATACCCACCACCAGGCTCACCTATCCCTCCCCTCTCTTCTCCAAAACCCTCAGTTTGTTTCTCAGAGTCCACAGTCTCTCATGTCTTGTCTCTCCCTCTGATTCCCCCTCTGATTCACTTTTTCTTTCCTTATCCTAATGTCCTCCATGTTATTCGAGCCAAGGATTTTATATCTTCCTTGTCTATCTTTACTATTTGTCACTTTCTATTGAAATCTCTTATTTCATTTGTTTTTACTTTTAAAAAATTTCCCTTTAATTATTAATTTACTTTTTAAAGATTTTTTAAAATTTTAATTATTTTAAAAAGATTTCATTTATGGGTGCCTGGGTGGCTCAGTGGGTTAAGCCGCTGCCTTCGGCTCGGGTCATGATCTCGGGGTCCTGGGATCGAGTCCCGCATCGGGCTGTCTGCTCAGTGGGGAGCCTGCTTCCCTCTCTCTCTCTCTGTCTGCCTGCCTCTCTATCTACCTGTGATCTCTGTCTGTCAAATAAATAAATAAATAAATCTTAAAAAAAAAAAAGATTTCATTTACTTATTTATTTTGAGAGAGAGAGAGAGCACGGGGAGAAGAGGGGCAGGGAGAAGAATGGGGAAAGAATCTCAAGCAGACTCCACACTGAGCAACCTGGGGCTTGATCTCACAACCCTGAGATAATGACCTGAGTTGAAACCAAACATCAGACCCTCAACCAACTGAGTCACCAGGGTGCCCCTAATTTAATTTTTTTAAAGATTTTATTTATTTGAGAGAGAGAAAGAGAGATGGAGAGAGCACCAGAAGGGGAAGGGGCAGAAGGAGAGGGACAAGCAGACTCCCCACTGAGTGGGGTGCCCATCCTGGGGCTTGATCCCAGGACCCCGAGACCGTGACCTGAGTTGAAGTCAGATGCTCAACGAACGGAGTCACCCAGGTGCCTCTTTTCAATTTAATTTTCAGAAATTTTATAGCCAGTGTGGGGCTCCCGCTGGATCCCACCCCAGGTTCCGGGATCACACACTCTACTGAGTGAGCCAGCCAGGGGTCTCAAATCTTGACGTTTTTTGTTTAAAGCTTTTATTTGTTTGTTTATTTATTTATTTATTTATTTGAGAGAGAGAGAGAGCAGAGACAGTGACAGAGATACCGAGAAAGAGCATGAGCGGAGAGGAGATGGAGAGGTAGACTCCCTGCTCAGCAGGGAGTCCTAGGTAGGGCTAGATCCCAGGAACCTGAGACCATGATCTGAGCCAAAGGCAGATACTTAACAGACTGAGCTACCCAGGTGCCCTATTACTTTTTATGTTTCCATGCTCTTTTTATAGGCAAATAATATTCAATTATGTGGATATATAAAGTTTTGTTTATCCACTTTTCAGTTGATGGACATTTAGGTTGTTTCCATTGTAGGGGAGGCAAACTTTACCTCTACCCATCTTAGGATCTCAGCTGGAGCTCTTTAACAAGAAAGATAGATTAACAAGATAAAACAGACAAGTTTTTAACACATGCAGCACTCATTAGAGGGGCGAAACCTCGATGAAGAGTAATTCAAAGTGGTGACTTAGAGCCTGGCTAATATAGCATCTTCAACAAAGAGCAAGAAATTTATGGGAAAATAACAGGAGAGGACAAAGGAAAAGTTTTTGGCTTCTAAGGGCAGCAAATGGTGGGAAGGTAAACATATGGGAGGACACTAATGGAGTGAGGATTGTTTGCTGATTTCTCTGGTGCCATTTCTGGGCTGATAAGAGTCTAGAGCATCTCCAGTAAAGAATTTATATTCTGGGGCGCCTGGGTGGCTCAGTGGGTTAAAGCCTCTGCCTTCAGCTCAGGTCATGATCCCAGGGTCCTGGGATCAAGCCCCGCATCGGGCTCTCTGCTCAGCAGGGAGCCTGTTCCCCCCTCTCTCTCTGCCTGCCTCTGCCTACTTGTGATCTCTGTCTTTCAAATAAATAAATAAAATCTTTGGGAAAAAAAAAAGAAATGTTTTAAAAAAAAGAATTTATATTCTGCCTTTAGGTAGAAAAGAAGGGGAGAGAGAGAGCTTTTTATGTGTTTCTTAATTCCCTTTAGTTCAAAATAACTTCATGTCAAAGAGGTATATTTTGGGGTGACATTTTGGTTTCCTTCACTGTCTTTTAACTATTATGAATAATGCTACTATAAACATTCATGCACAAGTTTTTGTGGAGAGCCATGTTTTCATTTCTCTTGGGTATATAATCAGGAATGGAATTGCGGAGTCATTTTATTTACTCTTTGTTTCGATTAATGGACATAATCTTCAGGATGTGCTAAATGGTAGTCCCACCTGTAATCTGTTATTCAATCCTGGACAACACACATTGACAACTGGGCCATGTACAGCGAAGAGGGGCCAGTGCAAGAGAAAGGATTGTTGATCAAGTCACCTGAAGAATAAGGGGAGGATGTGCAGACATCTAGCTGGAGAAAGGAAAACTAAAGGGGAAAGCGGGGACATATTCGAAGATCTAAAGGTTTGTTATATAAAAGGGTGATCAACCAGAGGGTAGAACTAAGTGTACTAGGTAGAAGTGTTAGGTCCGTTATTAAACAAAATGAGACTGAGACAAAGTGAAAGTTATTTAAAGCTTTATTTTATGACAAGTATTAGAAGTCAGACTGATTGGCCAGGGGAACAAGACTGAAACAAAGTTAAAGTTATGCAAAGCTTTATTCTATGCCAAGCATTAGAAGTCAGACTGACCAGCCAGGGCCGTCTCCAAAGAGAGCAACCACCTCCAGCTTACAGGCTTAAGAATGGACTGACTAGGGGCGCCTGGGTGGCTCAGTGGGTTAAAGCCTCTGCCTTCGGCTCAGGTCATGATCTCAGGGTCCTGGGATCGAGCCCCACATCAGGCTCTCTGCTCCATGGGGAGCCTGCTTCCTCCTCTCTCTCTGCCTGCCTCTCTGCCTACTTGTGATCTCTCTCTGTCAAATAAATATAAATAAAAATCTTTAAAAAAAAAAAAAAGAATGGACTGACTAACTGGTCAGGGCCACCTCTGAAGAGAGTGACCCCTCCCCATTTTACAGACTAACTTTATAGAGCAAAAGCCTGGCCACACACAGGTGGCCAATGAGATTGTAACATTGCATAGTCATGTTAGGCCACACGCAGGTGGCCAATTGAATTACAATTTACCCTATAGTAGCTGTTTGAACTAATCTATTACTCTGGTAAGAATTGGCGCTCAAGGTTGGCACCCAAAAGGCGGGGTTTACATTCTTTGGTGGTTAGGGAGACAATATGTATACTTTTACTGATTGGATGTCTCCACCTGGCCTAACTCGTCCTTGTATTCTGGGCTCTGTTATTAGGAACTAGTTGACCATATTTTACTGGTTTCCCAGACTTGCGTCTAAGTAAGTTTCTCTGCAGGGGAGGGGGCAGGGTCAGTTTAAGTTTTACTGCACAAACAACAAAATGGCTTTTAACCAAGATGGAGTTACTCTGGCTAAATAGGTCCTTACATTCCCCCCTTTTCTTTGGAGATTAGTCAAATCTTTGACTTTTCAGCCAGTTTTATGTCCTCCTGTTGTAAGGGGTTATATTGAGCATGTAAGACTAACATTTTTATCACTCCAATTTTTTGCACAAATGACATTAGGGTGTTTATAATGTAGGGACCAAAAAGTAACATTAGTAATAGTAAAACCAGGGGGCTGCAATTGCTGATATTAGGGAAGTTATTCACAGAGACCAGTTGAACAAACTTTTATATTATCCCTGGGAGTTTTGTTGTTGTTTGCGTTCATCTAGTCTCTTTTTAATGGCTGCCAGACTGTTTTTAATGACTCCAGTGTGCTTTATCCAGAAGCAGCATTTCTTTCTTAGGGCTATGCAGAAACCACCACCCCCCTTTTCTAGGAATAGTATGTCAAGTCCTCAGCCAGTTTTTTGTTTCTTTATTGTTTTTTCCTGAACAATTTTGACCCTTAAATCTTTAAGGTAGTTGAAGGTGGAAGGTTTCATCTTCTGTAACTTCTTCCTGCTGAATAGGGGCATAAAGTTGTCCCTACCTATTTGGGTCAACATTGATCAGTTGAGGAATGTAGGGGAGTTACGAAAGACGGAGGCAGCTGAATCCAGCGCTGACAGTGAAGAAATGTCTCCGTGTGTGGTAAGGATCATCTGTAACAATATTCTGATTACAGAGGATTACTGGCAAGTGGGAGAAAACTTGTCAAGAGATCTCACATGCATCATTTAATTTAATATTGTGCCCTAAGGAGGGCGAAGGGAAGGAGATTTATCCATTTGCTGCCAGTCTCCAGAATTAACTTTGTCAAGGTCTCTTTAAGAGTCCAGTTCATTTTTATTTTTACTTATCTGGAGTTCTGGGGCCAGTGTAGTTTTCAATTAGTGCCCATGGCCTTGGTCAATAGTTGTGAGACTGGACTCATAAATGTAGGTCCGTTGTCTGACCGGATCATGAGAGGCAACCCAAACCTAGAAATTATTTTTAGTAGTTTTTTGGCTACCATTCCAGCCATCTCATGTTTGGCAGGAAAAGTTTCTACCCAGTCTGAAAAGGTATCCATAAAAACTAACATATACTTGTGTCTATATTTTTCCTCTTGTTAAACATCTTTCTGTTATTCCCATTAACTCAGTCAGATTTTTTTCCTTTAAATCCTTCAATTTTCTGAAGTCTCTTTTTTATATCTGGGGCTGACTGGCAAAGGCAAGATAGTCTAAATGAGCTATTGTACAACTTTTCTGAAGTTTACCTCAAGTTGTCTAGCTTAGGTAAATAAACATTTAAAGACAATCAAATTTAGAATTTAATATTCACAAAGGTGTGTTACTGAAATATAATTTTTCTCTAAAATAACCTTCATTTTCAGAGATAGCCACATCAGTACTAATTTATTTGAAAAACAAGTTCAGTTTTAACAAACTTGGTTTAATTATTTACATAAGCTCAGCAAGAACAATGAGTGATCATATAGATCTTTTAGAATCTGCTTTGCTGGAACTTTTATAAAGAATCTCTAGGTTGAACTTATAATAGTCTCTCCAGGCCAGAAGCCAAGCCATGTACTTGTCATCAGACGTGCCTGCAATACCTGTCGATTTGGGCAAATTTCTCTTCCTGAGGTCCCCAAAGTATTCTGAGGTTCCTGCACCTGCCATGAAGTGACGTTCTTTACTCACCTGGTGAGGCTGCTGGGAACTCTGTAAGTAAGATATCAGGCCAACAGTTCCAAGGGGCTTTATGGCTCCAGGTTTTGTGAAGTCAACCTTAGTTCCTTCAAGCTGTCTGGTCATATCTGAGTCTTTTTTCAAATATGACATTCCAGTCAAAGCCTTGGTAAAATAACCAGTGTTTCCAATAGTGTCCTGTTACAAGGAGAACAGATTCTTATTGAACTTATGCAAATGACTGATTGCCATGGAGGAAAGAATACTTACTGAGATCTTTTGAGTTTCAGAGGGTTCAGATAGAAAGAAAAGTTGAATGTGTTGATTTGTTTACAAATGAATACTTTTCCATTTCTCTAAGTTACAGATCCTTAGTTGGAAGAGTAAACATTAGAGAACCAGCAATGTCTAAAATGAGATGAAATATTAAGAGACATAACATTATAATCTTTTAGATCATTTAGTCCCATGTTATTAATTTTGATTTAGTTTGAACGCAGCTTTTACTTTTGGAAATTCTTACCCATTTCAGTTCCAGGATTTTTAACATATCCTAAAAGTCCTTTATATGAATTTCATTTAAGGCAAACTTATTTTATAAGAGAAATAAGATCTTGTTCAAGATTTAAATCTTGAGGAAGTTTGTTGAAAACTTTTGAGGAACATGCCTAAATAGGATTACGGATGTTAAACACCTGATAAAACAAAACATAGAAACTGGTTTCTCTGGGCAGGCAAAGAGAAAACCATTCACATTTTTTTTCTTAACAGCAGATCAAGTAATCTAGGAAAACTTTGTCCTTTTAAACAGAGAAAAAGCAGACTTTCTATACCAGTGTCTTTTTAGTTCACATAATAGTCAGCATTTACTTCAGTGGATTATCAGTATAGATTTGCCATGACACAGGGCTTTAGTCTTCCTTTCTTAAATACTATGCCTTATTTGAACAGAAACATTTTACAGGAAAAGATTCATTAGTCTTTTTTCCCCTCTTGTGAATAAATCCACCAAAACTGATCTAATGTGGTCAAATTTTTAACATATTTCATTGTTTCCTTTTAAACCCATAAATCAAGGTAAGTAAAAGTCACTTCCCCCAAACCTTCTATGACTTACTTCACACCCTCAAGTTTATCTCCTTTCATGTTCTGGTGCAACCAGATATTTTCATTTTAAGACAAAACTACTCATTCTTTTAGGCCCTCTTTTTTGTGGGTACAGTTAATCTTAGTATGTCCTGACCTTTAGAAAATTCCTTTTCTGAAGATTTCCCTTCACAAACCTTATACAACTTGCTTTTGCATTCAGGTTTTGTCTCAATCCATTTCCTTCCAAACAACCTTTTCATTTAGGACAAAATTACCTTCTCTTACCTTCAACAAAATGCATTCTCGGGGCGCCTGGGTGGCTCAGTGGATTAAAGCCTCTGCCTTCGGCTCAGTTCATGATCCCAGCGTCCTGGGATTGAGCCCCGCATTGGGCTCTCTGCTCGGCAGGGAGCCTGCTTCCTCCTCTCTCTCTCTGCCTGCCTCTCTGCCTACTTGTGATCTCTGTCTGTCAAATAAATAAATAAAAAATCTTTTAAAAAATGCATTCTCATTCCTTAAATCTTTCTTACATATCTCCTACTTTCCTACATACAGGGTTGCTTTCCTCATTTGTATCAGCCTTAGTTACATTTAGCAGAATTTTGTACTCTTAGAAACATCTTAATCTCTAGTGAAGACAAAATATAAACCAATTGTGAACAGTTATAACAGAATTCTTTAGCAGGCAGATTTATCAATCAGTTAAGCACAAAACATGTTTACCAACAGATTAAAATATTTTTAGTTTCTTTGCAGTAAGAAGTCAAAGGCACAAACCTACGTCAAGTACTCAGTGCTTTAGCATTTTATCCCATTTGGTTAAGACCTAGATGTCCATAATTTAATTTCATTTGTCATCCAAAACTTTAAAGTTTCAGGTTACCAAAGACTTTGAATGCTGCTTTAATAATTACCCATTCAGACTTTGAGACAGACAATTAACCATCAGTTCTGTCATCTCTTTGCTAACAGATTTTAACAAATAATATGAGCTTATTTGACCTTAAGTAAACTTTGATAGAATAAAAGTTTCACATTTACTGCTGTAACTTCAAAAACATGTCTATCTTAATTAAGCCAACAAACTTAAGTTAGCTCAAATACAGATTTACGTTCCACCTGGGCCCACTCCATTTCGAATGTTTACCTGAGACATGGGTGGGAAGATCTGGAGTGGGAGGGGGGGTGTTAGGTCCAGGGGCTGCTCTTTTTGCTCCTTGACAGGGAAGGAGCCATGGTGCAGGATGCACTGAGGATGGTCTAGAGGCCAGTTATGCAGGCTGCACCCAAGCTGGTGTAGAAACAAAAGGGGGAGACAGAAGAACAAAGTGCTGCCAGAAGGCAGAGAAAAGATTCCCAGTTTTAGAGCTCATTAGCTTCAACAGAGGAGCAGACGCCATGCTTTCCCGCCAGCAATGGGGGGAGGGGTTAGGCAGTCCATGTCGGGCCAGAGAAGACGGGAAACTTCCCTGAAACAAAGGGAGTTTTGGTAGCTGCTTGGGAATATTCCTTAAAGTCTCTGTCTCAAGTTAGACTAACCACAGTTGGCTCCAGTTATAGCCATTAACATACAAGACAACAGACTACAAAAAGACAAGACAAAGACAGTCGCAGACCCAGTGGCCCTTCCTCGACTAGGTATCAAGTCTAAGAGTGTGCAAGATATAATCCCAACTCAAAAACACAATCTGCCACTGGTGGGGATTTTCTCAGTCCCCTGACCGCCTAGGGGGACTCGAACCCCCTGACGATCCACCAGTGGGGGGATGGGGCATCCCCGCATTCACTCCAGCCCTGGAGAGCAATACTGTGTCCAGTTTCTCCCCGGTGGACCATACCCTGGAGCTCCACAACCAGACAGACAGACAGACAGACAGGATCTTACCTCTGGAGGCTTTTCCCAGAAATGCTGATGCTGGCTCAGTTCTCGTCATTGAATCCCGGACGAGCCCCCAATGTTAGGTCCGTTATTAAATGAAACAAGACTGAGACAAAGTGAAAGTTATTTAAAGCTTTATTTTATGATAAGTATTAGAAGTCAGACTGATTGGTCAGGGGAACAAGACTGAGACAAGGTCAAAGTTATGCTAGACTGGTCAGCCAGGGGAATGAGACTGAGACAAGGTGAAAGTTATGCAAAGCTCTATTCTATGCTAAGCATTAGAAGTCAGACTGACCGGCCAGGGCCACCTCTGAAGAGGGTGATCACCCCCAGCTTACAGGCTCAAGAATCAACTAACTGACTGGTCAGGGCTGCCTCCGAAGTGAGCGACTCCCCATCTTACAGACTAACTTTATAGAGCAAAAGCCTGGCCACACATAGGTGGCCAGTGAGATTGTAACATTGCATAGTCATGTTAGGCCACACACAGGTGGCCAATTGAATTACAATTTACCCTCTAGTAGCTGTTTGAACTAATCTATTACTCTGGTCAGAATTGGCGCTCAAGGTTGGTGCCCAAACGGCGGAGTTTACATTCTTTAGTGGTTAGGGTGACAATATGTGTACTTTTTACTAATTGGATGTCTCCACCTGGCCTGACTTGTCCTTGTATTCTGGGCTCTGTTATTAGGAACTAGTTGACCATATTTTACTGGTTTCCTAGACTTGCTTCTAAGTAAGTTTCTCTGGGGGGGGGCAGGGTCAGTTTAAGTTTTACTGCACAAACAACAAAATGGCTTTTAACCAAGATGGAATCACTCTGGCTAAATAGGTCCTTACAGAAGTTTCAGAGAAATATAATTGGTCTGAAGATTTTCCTTCCTCCCTCCCTTCTTTCCTTCCTTCCTTCCTTCCTCTCTCCCTCCCTCCTTCTTTCCTTTCTAATTATTTTATGTTTTGATTACATAAAACATGAATGAAACATAAAAAGTACAAAAAATGTACAATGGCATCTTGCATTCAGTTCCCCTTCATATAGGCAATTTCTTACATATCCTTTGAGATATATAAACAGATTTTTAAATTTTTTTAAGGATTGTATTTTTAAGTAATCTCTATACTCAATGTGGGGTATACTCAATATTCACATGCCCAAGCTCAAGACTCAGGCTGTTCCATCTGATCCAGCCAAGCACCCCAGATTTTCTAATTTTATGAGAAGAAATTTAGTATGCTTTAAAAGAGAGTGAAAACATTTCTAACTTAAAAAAAATTTGGGGGGGGGGCACTTGGGTGGCTCAGTGGGTTGGGCCTCTGCCTTCGGCTCGGGTCATGATCTCAGGGTCCTGGGATCAAGCCCCGCATCAGGCTCTCTGCTCACCAGGGAATCTGCTTCCCCCTCTCTCTCTCTGCCTCTCTGCCTACTTGTGATCTCTCTCTGTCAAATAAATAAATAAAATCTTAAAAAAAAATTTTTTTATCTTACTGTGCCCCAATCCTATGATGACTGTCTCAGGCATTTGCTATCCTGGAGATATTAAGGAGAAATACACAAATGATCATCTATGAATCTCATGGTGTATTTTTCTCTTGCAATTTATTTGTCGAAGACACTAAATTGTTATCCTATAGAATTTCCCATTTCTAGATTTTGCTGATAGAATTTTCTGCATTCTGAATTTTGCTGTGTGGTGTCTTTCCTTTCTTTTATGAATTTCTTGCAAATTGGTATTGGATTGAGAGGAAAAGATTCAGATTTGATTATTTTAGTAAGCCTACCTCATATATGGTGATGAGTTTCTTACATCAGGAGCTATATAATATCTGGTTATCACTTTTTGTGATGTTAGCAACTATTATTGCCCAAAATTCTGGTATTCTCATTGTATCATTCCTTCTTCATGTATTAGCTGCCATACTTTTTTTTTTTTTTTTAAGATTCATTTAATCTTAAATGAGTGAGGAGGGGAGGGCCAGAAGGAGAGAATCATCAAGCAGACTTCCTGCAGACCACAGAGCCTGACTCAGGGCTCAGTCTTCCATGAGTCTTCCATGAGATCATGACCTGAACCAAAACTAAGAGTCGGACACTTAATTTACTGAGCCACCCAGGCACACCAGCTGTCATACTTTTATAATGAAGAACTTCCCCTCAATGTAGTAGTTGGCAAGGCAAGATAAATTTCTGTTACTTTGTCCAGAGTTTTCAGAATAGTGGGTTGGTTCCCTGTCATCTTACAATGACTAGTATTTTTTTTAAGTAACATTATGAATTCATGGATTGAAATCTATTTAAGGTGTTCCATTGTGGTTATTATTCCTGTTAAATTGGGATCGTTACACTGGAAGCCTCTTGAGTTTGGCTCTTGAGTTCTTTTGGTAATACCTTAGTAGTTGGGCACCTGGGTGGCTCAGTGGGTCTCAGTTCTCTGCCTGCCTCTCTGCCTGCTTGTGATTTCTCTCTGTCAAATAAATAAATAAAATCTTAAAAAAAAAACCAAACCTGGGGCGCCTGGGAGGCTCAGTGGGTTAAGCCGCTGCCTTCGGCTCAGGTCATGATCTCGGGGTCCTGGGATCGAGTCCCGCATCAGGCTCTCTGCTCGGCAGGGGCCTGCTTCCCTCTCTCTCTCTCTGCCTGCCTGTCTATCTACTTGTGATCTCTCTCTGTCAAATAAATAAAAATTAAAAAAAAAAAACCTTAGTAGTCTTCAATAGTTTCTCCCATTCTCTCTTCAATCCACTATAAATTAAGTGTAATCCCCACCATGTGAGACAATTTGTCTTGTTAAGGTCATCAAACACCTCCTTATGTGATCAAACCCCTGCTCAACTCTCAATCTTCATCTTTCTTGCCCTCCCAGCAGTATTTGTGCCTGCTTATTAGGTCTTCTTTGCTTATCTTCTGAGACCCTCTTCTTTTCTGGTTTTCCTCCTACTTCACTGAATATGGGCTCTCTATCCTCTTTGCTGGATCTTCCCCTCTTCCTAAGATCAAACTCTAATACCAAGGACCAAACTCTAGAACCCACCATCATTTACAGGTTAAAAAGAAGAAGAAGATATAGCAAAGGAAGAGCAAACTAAGCCAAAAGCCAGCAGAAGTAAGGAAATAATAAGTACTAGAGCAGAGCTAGGGAATATAAAAATAATAAAGAGAATAAATGAAACCTGAAGTTGGTTCTCTGAAAAGAACAAAACTAACAAACCTTAGCTAGTCTAAGAAAAAGAGAGATACAAATAACTAAAAATCAGAAGTAAAAGTGGAGATAATACTACCAAACTTACAGAAATAAAAGAGACTGTGAGAGAATACTATGAACAATTTTACACCAACAAATTAGATTATCTACATGAAATGGGCAAATCCCTAGAAACACAGGAATTACTAAAACCAACTCAAGCAGAATAAAAAATCTGAACAGACCTATAACAAGCAAAGATAATGAATCAGTAACCAAAACCTCCCAACAAAAATAAAGTCCAAGACCAGATGGTTTCACTGGTGAAGTATACCAAACATTTTTTAAAAGATTTTATTTATTTATTTGAGAGAGAGCAAGAGCACAGGCAGGGGGAGTGGCAGAGGGAGAGGGAGAAGCGGGCTCCCCACTGAGCAGGGAGCCAGATGTGGGGATCCATCCCAGGACCCTGGGATCATGATCAGAGCCAAAGGGAGATGCTTAAGTAACTGAATCACCCAGGAACCCCTGAGTTCTACCAAACATTTTAAGACTTAATACCAATCCTTTCAAACTTTTAAAAAAAGAAAATAAAAGAGGAGGAGGGGGAATGTGCTAACTCATTCCATGAGACCAACATTACCTTGACACAAAAAACAGAAAAAGACATCACACGAAAAAAAAATTACAACTCAGTGTCATTCAGTTTATTTACAATACTGTACAATAATCACCTCTATCTAGTTCCAAATCATTTTCATCACCCCATAATAAAACCCCATATTCATGAAGTAATCACTCCCTTTATTCCCCTATCTCCAGTCACTGGCAACCATCACTTTCTCATTTTTTTGTGGACTTACCTATTCTGGATCATTTATATAAATGGAATCATACAATATATTATCACGTGTGTCTGGCTTTCTTTCACTCAATACAATGTTTTCGAGGTTTAGTCACATTGTAGGATGTAACAATTGTTTATTTTCTTTTTTTTAAGATTTTTAATTTATTTATTTGACAGAGAGACAGAGAGTTTACAAGTAGACAGTGAGGCAGACAGAGAGGGAGGGGGAAGCAGGCTCCCTGCTGAGCAGAGAGCCGGATGCCGGGCTCAATTCCAGGACCCTGAGATCATGACCTGAGCTGAAGGCAGAGGCCCAATCCACTGAGCCACCCAGGTGCCCCCAACTGTTTATTTTCTAAGACAGGAGAAAACTTTCAATATTTTGCCCTTAGATGTATATGATATTTGCTGTAGGTTTTTGGTAGATACCCTCTATCAAAAATTTTTTAAGTCTTATCCATTTCTAGTTTGCTAATAAGTTTTTTAATAATCAGTGGGTGTTGAATTTTATCAAATACTTTTTTTGCAACTATAGAGAGGATTACATGATTTTTCTCTTTTATTCTGTTAATGTGGTAAATTGTATTGTTTGGTTTTCCAATGTTAAACCACACTGGAATTACTGAAATAAAGTCAAGCTGATTATAATGTTTCTTAATGTCTTTTAACATATTGATATATCCTATTTGCTATTAGATGTGCGATTTTCACATCAAAGTTTATGAGAGAGGGCTCTGTACTTGCCCTGCTTTATAATTTAAATTTATATTTAAATTATATATAATTAAATTTATATTTAAATTATATATAATTCAAATTTTTCTGCAAGTTACATTGTCTCAAGATGAACTGGAAATTTTCTTTTTTCTATTATCTAGAAAAGTTTTTGTAAGATTGGTGTTATTTCTTCCCCAAATGTTTGGAATAATTCACTAATACATCCATCTGGGTTTATAGTTTTCTTTATGGGAAAGCTTTAAATTACATACTCAGTTTACTTAACAGATATAGGACCATTCAGAACTTTCTATTACTTCTTTGATCAGTTTAGGTAAGTTTTATTTTCCTACGAAGGGATCTGTTTCAAGTAAATTTTAAATTTTATTTATTTTTTAATTTTTTTTAAAGATTTTGTTTACTTGACAGAGACACGGAGAGGGGGAACACATCCAGGGGGAGTAGGAGAGGGAGAAGCAGGCTTCCCACTGAGCAGGGAGCCTGCTGCCGGGCTCAATCTCAGGATGCTGGGATCATGACCTGAGCTAAAGGCAGATGCCCAACAACTGAACCACCCAGGCGGCCCTAAATTTTATTTATTTTTTAAAGATTTGTTTTTAAGTAGGGGCACCGGGCTGGTTCAATCCGTAGAGCATATGACTCTTGATCTCAGCATTGTAAGTTCGAGCTCCACCTTCAGTGTAGAGATTACTTAAAAATAATTTTAAGATTTTATCTTTAGAAAATAAACTTTTAGAAAACATGGAGTTGTTCCTTTGGCCAAAAACATGTGAATCTAAAAGACATATGATATTGTAGACTTTAAGGAAATGGGCACTATTCAAAAAGGAACACTGCAAGGGGCGCCTGGGTGGCTCAGTCAGATGAACGTCTATTTTCTGCTCAGGTCATGAGGAATCGAGCCCCACGTGGGGCTCCGTGGTCTGTGGGATGTCTGCTTGTCCCTGCTCCTCCCGCTTGTGCTCTCTCTCTCTCTCTCTCTGTCAAATAAATAAATTGAATCTTAAAAAAAAAAAAAAAAAAAAAAAAAAAAAACAAAGGAAAGAAAGAAAAAGTAAAAAGGAAACACCTCACAAATGTTACCACAGCAAAACCAGAGAAGTCTATGATGTTACCCAGCATGCTCTGCATTGTTGTAAACAAACAAATTAAGGGCTAGATTCTTGTCAAGATAATTAATATACATATTGAGCATAATAAGCACTCTAAGAACTGAGATAGTTTCTTGAAACGTGTGAAGGAAAATGATCAAGAAAGCAGCAAATGAGAAAGGTACTTGGCAAGCACCCACTTGTGCTACCCAGAGAAGCATACTTTGTGAGAACAAGTGTGGAAAGGGGACTGGGCTGCTGGAACCCATTCCTTATGAATTCATCACAGGTGTATGAAGAAAAGACCACTGAACTGTGGGGGGGTGGGGAAGAAAGCAAACGTAGTATCCCCATCATATCTTCATTTAATCCACCAATCTGGCCCCTACAAAAACCAGGTACTGGAGGATATTTGTGAACCACTATGTATTTCAGCCAAGTAGCAGCCCTAATTGCAGCTGCTTTGCCACACATGGTATCATTGCTAGAGCAGATTAGCAGGGGCCCAAGTACATGATATGCAACCCTTGATCCGCAAATGCATTCTTTTCCATCCCTATCAGAAAGAAAAGAAACCCTTCACGTTCACTTGTAAAAGGCAACACTGTACACTTACAGTCTTACCCCAGGGCTCTGCTTATTCTTTTGCTCTCTGTCATTAAATGATCTGAAGAGAGCTAACCGGCTAGACATCTCTCACAGATCCCAGATGGATCTGCTACATTGATAACATCATGCAACATGGACTGGTTGAGCGGGAAGTGGCAAGTATGTCATGTGCTTTGGTACAACACTCGCTCTACAGAGGGTGAGACATTAACCTTTTTTCAGAGTTCCCTTCAGAATTAGTTGAAGCCTTGTGACTGCTCAGCAATCAACTTCTCCTGTCCAATCTCGCTTCCTTTCTTTCCTTTAAGTGTTATTCCCAGGAGCACTCAGTAATAGACTGTCTGTATTCTATTGTCCATCTTAGAAATGGCTTCTCTAGAACCTCAATCTGTGATCAAGGGAAAAACTTTGCCAGGCAAAAATAAATAAATAAATAAACCAAAAGTAAATTGGGGTTTTAATACGTGATAAAATTCTAAGAAGAAAAAATGTTTTTGAAGATTTTATTTATTTATTTGACAGACAGAGATCACAAGTAGGCAGAGAGGCAGGCAGAGAGAGAAAGGGGGATGCAGACTCCCTGCTGAGCAGAGAGCCAGATGCGGGGCTCGATCCCAGGACCCTGGGATCATGACCTGAGCCGAAGGCAGAGGCTTAACCCACTGAGCCACCCAGGCACCCCCCTTTTTTTTTAATTAAAAAAAGGGGGGGTGCCTGGACGGATTAGCCGGTGGGACATGCAACTGTTGATCTCAGGGTCATGATGAGTTCAAGACCCATGCTGGGCCTGGAGCCTACTTAAAATAAAAAAAAATTTGGGGGGCGCCTGGGTGGCTCAGTGGGTTAAGCCGCTGCCTTCGGCTCAGGTCATGATCTCAGGGTCCTGGGATCGAGTCCCGCATCAGGCTCTCTGCTCAGCAGCGAGCCTGCTTCCCTCTCTCTCTCTCTGCCTGCCTCTCTGTCTACTTGTGATCTCTCTCTGTCAAATAAATAAATTAAATCTTTAAAAAAAAATTTTTTTAATGTAATGTGTGATAAAATTCAAGGCAAAAAATTATGGGGCCACGGCACCCGGGCTGGCACAGTCAGTTGAGAATCAGACTCTTGGTTTCAGCTCTAGTCATGATCTCAAGGTCCTGGAATCAAGCCCCACATCAGGCTCAGCTCAGCAGAGAGCCTGCTTCTCCCTCTCCCCCTTCCTGTTGCTCTGCCTACTTGTGCTCTCTCTCTCTGTCAAATAAATGAAAACCTTTAAAAAAAAAAAAGATTCTCTCTCCCTCTGCTCCTCCCGTTCAAATAAATAACTAAGTCTTTAAAAAAATATGTGGGGCCAAGGAGAGAGTATTATATAATGATAAAATAAAGAAAAGAAGAAAATATAACTAACATAAATGGGCTTGGAAATATAGGCTCAAAATACGTAAATAGTTATAGTTTGGGGCACTTGGCTGATTCAGTGAGTAGAGCATGAGACCCTTGATCTTGGGGTTGTAACTTTGAGCTCCACATTGTGCACAGAGATTACTTAAAAATAAAATCTTTAAGGGTGATTTGGTCGCCCTAACCAACTCTTAATTTTGGCTCAGGTCCTGATCTCAGGATTGTGGGTTCAGCTGCGAGTCAGGCTCCAAGCTGGGCATGGAGTCTGTTTAGGATTCTCTCTCTCTCCCTCTTCCTCTGTTGTCCTCACCCTCTCCCTATTGAAGAAGAAGGAAAAAGGAAGAAAAAGGAGGAAGAGGAGGAAGAAGAAGAAGGAAGAGGAGGAAGAAGAAGAAGGGGAGGAGGAGGAGGGGAAGGAGGAGAAGAAGAAGAAGAAGAAGAAGAAGAAGAGGAAGAGTTTAAAACCAACTAGATAGGGGTGCTGGGTGGCTCAGTGGGTTAAGCCTCTGCCTTCAGCTGAGTCATGATCCCAGCATCCTGGGATCAAGCCCTGCATCGGGCTCCCTGCTCAGTGGGGAGCCTGCTTCCTCCTCTCTCTCTGCCTGCCTCTCCCCAACTTGAGATCTCTGTCTGTCAAATAAATAAATAAAATCTTAAAAAAAAATCAAGATAAAAAAAATCAAGATCAGGGCACCTGCGTGGCTCAGTTGGTGATCCTGGGGTCCTGGGATCGAGCTCCACATGGGGCTCCCTGCTCAGTGGGGAACCTACTTCTCCCTCTTCCTCTGCTGCTCTGCCTGCTTGTGCTCTCTTGCTCTCTCTGTCAAATAAATAAATAAAAGGAAAAAAAGTAAAAAAAAATCAAGATCACAAACTATAAGAAGTAAAATTGATTGGATTATACCAAAAACAGGATATCTGTTCAATAAACAATATTGACAGAGTTAATAATAAAAGTTGGGAAAAGATATTTGCAATGTCTAAAATCAACAAAGGACTAATATCTAAACTTACAATTAGCTGATGCAAATCAATGTAAAAAATTTGGGAATCCTTTGGGCACCTGGTTGGCTCAGTTGTTAGGCGTCTGCCTTCAGCTTGGGTCAAGATCCTAGGGTCCTGGGACTGAGCTCCACATCGGGCTCCCTGCTCAGTGGGAGGCCTACTTCTCCCTCTCCTACTCCCTCTGCTTGTGTTCCCTCTCTCGCTGTCTCTGTCCGTCAAATAAATAAAATCTTAAAAAAAAAAAAAGCGAGGTGCCTAGTGGCTCAGTTGGCTAAGCATCTACCTTCAGCTCAAGTCATGATCCTGGGGTCCTGGGATCAAGCCCCACATCAGGCTCAGGCTCCCTTCTCCATGGGGGGGTCTACTTCTCCCTCTCCCTCTGCCCCTCCCCCTGCTCATGCGCTCGCCGGTGGGCTCTCTCCCTCTCTCTCAAATAAATAAATAAAAATTTTTTTTAAAGATTTAATTTATTTATTTGACAGGCAGAGATCACAAGTAGGCAGAGAAGCAGGCAGAGAGAGGGGGAAGCAGGCTCCCTGCTGAGCAGAGAGCCCGATGTGGGGCTCGATCCCAGGACCCTGAGATCGTGACCTGAGCCAAAGGCAGAGGCTTAACCCTCTGAGCCACCCAGGTGCCCCAATAAAAAATTTTTTAAAATGTGAATTCCTATAGAAAAATCGGCAAAGGAAAAGAAAGAGACAATTCATAAAAGAGAAAAACCAAAAGTAAGAATAAATTTAAGATGTCAAACATATTAGTAATTAAAGAAATTCAAAGAGATATTTTAAATTCATGGCAAATGAGAAAATTGGAAACCTGAATAACATTAAGTGTCGGCAAGCAAGAAAGTTGAGATATAGAAATCCCACCATTGATGGTGTGACATTCCAGAGAGCATGGAGCTCAAAATGCACAAAAAATTACCACAGAACTAAAGGAGAAATGTCCACCTGCAGCATCACTTGGGGTAGTAGGAAGCTGAAGGCACTTACTGGAGTAGTGAACAAATAAAGCATAGGGATCCACATAATAGAATATCTTGCAGCAAACAACATATCAGATAAAGGGCTAGTGTCCAAAATCTATAAGGAACTTAGCAAACTCAACACCCAAAGAACAAACAATCCAATCAAGAAATGGGCAGAGGACATGAACGGACATTTCTGCAAAGAAGACATCCAGATGGCCAACAGACACATGAAAAAGTGCTCCACATCGCTTGGCATCAGGGAAATACAAATCAAAACCGCAATGAGATATCACCTCACACCAGTCAGAATGGCTAAAATTACCAAGTCTGGAAATGACAGATGCTGGTGAGGATGTGGAGAAAGGGGAGCCCTCCTACACTGTTGGTGGGAATGCAAGCTGGTGCAACCACTCTGGAAAACAGCATGGAGGTTCCTCAAAATGTTGAAAATAGATCTACCCTATGACCCAGCAATTGCACTACTGGGTATTTACCCTAAAGATACAAACGTAGTGATCCGAAGGGGCACGTGCACCCGAATGTTTATAGCAGCAATGTCTACAATAGCCAAACTATGGAAAGAACCTAGATGTCCATCAACAGATGAATGGATAAAGAAGAGGTGGTATATATACACAATGGAATACTATGCAGCCATCAAAAGAAATGAAATCTTGCCATTTGCGACGACGTGGATGGAACTAGAGGGTATCATGCTTAGTGAAATAAGTCAATCAGAGAAAGACAACTATCATATGATCTCCCTGATATGAGGACGTGGAGATGCAACATGGGGAGTTAGGGGGATAGGAGAAGAATAAATGAAACAAGATGGGATTGGGAGGGAGATAAACCATAAATGATTCTTAATCTCACAAAACAAACTGAGGGTTGCTGGGGGAGGGAGGGTGGGAGAGGGGGAGGGGGGTTATGGACATTAGGGAGGGTATGTGCTATGGAGAGTGCTGTGAAGTGTGTAAACCTAGCAATTCACAGACCTGTACCCCTGGGGATAAAAATATATTATATGTTTATAAAAAAATAAGAAATAAATAAAAAATTTTTTTAAAAAACTCAAAAAAAAAAAGAATATCTTGCAGCAGTTAGGAACAAAGGACTAGAAAGCCATGAGATCAAAGAAAGTTTTGGGTTTTTTTTTAAGTTTTTTTTTTTTTAATATTTTATTTATTTGACAGAGAGAAATCACAACTAGGCAGAGAGGCAGGCAGAGAGAGAGGAGGAAGCAAGCTCCCTGCGGAGTAGAGAGCTGGACGTGGGGCTCGATCCCAGGACCCTGGGATCATGACCTGAGCCGAAGGCAGAGGCTTTAACCCACTGAGCCACCCAGGCACCCCAGTTGTTTTTTTTTTTTTTGACAGACAGAGATCACAAGTAGGCAGAGAGAGAGAGAGAGGAGGAAGCAGGCTCCCTGCTGAGCAGAGAGCCCGATGAGGGGCTGATCCCAGGACCCTGACACCATGACCCGAGCCGAAGGCAGAGGCTTTAACCCACAGAGCCACCCAGGTGCCCCTAATTTTATTATTTTTTTAAGATTTGTTTATATATTTATCAAGGAGAGAGATCGTGTACGCACGAACAGGGGGAATGGCAGGCAGAGGGAGAAGCAGGCTCCCTACTGAACAAGGAGCTGGACGTTGGACTCAATCCTATTACCCCAGATCATGACCTGAGCCAAAGGCGGATACTTTAACCGACTAAGCCACCCAATTGTCCTGGAAGTTTATTTTATTTTTAAGGTGGCAGATATTACTGCACATTTGTATGCTAATGTGAAAGATCTAATAGAAAATTTGATAATATAGGAGAAAGGGAAGAAGAAATAGACTGAGATATAGAACTGATACCTATAGACTGAGGTATAGGAAGGTGGGCGTGGTGGTGAGGGATGGAAATGGGAGGGGACAGTTGGCTTAAATAGAAACAAGAATGATTCATTGTAACAAGATGGAAGTCCCGGTATGTAAAAGAGAATGGAGGTAAATTGGCCAGATTGGTGGTAGAAAGATAACTATGTTTTCTTTTGATTACTTCTATTTTCACCGTAAAGTAAGAACCAGTCATCAGCTAAGAGTAAGGAAAGATAAGGGATGCTAGAAAGATAAGGCAGAGACCTGTTGTAAATAAAGGCTCCCTTTCTTCATTTATGCAGTGAGGGCAGCACCTAACACAAATGGTTACTTAAATGTGTCAGCTTTATCCGCTTTATTCAGTGTTCATATCTCTGATTCTTAGCATGATGTCTCTCTAAGTATAAGAATATATACCAGCAAACACACTTTGGGATCTAGTTGGAGAGGGGGAAAGTGGGGTTGCTCATAGAAGGAATAAATACAGGTAGCATTCATTGAATGCTTTTTTTAAAAAGATTTTATTTATTATTTGACAGAGACAATGAGAGAGGGAACACAAGCAGGGGGAATGGGAGAGGGAGAAGCAGGCTCCCCACCGAGCAGACAGCCAGATGAGGGGCTCGATCCCAGGACCCTAGGGTCATAACCTGAGCTGAAGGCAGACACTTAACAACTGAGCCACTCAGGCGCCCCAATCATCTGCCTTCAGATCCAGTCATGATCTCAGGGCCCTGGGATTGAGTCCCAGGTCCAGCTCCCTGCTCAGCAGGGAGTCTGCTTCTCCCTCTCCCTCTGTCGCCCGCCTTGTGCCTGCTCTCTCTCAAATAAATAAATAAAATCTTTAAAAATTTAATTTAATTTATTTATTTGAGAGAGGGAGGTGGAGAGGGGGAGGGAGAAAGAACCTGAAGCCAACTCCACACTGAGCCAGAAGGATAGCTCTATCCCACCACCTGAAGATCATGATTGGAGAGGAAACTGAAAGTTGGTGGATTAGCTGACTGAGCCACCCAGGTGCCCCTCATTGAATGCTTTTTTTTTTAATTGAAGGCTTCTTAAAGGACCAGCATGACGCTGTAATTAAGAGCTCTACTAGCCTTTTCTCATTGCATTCTAACGACCTTATAGATTGGTAGAACTGTTTTACAAAGAAACTAAAGAGTGTTTCCTCTTTCATAACCAGAACCTTGAACATCAGGTGAGTGCTTAATAAAAGGAAAGGCCCCTGAAAATGCTGTTAGTTCAGTTAGCTGATGAGAACTTGATTCTGAGCAGATGAAGCTCCAGTCTCTGTGATGGAAGAAACAGGCGCAAAACCCCGAGCTCCCTCTCCTGATACACCTGATTCACTGTCAGGGAGTGGGTGACCTTGAAGAATCCACCCATTTCCAGTTCTGTAAAATCAAGTGAGGTTGCCTACCCCATAAGTTTACGTTAAGTGAAACATCTATCTAAGTTTGGGGAAACGTTTGCAAATGAAATGATATATTATGTATATGTTAATGTTTCCCTGTTGATATTACTATTATGACTGTTATGCAAGCGTCCAGGGCAAGGCCAACGCCTGAGGGCAAAGGTAAGCCTCCCGTAGAGAATGGCGCTCTGGGTGCATATCAATATAGAACAAGTTTATAAAGAATAAGCCCAGCTTCAGTAAGGGCGAAATCTTTCTCCTTCAAGGTCTGGGACTCGGGCTGGAAACTTGGGGTAATAATTAGTGTCTCTGCATTTCAGGTTCATCCGGAATGCCAGTCTTAGGGATCTGAAATGCGACGCCTGTGGGGCCTCACTGCCGCCCGTTGGGCACCAGGGGGCGCCCATCGGATCCGTCCGGAGGCTGGCAGGGTTTGGGGCAACCAACCACTCGCGTTGCGCGTGGGACCGCAGGATCTGGGAGCTGGTGCTGGAGGTGCCAGGTGTCCGTGCCGTTCGTGGACGCATTCTCTGCTGCCCTCTTTGCGACCCCCTTTCCAGCGCGAGCCCGGGCTTGGAAGGCGCCCGAAAAGGCGTGAGCGCCTGTAGTGGGGACGGTGTAGCCGGTGTGGGTCCGCATTAAAGCGTCGGGAATTCCGGCCGCCCCGACGGCTCGGTGACTCGTGTGGAAGGGAAGGCAGCTGTTCTCCCAGGCGGCCGTGGGGGGCAGCAGAGGGGACCGCGACAGGTGCGGGAGCCCCTCCCGCGGTGGAAGTGAAAAGGCGGGCTTCGGGGCTGTTCCCAGGCTGGAAACCGCCCCCGCCCCCCCCTCCCCAGCCAAATCCCCCAGAGAGGCCGGGCCGGCGCCGGGTCTGGAGGAGGAAGTTGCCGGAGACAGTGCGATTTCACGCGGTCTCTGGGGCTCGGGTTCCTCCGCAGGGTAGATGAATTATGGGGTTTCGAAGGGCTTCCAGGGAAACTGAGGTGGCCTAAGAGTGAGGCAAACACCTTCCTCCTCAAAAACACACACACGCACACACAAACACTCGCATTCAGAGAGAAAAACCCCCAAGTGACCCAACCGGCTAGGGAAGTTGAGTGATTTGGTTAATGGGCGAGGCCAACTTTCAGGGGGCCGGGCTTTGAAGCGCTCTCCCCACCCCCAGTACCTTTTCCCTTTGGAGGCATTTGGGGGCGTTTGGAATCTTGGCCTCCCCATAGTCCAGCTCCCGAAGAGAAATTAGGGCGAGACCCATGCCCGATGTGCGTGGCCCTCGTGGACCCGCACTAGCGCGTGGGGCGCGCTCGGGGCGGGCGGTCCGCGGCTCCAGCCTTCTCCAAGCCTGCCTCGCGCCGGAGGGGGCGCGGCCGTGAGTCACCCCCTCCCCCTGCGCTCCCTCCTTCGCCCTCTCAGACATACACCCCTCCCCTGCTATCCCGCCCCGGACTCTGGCTCCGGCTCCGATTGCAGTTTGTAACCTCCTCTGCCGCCGCTACCAAGTCACTGGCGGTTCAGGTGGCTTCGCTTCGATGTCCTAGTCCAGGCCCCCCTCGCCGGCCCGGGCCGGATTCGGCGGGGCCGCCTCCACCCTCCGCTGGAGTCATGAGGGCGAAAGCGGCTCTGCAGGTGCTGGGCTTTCTTCTCAACCTGGCCCAGGGCTCCGAGGTGGGCAACTCCCAGGCAGGTAAGCGGCGCGGGAGCAGCGACCGTCTCGGAAACTGGGATCCCGAACCCAGTGCGCGGAATCCTGGAGGGCAGGGGGCAGGAGCTGGGGCGGGGCGAGGTTGGGGTGCCGACCCCGGGTCTGCTGGGACCACCTAGGCAGGGACCGTCAGCTTCGGGTTCTCGGCGCGGTCCCGGCGGGGTCGGGATTCCTGACAACCCCCCCCTCCCGCCACACACATACACACATACACATACACACACCCCACCCTCCGGAGTACGTCGCCGGCCTTCTAATTTGTCTCTCACGGGCGGGAGTCGGTGGGGGGGCTGACGCCGAGACAGATCACACTTCCGAGGGACTCTGTAGGGAGGGGAGCTGCGACCTCCGTTCTGTAAACGTGAGATGATTGGAGGTGGAGGTCTTGGAGAAAGGGGGGGGGGTCTCTGTTTGTTCCCCAGCCCCATCCCTCAGGTTTCAGCACCTCCAGTTTCGTTGTTTTGCCGACAGGGCGGAGCTGTGTAAGGGGGGGGGGGCGGTTGTTGTTCTCAACGTTTGGAAAAACAAGAATGGCACCTCCTCTTCCGTGAGTGGGCCTGCCCTGGGAAGGGCTGATTCTAACCAAAGGGCCAAGTACAGGTGACATCAGGGTGAGAGGCCACTCAGAGGCTGACCTCCCTCTTTTCCTGAGGATAATAAAGCTGCTGGTCCCCGACTTGATCAACCTCCTTTTTCAAGACCCAGATTGATTCAACTGATATTTATTGAGCATCTACTATGTACAAGGCCCTGGGCCGGGAGCTGTGGGGTCAAGGACTTCCAGCCTCTGCTTCTGGGTTTGTCTTTTCCCTCCCCAACCTGAGACCAGCAGGGCATCACTCCCACCTTCTGAGCCTCCTGTATCCTGGGAGTCCTTCCTAAACCCAGCTTCTCCCCCACCTACATTGTTTATTGTCGGACATTGCTAGTCTGTTTCTCACTCCCATACCATCAGAGCCCACCCCCTTGGGGTGTCTCTGGGACTCTGGACACCTGAGGGTGCTGGTGCTGCTCACACTGGAGATATCCTGTTGCTCTCTTCCCCTCCCCCAGACCTCAGCTTGGGGTTTGGCACAGCCAGGGCCTCTTCCCCAGAGTGGGAGTGGGAGAAACACCTGTGCTTCCCCCACAGTTGCTGGGCCTAAATTTAGACCTGGGATCTTGAATGTGAAACTCTCAGCTGGTGGAAGGCGGAGGGGTCTGGGGACTGGAGTGGGAGGGACCAAATAGAATGACTGCATCATGGTCCCATCCAGACCCTTGGAATCTTCAACGTGGAACCCAGGAGTCCTAGATCCTGGCCACCTTCCCTGAGGGAGACAGGAGGCAGGCATGGTTGGGTTTCTTTACCCTTTATCTGGATCCTGCAGCCTCTGGGCATCCGGCCCTGTCTCAGTCCTTCTATAGTCCCTTTGTCCTGGCTGTGATGGGGGTGGGGGATATTGGAGAGGAGGCCTCTGGTTGAAGAGGGGCTGAAGATTCCTGGTCTGACCCACCCCAGTGCTCTCTACCAAAGGAGGGCCCAGGCCCCTCCCTAGGCCCCTGGTGCCTGGGTACGGGGATCTTTATTATTCCCTTCCCCCAGCCCTCCTCCCCAGGCTGCGTGTTCCTCCTTGGAGATGGCTTTCATGTTCTTTTCCTGAGCAGGCCCTTTGCTCCCTGTTTGTGTAATATGGACTTTACCCCCAGGGTGGCAGAGAACGGGGACCTCTAACGCTGTAGCCTCCCAGACACAGACACAAAGTCTGCACAAACACATAAAGGCAGGTGGGATGGATGGGGCCACCTGAAATACTTCCTTATAAGGAAACCCAAGGACAGAACCATTATAGATTTCTGGGCCAGTGGGGGAGCTGGGTACATGCTTGTCTGTCTGTCTGTGTGTGTGTGTGTGTTGCAGATGCACGTACACACACACACATACACACACATATCCCACTTCTCTGTGCAGAAATCTTGGCTCCTCTCTTATCTGGGAAGGATTGGCGCCTTGATTTGGAAGAGAGGGTGTCCTGCCAAGAAGGGGTTTAAGGGTGGGGCTGTTCCCTAAATGACTAACCTTCCTAGTTTCTTTCCTTTGACCCCAAGGACCCTAGAGTTCCCAGGCTCCTCTGGGAGCTCCCAGCCCCTGCACCCGTCAGCTAGGTCTAGCCCACCCCCCTTCCTTTCCATTGTGGGGAGTGATAGGGAATGGGAGCCCTCAAAGGTCAAGTGGTCAGACTAGGGGTATACCTAGGAGGAGGGGCTGGTCCCCGGGCTGGGTCCTCACCAATGTCCCTTCCTCCATTCCCACTCCCGCCCCCTACTAAACTGCCAGCGCCTCAGGGAAGGGTGGTTGGAACAGGTGGTTTCTACCCCCACCCTCCCCACAGTCTTTCCAGAGCCAGAGGAAAGAGACGGCCTAGGGCTTCAGGGTCCAAGATTTCCCATACATCCTCTATCTTCCATACTTACAGGGTCAAGTGAACCCCCAAGACTGGCATGCCTCATGAGGATTGCCATGTTGGAAAGTTTTTTAATGAATCTTTTGACAATGAAATTGGGTGGAAGGCTTAGAATGGTGGTGGTGGGGGGAATCCTCTGCTGTTGCCCTCCAGGCTACTGTGTATTTGCTGGAAAGTGTGATGCTGAGGAGCTGGGGTGTGTTGGGATAGGGGAAGGGAAAAGGGAAGTCAGAGTTTAGGAGGGGGGTATGTGTGGGGTAGGCAACCAGCTCCTTATCTTTCAGCTTTAAAGACAAAGCTCACATTGACCCCCTCTCCCCACCAGAGCTCCCCCTCTGGTGAGGTCACTTGTCTGAGCCCAGGGCTTGAGGGGGGCGGGCGGGTGCTACTGAGGACAGGGTGTCTCGGGACAGGGTGGAGCAGCCCCCCCTCCTAAATAGAATTGCCTCATTGTGGGCTGAACTGTGGCCCTGGGCACTGCCCCCACCCTCTGCCCCCATCCCACCCTCAGTAGACACAATAGAGGCTGTGTGCTAGCCCCAAAGAGATATTTATTCCAGGACCCAGAGAGAGGCAGGATGGGGGTAGAGAAGTAAGTACCCTGGTCAGAGAGGAGGAAGGGAAGAGGAGGGTAACCAAGTTGTGGTCCTTTTCTAACCTCTCTAGGGAGGGGGAAAAAACCCTACATCCTCTTTAACTCCTTAGTACCCAAAGTCATACCTGAAAGGGGCACAGAGGAGGAGGCCGTGGTGGAAAAGGGAAACCTTTTCACCTGCCTGTTCAGAGAGATGGTGAGGGGATTCTGAGAGAGGGGGAAGTTCAGACTTTCAGTCCAACGTAGGCTTTTGTGTCTCTCTCTAGGGGTGACAGTTGGAGGTGGCTGCTTCCTGATCCTGTTGAATGTTACTGTAGGAGGCAATCAAGGGGGATGGTTTTGGGGGACCGGGCTGAAAACTTGTGTCCAGCTCTCTGCCATTCTTACCTCCACTTTGAGCAGTGTGTCCTGGGACTCTGAATGGACTGAGTGTGACGGGCGATGCCGAGAACCAGTACCAGACATTGTACAAGCTCTACGAGAGGTGTGAAGTGGTGATGGGGAACCTTGAGATTGTGCTCACGGGACACAATGCTGACCTCTCCTTCCTGCAGGTTAGAGTCCCTCACTCCCTCCCTCAACCTCTTCCCCCTTAATCCTCCCCACAGAAGCCTCCTTCCCTTCCTTGGGGTTATCCTCTGCTGGAGTTCAGCATTCCTAAAACTCTGCAATTCCAAAGAGCCAAACTTGTGTGTTTATGGGGACAGTGACTGGTCTCTGGGACCTCTGGTCTGGTCAGGGTCGCCAGGGATGCACAGGGGCTGGCGATGAGAAGCAGGCACGGGTGGAATAGTGTTAATGCACTGGGAACCAATGGAAAGAGGCACCTAGGAAGATGAAGAAGGGACCAAGTGAGGACCCTCCTGGCATGAGGAGCTCTGAGAAGTAAAGGGTAGGAGATGAGAATCCCTGTCACTTCTGCCACCTGTCTTCCTTGGCAGAAGGGACACAGCAGTGTCACCAACTCCTCCCTACTCCAGAGTAGGAATTAGAAAGAATTAGAGGGTTTGGGGATTCCCTAATGAGGGGATCGAGGGATCGAGGCTTTTGCCCTGTTTTCCCTCCTACTGACCTGATCTGTTCCATCACAGTGGATCCGAGAAGTGACCGGCTATGTCCTCGTGGCCATGAACGAGTTCTCTACGCTGCCACTGCCCAACCTCCGGGTGGTGCGGGGGACTCAGGTGTACGATGGGAAGTTTGCCATCTTTGTCATGTTGAACTATAACACCAACTCCAGCCATGCCCTGCGCCAGCTCCGCTTTACTCAGCTCACTGGTCAGTTCCTGACGATTCCTTCCAGTCTTGCCCCTCAACCAAACTGCAGACAGGTCCCTCCGCGGTGATTAAGTGCCATTAAGTGCCCCCTTCATGGGGCCCACCACCTTGACCTCTGTGGTCTGAAGGCCCACTGCTCCCCATGGGGAGGGTCCCCATGTCCTGCGGGGCTGGAGTTGGCTAGATCTGTTACCCACTCCTCTGTCTTTAAAACACAGCCTACTTTGATGTCCCTCCTTCCCTGGGAAGGGGAGCCCTATCTCCTCCCCCTCACAATTCCCCACAGGCTGGGGGGAATATCGGGTTTAATACCAGAGGGCTACCTTTTCCTTCTCCCTGTCCCAGTCAGTTGGAAAACACACAGGTAGGGCGGAGGAAGGAGGTGATTGAGTCAGGGATCTTCTCTCTTTCTTTCCCTTCCCCTCCCCCACTGGCTAAACCGGATCTGGACAGGTGTCTGAGGAGGCAGGAGTTTCTTTTGGCCTGGCTCCTCTACCTCACAAGGCAAGCCTTCTCTGCAGTGTAGATTTAATTAGACCTACTTGTCTGTCCCATCTCCCCTTCTCCTGAGTCTTGGGTGGCCTTTGGGTTGGTGGGGGAGAGAAGAGGAGGTCTGCTGAAGCCCTTAACCCTGTCACTTCTCTTCCCCACCTCAGAGATTCTGTCAGGGGGCGTTTATATTGAGAAGAATGATAAACTTTGTCACATGGACACAATCGACTGGAGGGACATCGTGAGGGACCGAGGTGCAGAGATAGTGGTGAAGGACAATGGCAGGAACTGTGAGTGACTATGATCAAAACTGCTCCCCTATCCCCACCAAATAGAGTGACCTCTTTCCCGTCATCATTATATCCCTAATGTGAACCCACCTCTCCACTGGGGGAAAAAACCACTCAGGCCCTAGACCCAAGGAGCCTGCCAGGAGAGAGCAGGCCAATCTCCTAGAATCCAAATTCCCGAAGCATTATGTGAAGAAGAGGAGCAAAGGATCTCTGTATACTAGGTGGGGAAGCCAGATCTTTGGACTCCATATCCACATCTCTTTCCATTACAACATTCTCCCTTCTCCTTGAAACCTACCTCCCCCTGATAACAGTCTGCTGGTCCCGGTCCGCTCACATGCATGTATTCCTACTGGGTTCGGTTTGCCAAGGAGGCACCAAGTTCCTGGGCTGGGACTGGGGCTGAGCTTGGCAGTTGCCCATTCAGCTGCCCTGTGGGTGGTGGGGAGGTGTGGCTCCGCCCCTTGTTGACCGATTCGCTGGATCCCAGCCCTGCTCTGCAAGAGCAAAGAGGGACACTGCCCTAGCTCTTTGCCTTGTGGGACTGGGGTGCCTGTGTGCTGACATCATACCCTGTTGATTCAAGCAGGCCTTTCTTAGCCCTGAGAGCCCTTTGTTGGTTTCCTTCCCAACCAGGTCCCCCATGTCATGAGGCCTGCAAGGGGCGATGCTGGGGTCCTAGACCAGAGGATTGCCAGACATGTGAGTTTCCTCCCCTCCAAAAACTTCAAGCTCATCCACTTTCCTATCCCTGCCCACCCCGACCTGTGTCAACACTGGGGGAAGGGACAAGCCTAGAAGGCAAGAAGGTGAGCAGTGGCCTCAGAATACAGTCTTAAGAGCCCTCGCTGCCATGCTTTCTCTCTTTCTGTAGTGACCAAGACCATCTGTGCCCCTCAATGTAATGGTCACTGCTTTGGGCCCAACCCCAACCAGTGCTGCCATGATGAGTGCGCAGGCGGCTGCTCAGGTCCTCAGGACACAGACTGCTTTGTATGTACCACCATTCGCCTGGATTCAGAAGTGGGGATGTGGGCTTTGGGGAGGAATTAGGGATACACATATAACGTGAATTTTATGAATCTCCTATGTCCTTAGGCCTGTAGACTCTTCAATGACAGTGGGGCCTGTGTGCGCCAGTGTCCACAGCCTCTAGTCTACAACAAGCTAACTTTCCAGCTGGAACCCAACCCCCACACAAAGTATCAGTACGGAGGAGTTTGTGTGGCCAGCTGTCCCCGTAAGTGCCTAAGAAGAGGAACAGGGGTAGTGGAACCAGGATTTTAGGCAAAATTTTAGGAGGTAAAAAGGATCAAGTTGGGTGGGAAATCAATCAGGCTATTGGTTGTGATCGTCTAACCACTTCCAATGAATGATTCCTATGTCCTACTCCCCTGTCTACTTCCCCATGATTTTTAGCCATGGCTCCTAGTTCTGCAAAGCGCAAAGGGCCTTTCTCATTCGTAGGACAGTGCTTAAGGAACCCCAGCTAGTGGATTGGGACAAAGCCAGCACAGACCAGGAGGGAGCAAGGTTCAGCCGGTCCTTGGCAGTGTTTCTCCTCCCTCATCTCTAATGGTGCCCTCCTCTTTCTAGATAACTTTGTAGTGGATCAAACATCTTGTGTCCGGGCCTGTCCTCCTGACAAGATGGAAGTAGATAAAAATGGACTCAAGATATGTGAACCTTGTGGGGGGCTCTGCCCCAAAGGTGAGTAGGGGATGGTGAGGAGGTGGTGAAGAGACACCTTTCCCCAGAGACCAAGCAGGCCCCACCCACTGAGCCTCTTTTGTGTTTACAGCCTGTGAAGGGACAGGCTCTGGGAGCCGCTTCCAGACTGTGGACTCTAGCAACATTGATGGATTTGTGAACTGCACCAAGATCCTGGGCAACCTGGACTTTCTTATCACTGGCCTCAATGGGTTAGAGATTCTGCTTTCCCTCTCTTAATCCCCTGCTCCAGCCATCGCCTCACAGTTCATTGCATTTGGCTCAACCCTTCATATGGGCAGCTGATGAGAAATATAAATCTTATCATAAATAGAAATCGAGCCCCTATTCTGTTCTGTGCTTGAGATTCTCTCCCTCCCCCTCTCCTCCTCCCCCTGCTTGCTTTCTCTCTCTCAACATTAATAAATAAAAATCTTCTTTTAAAAAAATAAAAGAGCAGGGTGCCTGGGTGGCTCAGTGGGTTAAAGCCTCTGCCTTCAGCTCAGGTCATGATCCCAGGGTTCTGGGATCGAGCCCCAGCATCGGGCGCTCTGCTCAGCAGGGAGCCTGCTTCCTCCTCTCTCTCTGCCTGCCTCTCTGCCTACTTGTGATCTCTGTCTGTCAAATAAATAATAAAATCGTTTTTTAAAAAAGTAAATGAATAAAAGAGGGATGCCTGGGTGGCTCAGTTAGTTAAGTGGCTGCCTTTGGCTTTGGTCACGGTCCCAGGGTCCTGAGATCGAGTCCTGCATGGGACTCCCTGCTTGGTGGAGAACCTGCTTCTCCCTCTGCCCGTCACTCCCCCTGCTTGTGCGCTCTCTCTCTCTCTCTCTCTGACAAATAAATAAAGTCTTTAAATAAATAAATAAATGGAATATAAATCATAGAATTTTAGAGGTCACACAGTTCCTGACCATAGCTAACTCTGTTTCCCACCCAGGGCTTGAATCCCTCAGAGTCATCCCTAAGCAATCTGATACCATCTAGCTAAGTGACAAGGGACAAGGACATTGTGTCCTCCTCCTCCTCTTTTTTTCTTTTTTAAAGATTTTACTTATGCTATTTATTTGTTTATTTTAGAGAAAGCGAGGTGGGGAAGTGAGGGCGAGAGAGGGAGAGAGAATCCCAAGCAGCTTCCATGCCAGGCATACAGGTTTGTGCAGAGCCTGATCTCATGACCTTGCAGTCATGACCTGAGCTGAAATCAAAAGTCTGATGCCTAATGGACTGAGCCACCCAGGCACCCCTTAAGATTTTATCTTTATGTAATCTCTTCACCGAACGTGGAGCTTGAATTCACAACCCTGAGACCAAGAACCATATGCTCCACCAACTGAACCAGCCAGGTGCCCCTGCCTGAATCAAAAAAATTTTTTGAGATTTTATTTATTTATTAATTAGAGAGAGAGTGAGAAAAAGAGCACATGGGGGTCAGGGGAGAAGCAGATGGGGAAGGAGGAGGAGGTGAGCACAGACCTGACCTGGGGCTTGATCCCTTGATACTGGGATCATGATCCCAGCTAAAACCAAGAATTGGATGTCCAACTGACTGAGCCACCCAGGTGCCTCCTAAATCAATTTTTTTAAAAGATTTTATTCATTTATTCGACAGAGAGGGAACACAAGCAGGAGGAGTGGGAGAGGGAGAAGCAGGCTCCCCGCTGATCAGGGAGCCTGATGTAGGGCTCGATCCTAGGACTTTGGGATCATGAACTGGGCCAAAGGCAGACACTTCTAAAGACTGAGCCACCCAGGCGCCCCTCTAAATAAATTTTTAATGAGAGTTGCCACTTGATGATTTTCTAATTCCATTATTCCTTATTCCTTCTGCATTTATTTGTTGGCATTTTAGTGTTAGGACGTCTTTCCTTCCCATTAACTGATACCTATTTCATTCAGTCCTTTATAATCTTTTATAGTCATTATTTTGGTGTTCGGCTGTCTCTGATCTGGTCACTGGGGGCTTCTTCAAGCTGGATCTTGTGTTCTTAGGGCTTGTACCCTTCATTCTCTGAGCACTTCCTTACTTTTTTGCATCAGCTGCTATAAACTCATGTTATTTTTCTCCAGCCCTAGCCATTTCTCCAAGGAGCCCTGTTTCCTTTTAGTGGAGAATGGTATTTAGAAACTAGGTTCTGGGGCGCCTGGGTGGCTCAGTGGGTTAAGCCGCTGCCTTCGGCTCAGGTCATGATCTCAGGGTCCTGGGATCGAGTCCCACATCGGGCTCTCTGCTCGGCAGGGAGCCTGCTTCCCTTCCTTTCTCTCTGCCTGCCTCTCTGCGTACTTGTGATCTCTCTCTGTCAAATAAATAAATAAAATCTTCAAAAAAAAAGAAAAAAAGAAACTAGGTTCTGGGGGTGCCTGGTTGGCTCAGTGGGTTAAAGCCTCTGCCTTCGGCTCAGGTCATGATCCCAGGGTCCTGGGATCAAGCCCTGCATCGGCCTCTCTGCTCATCGGAGAGCCTGCTTCCTCTTCTCTCTCTGCCTGCCTCTCTGCCCACTAGTGATCTCTGTCAAATAAATAAATAAATCTTTTTTTTTAAAAAAAAGGAAAGAAAAAAAGAGAAATTAGGTTCTGAGGCTAGCACGCTTGTTGCTACTGGGTTCTACCTCTACCTTGTTGACTAGTTTTTACTGTTCTCTCCAGAGACCCCTGGCACAAGATCCCTGCCCTGGACCCTGAGAAACTCAATGTCTTCCGGACAGTACGGGAGATCACAGGTGAGTGGGGGGAGAGGCTGCCCTTTCTGGAAGAGGTGAACCACTGGCACAAATTGTTATTTAGCTACAAAATCATGTACCCAGTAAGAGGGGAGGGACTGATAGAACCTGAGAAAGCAAGGGGAGAAGACTCCAGGCTCACGTGCCTCTCTCCAACCCCCTCAGGTTACCTGAACATCCAGTCCTGGCCTCCCCACATGCACAACTTCAGTGTCTTTTCCAACCTGACAACCATCGGGGGCAGAAGCCTGTACAAGTGAGTAGTAAGGAGTGTGGCGGTAGTAGCATGAACCCAGGCAACGAACCTTATTTCTTACACAGCCTTGAGAGAAACACAGGTGTTGTCTCACACAGCACACCCAAAGGGTCTGAGAGTTTGAAGAGGAAAAGGCAGAAGGAAGGGGAATTGCTCTTCCTGGTCTGACTGGTCCAGAGCAAATGTGTTGAATGAAAATGAATCCACTGCGCGGTCATTTTTCCCAGTATAGTCTCCCTTCTTATCCTTTCTCCTTGTTCTCAGCCGGGGTTTCTCTTTGTTGATCATGAAGAACTTGAATATAACATCTTTGGGCCTCCGGTCTTTGAAAGAAATTAGTGCCGGGCGTGTCTACATAAGTGCCAACAGGCAGCTCTGCTACCACCATTCTCTGAACTGGACCAGGCTTCTTCGGGGGCCTCCTGAAGAGAGACTAGACATCAAGCATAATCGGCCCCGCAGAGACTGCGGTGAGGGGAAAGGCCCCTAGGGTGGCGGGGAGAAGGAAGTCAGGGAGGAGAGGATAAGTGTAGGGACTTCTCAGGCCTGGAAGCAGGAATAGGGATTAGGGGGGAGTGAGTAGAGCCAAGGAGAGGGGTGTGTTAGGCTGGAGGCATTTATGAGGAATAGCATGTGAGGAGACCCCTCCTAACTCACCCCTTCTTTCCAGTGGCTGAGGGCAAAGTGTGTGATCCCCTGTGCTCCTCTGGAGGATGCTGGGGCCCAGGTCCTGGTCAGTGCCTCTCCTGTCGAAACTACAGCCGAGGAGGTGTCTGTGTGACCCACTGCAACTTTCTGAATGGGTAAAAGCTGAGGGGCAAGAGAGTCAAGCAGGAGTGGGGGGATGAGGCCCTGGGATGGAGCTATTCAGGTGGCACCTGAAAGCCTTTAGTCAACTTCCTTTTTTTTTTTAAGATTTATTTATTTATTTTAGAGAGGGGTGGGGGGAAGGGCAGAGGGAGAGGGAGAGAGAAACCCAGGCAGACCTGAGCCTGACATGGGGCCTGATCTCATGACCTTGAGATCACAACCTAACCTGAAACCAAGAGTTGGAGGCTTAACTGACTGCACCACTCAGGTGCCCCTAGGCAACTTTCTGCATGTGTCTTAGTGGGAATGAGTAAGGGACCACTGTGGTTGGAGGAGCAGGACATAAAGGTCAGGACTTAGAAGTGACCCCCTCTCCCTTTGCCCCCCGACCCCCAACTGCAGGGAGCCTCGTGAGTTTGCCCATGAGGCTGAATGCTTCTCCTGCCACCTGGAGTGCCGACCCATGGAGGGTACTGCCACATGCAATGGCTCGGTACGGTAGCAGCACCAGGATCTCTAAGGGAAAGAGGGCAAGAGCAACACGAGAATGGACTTGGGATGACATGGCCAAATCACAAGGCCAACACGGGGAGGCCAGACAACGCTAGGGTCTGTGGTTGGAGCATCCTAAATGGCTGGGTAGGCCCTGGCTAGGAAGTATGAAATTGACCTTGGGATCCCATTCTAACCAAACTTCTCTCTCCGCCCAGGGCTCTGATGCTTGTGCTCAGTGTGCCCATTTTCGAGATGGGCCCCACTGTGTGAGCAGCTGCCCCAGTGGAGTCCTCGGTGCCAAGGGCCCCATCTACAAGTATCCAGATGCTCAGAATGAATGTCGGCCCTGCCACGAGAATTGCACCCAGGGGTCAGTGATGGGATGGTAAGGGGGGAGGGGAAGAAACAAATCTGGGGGGAAAGAAGAGGGTAAAGTGGGGCTGAAAGAAGAAAGGGACCATGATTTAAGAATCACTCCAAGCTGTATCAGGAAGGATTAGAGAAAGGGGATCTCTCAGTAACAGCACAAAATGATACTGGGTTTTGAGAACCTGGAATAACCTCAGCTCAGGGGACTTTCATTCAAGAGAGGGACTAGGGAGAATTGGCAAGCTATAGATGGTCGTGTCTTACATGATGGGGCTACCGGATGGGCTACCATGGTAGGGTCTGAAACAATGTCATATACTGAGGCTGTCAGATTGAGCTTCCCATGAGAGTCTCCCAAGCTCCCATTTAAGGAGATGACTTTCTTTTCCAGGTGCAAGGGACCAGAGCTACAAGACTGTTTAGGTCAAACACTGGCACTGATCAGGTATGATGGGCTTGGAGATTTAGTTTGCTGGGGATATTTGGGAGAGAAGCTAGGGAGGGGGCAGTTTCTTGCTGGGAAGAGAGGAGTCTCTATTCATTGTGGCTTTCTATATATACCACTGTCACTGGACTTGGATACACAAGAATCCAGGCTTCTGGCCTTCCCTTCCTTTTATTCTTTTTTTTTTTTTTTTTTTTTCATTTATTTATTTGACAGAGAGAGATCACAAGTAGGCAGAGAGGCGGACAGAGAGGGGGAAGCAGGCTCCTCGCTAAGCAGAGAGCCCGATGGGGGCTCTATCCCAGGACGCTGAGACCATGACCTGAGCTGAAGGCAGAGGCTTAACCCACTGAGCCACCCAGGCGCCCCTGGCCTTCCCTTCCTAAAATTAACTTGTAGTATCTGCAGGAGGTCCAGATTTAGGTTAACCCTTTCAGTGTTCAAGGATATGTGTATATGTGAATGTTAATTTCTTGCCCCAGATCTGTACTATACATTTAATGTAAGCTTAGATAACATTTATAAGGGAGGTGGAGACCCAGGATAATGCTGGACTTCCCTATCCCACAGCAAAACCCATCTGGCAGTGGGTTTAACAGTGGTAATAGGATTGGCAGTGATTTTCCTGATCCTTGGAGGCACTTTCCTCTACTGGCGTGGGCGTCGGATTCAGAATAAGAGGGCTATGAGGCGCTACTTGGAACGGGGTGAGGTGAGTGTCTAGTTTACTTTTGAAAGGTAAACTGTATACTCAGTCTTTAAGAGCCTCCACATGGTCCATCAGAAAGAACTCTGGCCAGAGAAGTGGGAGAAAATTAATTAATGGCAAAATTAATTTTGCCACTAATTGCCAATATGACTTTGAAGAAGTCATAAAAATTGATAGCATTACCAGCTCTCCCCTCTTTCTCCCACCAAAGGGGGAACCCAGCCCTCTTGATTCTTGATCTCATGAACACAGCAGCATCCTCAGTCCTTAGGGTCTGTTACTCCCCAATATGTCTGCAGTGCTTTTTAAGACTAAAGACAGTTCCTCTTGCTCCCCATCCCTTTGGGCCTTGCTGCTCTGGGCATCCACCCATAGGAACGGGGTTGGAGTGGGACATGGGAATGGACTTCCCTGAGTATTTTCTTCCCTTCTGCTCCTCAGAGTATAGAGCCTCTGGATCCCAGTGAGAAGGCTAACAAAGTCTTGGCCAGAATCTTCAAAGAAACAGAGCTGAGGAAGCTTAAAGTGCTTGGCTCGGGTGTCTTTGGAACCGTGCACAAAGTGAGTGGCCCACAGGAAGTCTGTGGAAGAGGAAGGGAAAGGATCTAGGGTGAAGGAGAGAAAGAGTTTAGGAAAAGGGCTAGCCCCGGAGAGAATGACCTTACGCTGATTCCTGCCCAAAACTTTGCAGGGAGTATGGATACCTGAGGGGGAATCAATCAAGATTCCAGTCTGCATTAAAGTCATTGAGGACAAGAGTGGACGACAAAGTTTTCAAGATGTGACGGATGTAAGTGAGGGAAGGGTATTGTGTATCCCCACTGGGAGAGAGGTCACTATTAGACAGGATTTTGTAGAAGCATGGACCTGTGTTAGCAGATACTGTTAGCCATAATAATGTCCTTGAATTTTGGGACAGGCCTGGTCTGGGTGTATGTGGACCTTTTTGATCCCTGGATGACTCCTCCTATATCTCATAGCATATGCTGGCCATTGGCAGCCTAGACCATGCCCACGTTGTACGGCTGCTGGGACTGTGCCCAGGGTCATCTCTGCAGCTCGTCACTCAGTACTTGCCTCTGGGTTCCCTGCTGGATCACGTGAGACAACACCGTGGAGCGCTGGGGCCCCAGCTGCTGCTCAATTGGGGAGTACAGATAGCCAAGGTGAGAGGAACCTGGAAGAGCTCTATAAACTTGCCTGGCTGGTTCCTGGCAGGGAGGTTGAAGTTCTGAGAGGTGCCTTCAGTGTTTGGGATGATTCTGGATCTCAAGGATCAATTCCCCTGACCTTAAGAACACTTCCTTTCTCTGTAGGGGATGTACTACCTTGAGGAGCATGGTATGGTGCATAGGAACCTGGCGGCCCGAAATGTGCTACTGAAGTCACCCAGTCAGGTTCAGGTGGCAGATTTTGGGGTGGCTGACTTGCTGCCCCCTGATGATAAGCAACTACTACACAGTGAGGCCAAGGTGAGGTTGCATGAAGGGCTGGGTAAGGAGGTGGGGGTGGAGTGCAGCATGGGAGTAGGGGGCAGTCAGTGGTCTCCTTCAGAGGCAACAGATGCTGCACAGTAAGTTCAAGGAGAAGAACCCGGAAATACCAGAAATTCAAGTTCAGAAAACAACAAAGAAAAGAATGATTCTAAACTTGGGGTTTAGAAGTGCTGAGAAAATTTGTGGAATTCAACTGATGACACTTTTGCCCTTAATTCCCCAGACTCCAATTAAGTGGATGGCCCTGGAGAGTATCCACTTTGGGAAGTACACACACCAGAGTGACGTCTGGAGTTATGGTCAGTCCATTTGGATATCCTCCATACCATCACTGGCCCAAATTCTATAGTTGCCTCTTGAGAGACCCTTCTTAGAGTTTCTAATCCATCTAGATCCTTGTGTTGGATCAAGTTCTCCTTTCCCTCCATCTTCACGCCCATGTCTACTGTTCCACCATCAACCAGTGATGTCTTCCTATACCAGGAGTGACAGTTTGGGAGCTGATGACCTTTGGGGCAGAACCCTATGCTGGACTACGACTGGCTGAAGTACCGGACCTCCTAGAGAAGGGGGAGCGACTGGCGCAGCCCCAGATCTGTACCATCGATGTCTACATGGTCATGGTCAAGTGTGAGTTACCTGCTGATCCCAGCCATTTCCTTCCTTCCTTCCCTTCTTTCCTCCCTCCTTTCCTCCCTTCCTCCCCTCCTTTTTTCTTTCTTCTTTTTTTTTTTCTTTTTTAAAGATTTACTTACTTGAGAGAGAGAGAGTGCACAGGGGCGGAGACGGGGTAGTGGTGGGAGAAGCAGAGGAAGAGACAGTGAGATTCCCAGGCAGACTCCGCACTGAGCAAGGAGTATAATTCTGGACTTGATCTCATGACCTGAGCTGAAACCAAGAGTCAGGGTTTAACTGACTGCACCACCCAGGTGCCCCCAGCCATTTTCTAGCCGACTTCCTTCCCTACTCCAACTCCCCTCTTATGGCTCTACTTCTTGCATCTTACCCCCAGGTTGGATGATTGATGAGAACATTCGTCCAACCTTTAAAGAACTAGCCAATGAGTTCACCAGGATGGCCCGAGACCCACCACGGTATCTGGTCATAAAGGTGAGCAGTGATTAGGAGTTGTCAAAGAGATCTAGAGGCAAGGGGACTTGGCTGGGACTAGGATCCACCTTAACCATCATCTGTCCCTACAGAGAGAGAGTGGGCCTGGAATTCCCCCTGGGGCGGAGCCCCCTGCTCTGACAAACAAGGAACTGGAGGAGGTGGAGCTGGAGCCAGAACTGGAGCTAGACCTGGACTTGGAGGCAGAGGAGGATGGTCTGGCAGCCACACTGGGCTCTGCCCTCAGCCTGCCGGTGGGAACACTTAATCGGCCCCGTGGGGTAAGACGCTTCCCAGCATTTTAAGACTTTCTGCACCCTGAGCCCTCTACCTACCTGCATCCTCATGAACCCTACTGATGCCCAGATTAACTACTAAGAGGTCCCCATGGTGAGTAGATTTCTCCCTTAACCTAAACCTTTTCCTCACCTTTTTCATCCTAGAGCCAGAATCTTTTAAGCCCATCATCTGGATACATGCCTATGAACCAGGGTAATCTTGGGGAGACTTGCCAGGTAAGGTCTGTCTCTTCAAGGGGCTACTGAGAGCCTGGGTGGCAGTGTCTTAGGATCCATAGGGGCAGTGTGGGAGACTGTAGAAATCAGAGGTTTAATCAGTGCCCACAAAAAAGAAGCATTGAACAACCCAGTCTTCTGAACAAATATCTCTTCCCTCGTCTCTCTGTAAATCTCTGTGTATTCCTTTCCTCCTTAGGAGTCTGCATTTTGTGGGAGTGGTGAGCGGTGCCCCCGTCCAGCCTCTTTGCACCCAATGCCACGGGGACGCCTGGCATCAGAGTCCTCAGAGGGCCATGTGACAGGCTCTGAGGCTGAGCTCCAGGAGAAGGTGTCAATGTGTAGGAGCCGGAGCCGGAGCCCACGGCCACGTGGAGACAGTGCCTACCATTCCCAGCGCCATAGCCTGCTCACTCCTGTCACCCCACTCTCCCCACCAGGGTTAGAGGAAGAGGATGTCAATGGATATGTCATGCCAGATGCACACCTCAAAGGTGCCAGACTCTTCCTAGAGCTTTCCTCAGATGCTTCTCTGATCCTTTCCCCAGGATTCTCTTAATCCTTTCGCCTTCTCTGATCTTACCCCTCCCTTTTCATTTTTTCCTAACTTTCCCCGACTCCCCACTGTCTACCACCACATTCTCCACATACCTATCCTCTCTTCTCAATCCCTAGGTACTCCCTCCTCCCGGGAAGGTACCCTTTCTTCAGTGGGCCTCAGTTCTGTCCTGGGTACCGAAGAAGAAGATGAAGATGACGAGTATGAGTACATGAATCGGAGGAGAAGGCGCAGTCCAACTCGTCCCCCTAGGCCCAGTTCTCTCGAGGAGCTGGGTTATGAGTACATGGATGTGGGATCAGACCTCAGTGCTTCCCTGGGCAGCACACAGAGTTGCCCACTCAACCCTGTGCCCCTCACGCCTGCTGCTGGCACAACCCCAGATGAGGACTATGAATATATGAATCGGCGACATGGTGGAGGAGCTCCTGGGGGAGATTACGCAGCCATGGGGGCCTGCCCAGCAGCTGAGCAAGGGTATGAAGAGATGAGAGCTTTCCAGGGGCCTGGACACCATGCCCCCCATGTCCACTGTGCTCGCCTCAAAACTCTCCGTAGTTTAGAAGCCACTGACTCTGCTTTTGATAACCCTGATTACTGGCATAGCAGGCTTTTCCCCAAGGCTAATGCTCAGAGAACATAACCTCTGCTCCCTGAAGTACTCAGGGAGCATTTGATGGCAGCTAGTGCCTCTAAAGGGTACCCCTCTTTTCCCTAGTCCCTCTCTCATGGGTCTTAGCCCTATTTCCCCAGCCCTAGACAATTCCATTCAACCTCTGGAGGCTTTTAAACACTGCAACAAAATTCTTGTGAGATGTAGCCAGCTGTGCACTTTCTTCCCTTTCCCAATCCGGAGAAAGGAGATTTTCCCTATTTTATGTGTGTTCCTAATCCCATTCCTCAGCTTCCTCAGGGAGACTCCCTGGAGATATGAAGGATTACTCCCTTGTCCCTTTCTCTCAGACTGACTTGTGCTTTAAAGTGTGCTTTTGTTTCCCACTAGACTCCTAAGGAAGGGGAAAGTGGGGTGGGGGGAACCAGGCAGGGGAAAGTTAAAATTTTGGCTGATGACTCAGCCCCCTGGAAAGAATGGAAAGCTTCAAATCTTGAGTGCAGAAAGAGGTTGGGCACAGATATTTAGAGTACTATTAATTCTGCATCTACTATGCCAGGCATCATGCTAAAGTTTACCTATGTTATCTCATCTAATGCTTACAACGATTCTGTGAGCGAGGTATTCTCCCATTTCACAAATAAGGAAACTGAGCTTTAAAGAGATTAAAGTAAAGTGGTGGGTCCTGGATTCAGAATCTTCCATTGCAGGTTTTCTCCCTGTAAGGTATCAAGGCAAACTGACAAAAGTCAGAGTCCTTGTCAGGGCATTGTCTTGTTTTTGCACTGAATCAAGTCTAACCCCAACAACCCCAGCCTCCTCCTACACCCAGACTTCTCATCTCAGGAAGTGGGGGGAAGGGAAGGAAAAATAACTGGACATTTTTGTGTAAACCATAATCCATATGTGCTGTAAATGATCACTTCTTACCCAAGGGACAGGTTCACAAGAGTCCCAAGAGCCACTTTTAGGGTCGTACTCACCCAGGGAAACTACCAGTTGGGATAGAAAGAGGACCCAGCTTCAGGCCTTTGTCCGCTATGGATGGGAAACGGGGTGTCTTCTTATCACTTAAGATTTTTGTTTTGTTTTTATACACACCTGAATAAAAAAATGCCGGTTTTTCAGCTTCCTGTCTGTCAAATGTAAGAAAACCTTTAGTGTGTAAAATCACCCCTTTGCTCCTCAGCAGTGGGTAGCCGCCACCGCATGCTGTTCTGTCTTGTGACCCTCCTATTCTGCACCTTCTAGCTTACTCCAGCCCTACTTTTCTTTGTATCTGCTGAAGATAAGCATAGCACACAGTCCTTTTCATTGAAAGCTTTTACTAGGGGTCTCTCTACAGGACAACCCACCGGGAATAACAAAAACAAGAAAAACCCGTGTTTGCGAAAAAGCCTTATTGATGTGCCTCATGAGGTAGAACACTGAAACTCCCGGATGTTTCAGAACTCTTACTCTAGTCTGTATGAACACTTCCCTTAGGTGCCATCAAAGCCTACTGTTGGGACAACAGTGCCATCTTCAGTAGGAGTCGGGCTTCTAGACTGGGAGGCTGTGAATGATCCCTCCGGACTCTCGCTGTCCAGTTAGCCCCCGCTCATTGCACCCTTGGTCTCCTACCACAGCACTCTTGCCCCTCCCCGTCCCCCCAACATCAGAGGATGATTGGACCGGCTGAGCCGGTCCCGCCAGCCGTTCCGGGGATCCGGGGAAGGGCGCACCCAGCCTCCCCGCCCTGACTAGTCACTCCCCCATCGCCGAGGTTCCACCCTGCTCCACCCTGCCGGGCTGCCTCTACTCTCAAGGCCCCGCCGTAGCTCCGCCCCTTCTCCCTTTAGCCAGCCCCTCTCTATTACGGGTTCTCGCTCAGTGCTCCTGGTGGATGTGGTTTTTCCGGGAGAAACCACGCTTCTCCTCAGGCTAGCCAACGGCTCCGCCTTCCCGCCGGAGCCTGACCCTTCCCAGCGTGCTCGGCGATTCCGGCGTGCGAGGCCCTCGGAGGGCAAGGCCCCAGGGCCTGGCTTAGGGGCGCGAAAGGCGGGCTGGGAATTGTAGTTCAAGAGTCGGCAAGGTCGGCTAAAGACAGGATGTAGAAAGGACTCGTTGTCCCAGCGTGCCTTGTGTCTCAGCCCGCGCGCTCGCAGCTCCTCGCTCTCGTCCGCCCGCCCGCTCCCCTGCTAGCTCGCGCTTTTGCTCGCGCTCTCCTCGCGGATCGAAGGAGCTCTAGCCACAGCCTGCGGCTGGAAGGGAGACAGAGGCGGCGGCTCAGGGGGAACGAGGCTGCAGTGGTGGTGGTGGTGGTGGTGGGAAGATGTCGGGCGAGGACGAGCAGCAGGAGCAAACTATCGCTGAGGACCTGGTCGTGACCAAGTATAAGATGGGGGGCGACATCGCCAACCGTGAGTGCGGGCCTCGGGGGTCCGGGGATCGAGGCTGAGAGGGGGAGGCAAGGGGGACGGGGCTGGGCTGGCTCCGGAAGGGCTGGAGCGGTGCGGTCATGCAGAGTGAGCTACTGAGGGCCCCTCTCCGGTCCGCTGGAGGTGGCGTGGTGGGAAGACTCCGTGTTGCGCCTGGGACCTGAGCGGCCAGGCCTGGGCTGGAGTCTGGGGAGGTGCGGGCCCGCGACCGGGAAGAGCGCAGAGCGGGGGCCCCCAGCCGTCTCGGACCTTAAGCCGTTAATCAGGAGTCAGGGCGCATCTTAAGCCCCTCACCCCTAGCTCCGGATCCCTGCCTTCTCTGGTTCTGGCAGCGGCAAGGCCACCTCGAAAAGGAAGCGCCCAGCTGTTGGCGACGGAAGCGCCCCTCTATTTTGTTTTGGCTCCGCGGCGTCAGGGGCCCAGCCGGCACGTGTCGCCGGGTTCCCATGCGGATCGCCGGCTCTCTTCTTCCGCTACTGTCCCTGACACCAGCTTCCCTACCACGTGCTTTGCTGGAGTCTTGCGTTTTTTACTTCAACTCCTTAGCCGGTCGGGCCCCCTTCTACTCTTGGGCCAGCTCAGGGACCGTTGGAGGGAACTCCTGGAGATCCTAACAGCTCTTGAAGATCTATCTGGCTTTCCTTGAAGTTACTCATTACTACCAACAATTTGTTCAGATAGACTTAGTTAGCCGTCAAATTTGATTGTTCTCTGGGGCTTGTCAACTGTAGGAGTGTTTTGAGGTTCTCACCCCAACTAGGCAGTCTTGTGAGTAGTACTGAGGGGGGGGGGGGCTACTGATTTTAAGGTCTCAGAAGTCACCCTCGTTAGGACTGTGCTCTGACCTTAGCAGCTGCCTGCCAATCTAGGCAGATGTCTTACTTTCTATTTTCTCTCTTTCCAGTTCACCTTTTCACTTTAATACCCAGTTAGGGAGACAAAATGGTTGGGTTTGGGCTTTTAAATGGTTTTGACAGTAAAGATAGGTATTTAGGATCCCTTTAGTCCTGTGACTGAAAATCTGAGTCTTTCACACTTCCAAAGATTCACCAAAACCTAGATGACAAAAATCAAACCTGTAGTTCAGGATAGGCCTTGAAGAGGAGGACATCCACTGAACAGAACAATGCTTTGTAACATAATGGGCATTTAGTGTAGTACCCCTGCTTTGAGGTACTTTTTAGTATTAGTGGTTTGAATTAGAAAAAATGTTTTCCCTTGCAACTTACAACTTCCGGGGCACTTGTGATCCCAGATATCAGTTTGAAACTTTTTTGGGTCTTACACCTCTTTGAGATGTGCTAAGATCTGTAAGCCATGAGCCTGTTGAAGCCCAGGAAACTTAGATTAAGTCCCCTTGGTTTATATACTGGTTGATGAGGAAATAAATTTACACAGATTGAGATTACTAACGTCTAATTGGGGTGTCTGAGAAGGGAAGAAGGTAGCATTTAACAATGCATCAGCTTCAAGTCAGCATTTCTGTGTCCCTTCCTGTTGTTCCTGACGCCTATAAATTTCTTCTAGTCTGCTTTGCAACATATGTTGGTTACCTTGGTGAGCACCCCCTTGAACTTCGTAACTGCAGGGATCTTTGGAAGGTCTCCCTTGACTGGGAGACAGATGGTGTTTATCCAGTTGTCACATTCTATAGGGAGGGAAGGGTGTGTTGACTTAATATTTTAGGAAAAGGAAGGTAGAAATTTAGTGATCATCGGTAGGTATATTCCACTCTTTCAACCTTTGGGCAGTGGCACTAGGGAATATTAGAAGCTCTAACTTTAGGTATTGTTTGGATGGTAACTCAGACAACACATGCAGGGCTGACATGGTGGGATTCTGTCCCTAGGGGTACTTCGGTCTTTGGTGGAAGCATCCTGCTCAGGTGTGTCGGTACTGAGCCTGTGTGAGAAAGGTGATGCCATGATTATGGAAGAGACAGGGAAAATTTTCAAGAAAGAAAAAGAAATGAAAAAAGGTAAAAAAAAAAAAATCCCTCACTAATTCCCCAAGTTTGACCCTTATTCAGTCCTGTTTGTTTTACTGTAATGCTATAACCCCTGCCTGAGCTTTGGTTGAGATATTTGGAAGTTGGGAATGGCAGGTGGGATACAAGCAGTTTCCTACCAAATCCAAACTGATTAAAGGCAAGACCCTGAAGAAAATCCTTCCATTTTTCTGAGGGGCAGTAGGACTCCAAGAGAGAGATTGGGCGAGAGAGACAGCAAGGCAGTAAGGCTGATGATTGTCTCTTTACAGGTATTGCCTTTCCCACCAGCATTTCAGTAAATAACTGTGTATGTCACTTCTCCCCTTTGAAGAGCGACCAGGACTATATTCTCAAGGAAGGTGACTTGGTAAAAATGTAAGCTTAAGCCATTTTAGAGCACTTACCTTTTTCCTAAGCATTTGCGTAGTGCCCGTTGCTAATACTGTGCTCTGCTCTTGCCTTTTAGTGACCTTGGGGTTCATGTGGATGGCTTCATTGCTAATGTGGCTCACACTTTTGTGGTTGACGTAGCTCAGGTAGGTGGTCTGCTTTGAACTCTGTTCCACCTGTGGAGAATGGGGGAGAATATGCTGCTGCTTGCTTCTTATTCTCACCCCCTACCACCAAATACGTTTTGAGAGAGTCCCTAGAGAAATAAAAGGAGAAAAGTGTTTTCTCTCCCATTCATTGGCTAGCCTTGCATAGTGACCTGTTGAGTTAAAGCGCTTTCCTGATTACATTTCCTTATCCACAGGGGACCCAAGTAACAGGGCGGAAAGCAGATGTCATTAAGGCGGCTCACCTTTGTGCTGAAGCTGCCCTGCGCCTGGTCAAACCTGGAAACCAGGTAAGCTGTTTAGTCCCAGCTCCAAAGACAATAGAGTTAAAGATGCATTAGTCATCTATAGCTGTTCTCTTGATTTGAGTTGCTAGCTTCTCCTGCGGCTCCCTTATAAAGTAGCTTTTGTTTGTTTGTTTGTTTGTTTTTTAAGTAAGCTGTATACCCAAGGTTGGTCTTGAATTCATAACCTGAGATCAAGAGTCGCCTGCTCTACTGAGTGACCCAGCCAGGCACTCCTGATATAAACAGCTCTTTAAAGTTAGTTGTATCTTGGGGCACCTGGTGGCTCAGTGGGTTAAGCCTCTGCCTTCGGCTCAGGTCATGATCTCAGGGTCCTGGGATCAAGCCCCACATCAGGCTCTCTGCTTAGCGGAGCCTGTTTCCCTTCCTCTCTCTGCCTGCTTCTCTGCCTACTTGTGATCTCTCTCTCTCTCTGTCAAGTAAGTAAATCTTTATTTTTTTTAAGTTAGTTGTATCTTAGAATGGGATTTTTGAAAGAGAAGAGACAGTTGACTAAATTAACTCTGAGTGCCTATCATAGATAAGTTCCACGCTTGGTGTATGGGAATATATGGTCCTTTCTTTATGGAGCCTAGAGATCCTTCCTTATTCATGTTTTGGATGTGCGTCTTTTTCTAAAATAGTTTGAAGTATATCACTTACAGTAAAACACATGGAAAAGAGAAAAAGACTTTTTTCCCCCTTTTCCAAGAAACTTAATTACTTAAGTAATCTCTATTCCCACCGTGGGGCTCAAACTCAAATCCCTAGGATCAAGAGTGATCCTTCCAACTAAGCCAGCTAGGTACCCCCCAAAAAACGCAACTTTAAAAGCTTATAAGACAGAAATCATCATACCAGTAGACTGGTGGCAGAGAGGGGCCAAAAGTTAGTTCTGTGACTTGCAAGACAATATTAGGAAGCCCAGCAATTATGAACTGTCATGAATTAATACAATTTTAAATTTAGATTTTGAGTGGAGATATTTTTTCTAGCATTTCATTCTTCAGGGTCTTGTTCAGTACTTAAAGCTTCCTCCCTTTTTTCCCCATGCTCTCTTGTTCTTCATCCTTTTAATCAGTTTGTACCTTATCCCCATAGTTACTTGGTTGCATCATTTTTACTTAAACCTCTGTCTTGGTTTCCTTATAATGGTACCTACTTCATACAACTGTTATGAAGCACTTTGAAGTGCCTGGCACATAGTAAGCACTTGGGTTGGCTATAATTACTTTGCACACTGATTATTTTTATTCTTTATATACTAACTACTGTGTTTCTCCCCTGGAAGGTAGTGTTGTATAGTGGCTATTGTATAGTTATAACATAGATCAGAATTCTGGGTTCTTGCCCTGTTGCCACCCCTTACTGTTTAAAAATAACTTTGAGGGCACCTGGGTGGCTCAGTTGGTTGGGCGACCGCCTTCGGCTCAGGTCATGATCCTGGAATCCAGGGATCCAGTCCTGCATTGGGCTCCCTGCGTGGCGGGGAGTCTGCTTCTCCCTCTGACCTTTCCACTTCTCATGCTTGCTCTCTCTCTCTCAATGTCTCTCAAATAAATAAATAAAGTTTCATCCTTTTGGCATACATACATCTCCTTCTTTAAAAAATAAATAAATAGGGGCACCTGGGTGGCTCAGTCATTAAGCGTCTTCCTTTGACTTGGGTCATGATCCCCGAGTCCTGGGATTAAGCCCCGCGTCGGGCTCCCTGATCATCAGGAGTCCTCCTTCTCCCTCTCCTACTCCCCCTGCTTGTATTCCCTCTCTTGCTGTGTCTCTCTTTGTCAAATAAATAAATAAAGTCTAATACATAAATAAATAGATAAATAAATAAATAAAAATAGCTTTGAATTCTGATTTCCTCATCTTCAAAAAAGGAAAAATAAAATTGTCCCTTATCATCACAGCGTTGTTGTGACAATTGATGAGGCTTATAAAGTACCTAACACAGTTTAATAATATTAGTTTTGTTTTTCATTTTATTTAATGAAACAAATGAAATAGCTTAGATGGGTATCAGATCATATTTGAAAGAGGTAAGAAAGGGAAAATCAGATCTTGTTGTCCCCTCTCAACAGAGATCTTGGAATAAACACTGGATTTATCAGATTTATAATCAGAAAACCTGAGTTTTTTCCAGTTTCTTTCAGTTAACTGGCTTACCCCTGGGTAGATCTCTTCACTTTTCTGAGCCTCAGTTTTTATATCTTCTAAATTGGGATGTGGTATATAGATCTACCCTATCCACTTTTAAGAATTGTTGTCTAGGGGCTCCTGGGTGGCCCAATGGGTTAAAGCCTCTGCCTTCGGCTCAGGTCATAATCCCAGGGTCCTGGGATCGAGCCCCGCATAGGGCTCTCTGCTCAGCAGGGAGCCTGCTTCCTTCTCTCTCTGCCTGCCTCTCTGCCTACTTGTGATCTCTGTCTGTCAAATAAATAAACAAATAAATAAAAATCTTATTTAAAAAAGGAATTATTGTCTAGTTAGACGATCTTTTTGAAAACACTTTGTAAAATGATAAGCAAATGTGAGGTATTGTTAGGTTGTAGGGATAATAGGGCTATGAAATGAAAAACCGGTGAGAATCATTGCTCTTGATGGAGGATATGGGGATTCTCAGTTCTTTTATCCTTTTCATTCGCATGGTAGAGAACTTGTTGGCCCCTCGTACGTATCTCACCTGTTATTTGATCTTATACTTCTAGAACACACAAGTGACAGAAGCCTGGAACAAGGTTGCCCACTCGTTTAATTGCACACCAATAGAAGGTGAGACCTCAGATAACAGGGTTGAGGGTCTGAGCGCTTTAGTAGAATTAAGGATTTTGTTCCTTTGAGGACCCATCCTGGCTCTAGCATAGTCTAAGCCAAAACCCTTACTACCCCGAGTTTTCATAACCAGGCATTTTCCTTTCATTGCCTGCTCCATCAAATGACGTAGGTGGGTGGATTTGGAAACCTTTGGGATTCTAGATGGCTTTGTCCTGTCTACAGGTATGTTGTCTCATCAGTTGAAGCAGCATGTCATCGATGGAGAGAAAACAATTATCCAGAATCCCACAGACCAGCAGAAGTAGGTGCCAGTTCCATCCTTCACCTTTCCACCATCTGACACTGGTCATAGTGTTTTCTTCCATACTCCCAGCCTCATCATGTCTGCCTTCTACTTCAAACTCCAGGAACTACTCATTGTTTTTATGATTCCCTTTTTATTTCTTTTAGGAAGGACCATGAAAAAGCTGAATTTGAGGTACATGAAGTATATGCCGTGGATGTTCTTGTCAGCTCAGGAGAGGGCAAGGTGAGGAGAGGTTGCCAGAGCTAGCAAAGAGGGGTGATTGAGGGTGTATCCTGAGAGCGACAGCCCAAACATGACCTAACTTATTACTCTTTTAGGCCAAGGATGCGGGACAGAGAACCACCATTTACAAACGAGACCCTTCTAAACAGTATGGCCTGAAAATGAAAACTTCACGTGCCTTCTTCAGTGAGGTTGAAAGGCGTTTTGATGCCATGCCATTTACTTTAAGGTACTACAGCCTCACTTAGCAAGAACAGGACTCGGAACCAGTCTGACTAATAGACCACACACCCAGGAACACTGTTTCTTCTCCCAGCACACCCCCTCCCACCCCGCCTCTGCCTGGACTTGTAGCTCCAGCCTGCATGCACGCCTTCTCTCCCTCTCCCCATTGCCCTCTCATTGAAGGTAATGTGAAAGACTGATCCTGAGCATGATTGCTGCCTGAGGGTAGGAGCTATTTAAAGCCATGAGGAAAATGGTAAGACTTGGTGGGGGTTAAGGAGACCTAAATTTGTCTTCCCCCACCAGAGCATTTGAAGACGAGAAGAAGGCCCGGATGGGTGTGGTGGAGTGCGCCAAACATGAACTGCTGCAGCCATTTAATGTTCTCTATGAGAAGGAGGGTGAGTTCTGAAAGCTTTGCTTGGGAGCCCCTGGTTAGGGTCCCCTCCCTCTAGCTTACAGAAAAGAGTATGACGAGGGGGCATTTTACCAAAACACTTCCTTTCTCCTATAGGTGAATTTGTTGCCCAGTTTAAATTTACAGTCCTGCTCATGCCCAATGGCCCCATGCGGATAACCAGTGGTCCCTTTGAACCTGACCTCTACAAGTCTGAGATGGAGGTCCAGGATGCAGAGCTAAAGGTCAGTGTGTGATGGAAAGTGTGAGCACATGGCACCTGTCCTGGGAGTGAGGGTGAGGTGTCAACAAAGTCCTGAAAAGAGCTGTGATACTGAAAGTGACACTTCGTGTTTCTTCTGCATTGCTCAGAATTTGTTTTCTTCTTCCTCCTCTTTTCCAGGCCCTCCTCCAGAGTTCTGCAAGTCGGAAAACCCAGAAAAAGAAAAAAAAGAAGGTGTGTTTTGATCTTTGCTGTCTGGCACGGTGAACCTGATTCCTCTTTAGTCTACCTTCCTGGGTTGTGGTGGGCATACATATTTCTGTATAACCTTATTGTCCCCTTCCCCCCCCGCCCCCAGCCCTGACCTAGATCATTAGTATATTTTTGTCTTTGGCCTCCCAGATACTATTGCAAGTAGCTGGGAACTGAAAAGTCTTCCTCTCCTTTCCATGAATATAGGCCTCCAAGACTGCAGAGAATGCCACCAGTGGGGAAACATTAGAAGAGAATGAAGCTGGGGACTGAGGTGGGTCCCATCTCCCCAGCTTGCTGCTCCTGCCTCATCCCCCTCCCACCACACCCCAGGCTCTGTGAAGTGCAGTTCATCTTCTCCACCCAGGACCGCCAACAGAGCAGGGTCTCCCTGCCCCCATCCCTGTCCCCACCCCAACCCCTTCCAACAACAACAACCAGCTCCAACTGACTCTGGTCTTGGGAGGCCAGGCTTCCCAACCACTGAAGACTACTTTAAATAGAAAAGAGAAATTGAATAATAAAATCAGGAGTCAAAATTCATCGTCTTCAAGCCCCTCTTTCTAGCCTTTTTCTACTACTCTCTGCTTGGTCAAGGTTTATGGCCCTACACCAGAACAGGGAGAAGGCTAAAGTAGCCACCACCACTAAAAACTCAGCTGAAATTTTTTTATATCACTTTGGTGTCAGCATTTTCCCATCTTTGGGGCTTGTTCCTTTCTTTTCCCACTCTCCCCAGGTATTTTATCAGGCCTCAAAATAGAGAGGAGCTATATTCCTCAGATTGTTTTTATTCACATGCAGCAGATTCCTTTTGTGATCCAGACTGTCTGGTTAGGCCTCTCATTTTTAGGAGCCGGAGCCTGCATTTACCAAGGGATTCTCATCTGTCAAATGGATCCTCATTTGTAAATCTCTTTAGTCATTTTTGTTCCACAGGACTTTTTTTTTTTTGTCTTTACAAAGCTGTAAAGGAGTAATCCATCTCAACCTTGTCCCATTTCTTTGGAGTCAGTGGGGGTGGTGCATTCCCCTGCTCCATCTTAGAAACCCGAAGCTCAACTGTGGTTTTGTTCCCTGTTTGAAATATTTTGACCTTCCTCCCTGAAAGAAAGACCAGGAACCAGAGGAGCAGACTGACTGAAGAGACAACTCCTAGCTTTTTGAAGCTGTGGACTTGGATTGGATGAATTGCTAGGGGTTTGGAGAGAAAGGTGTTGGATTTCAGTACCTCTGGCATGTTGTCCCAGGGAACTAGGGCTCCCACTAACTTATGAGGTTTTTAAACATGTTGAAAATGACATGGCGTTAAAATAAATTTGGATTTGCTCATAATCATGTGCCTTTGTATGCTGCTTTTATTTAATAGGAGGTAGGGGAAATGTTAGTTGATGTGATGGTCATTTGGAACTAGTTCTATATTCCCATATTCTGCCTTTCTAAAATGGGAGATAGTGTGGGTTGGGGAAAACCTAAATCCTGGGTTTTCTGAATGAAGACAGTACTTTTTTTAAAGATTTTATTTATTTATTTATTTGACAGACAGAGATCACAAGTAGACAGAGAGGCAGGCAGAGAGAGAGAGAGGGAAGCAGGCTCTCCGCCGAGCAGAGAGCCCGATGCCGGACTCGATCCTAGGACCCTGAGATCATGACCTGGGCCGAAGGCAGCAGCTTAACCCACTGAGCCACCCAGGCACCCCAAGACAGTACATTTTTAATGAAAGTTTCTGAATTCTTCTAGAGTAAAAGTTTTTTTTTAAGATTTTATTTATTTATTAGACAGAGATCACAAGTAGGCAGTGAGGCAGGCAGAGAGAGTAGGGGGGAAGCAGGCTCCCTACTGAGCAGAGAGCTGTATGCAGGGCTTCATCCCAGGACCCTGAGATCATGACCTGAGCGGAAGGCAGAGGCTTTAACCCCTAGGTGCCCCTAGAGTAACCTTGTTGGTGACAGTTTGTATGGGATAAGGTGTACTGCAAAAAATAAAGCACTGTTTACAAATGTTTATTTTGATTTAGAAGGCCAGGAAGAATGCCTTTACTAGTGTTCAATTTTCCAGGGCCAGTCTGAGATGGATAATTTATTAGGCTATCTTAGATGTGAAACATTGCTGACCAGGATATACTATAGTAAACAAAACTGGACATAGCTCCCTTCATAAGAGCTTATAGGCTGCAGTCAACCCCTGAACAATAGGAGCATTTTTGACTCCCCAAAGCTTAATAAAGCCTACTGTTGACCAGAAGCTGTGGGATAAGTTCTTCATTAGCACATTTCACATGTTATATGCATTACATACTCTATTACAGAACTAGGGAAAGTAAAATCAGAAGAGAACATGCATTTACATTATTGTGTGTATGGGCGCCTGGGTGGCTCAGTGGGTTAAGCCTCTACCTTCAGCTCAGGTCATGATCCCAGGGTCCTGGGATGGAGCCCCACATCACATCATTCCAGCTCTGCTCAGCAGGGAGTCTGCTTCCCTCTCTCTGCCTGCCTCTTTGCCTACTTGTGATCTCTATCAAATAACTAAATAAAATCTTTTTTAAAAAGGTTTACAGTATTGTGTGTAAAAACTACACAGGTACCTGTACCAATGGCAGTCAAACCTGTGTTCAAGTGTCAACTGTAGTGGCCAATCAACAGGTGAAATCCTGGTGAACTTGATAAAATGTTGCTGGGTTTTTTAATTCTCAAAAATTTTTCATGATCTGTATATGTGCTGCTGAAGCAAGCACAATTTTTCATATTCTGATGGTGACAATACTAGAACTACTTAAAATCTTGGAACATGAGCCCTAAGTGTTAAAAACAAGAAACATTTTTTTCTAGTTAAAAAGGTGTATTTAAAGTAATATATAATTTACTTTATAATATATAATTTACTGTATAAATTATAAAGGGAAATTACGGAAAAAGGATGATCACAAAAATCTTTACAGTCTCTTACTATAGAAGTAAGGTGGGGGTCGGGGGCTCCTGGGTGGCTCAGTCGTTGAGCGTCTGCCTTCAGCTCAGGCCAGGATCCTGGGGTCCTGGAATGGAGCCCCGCACCAGGCTCTCTGCTCTGTCCACCCCACTCCCCCTGCTTGTGTTCCGTCTGTGTTTCTCTCTGACAAATAAAATCTTTGGGGGTTTTCTTAATATATTTTTTAAAGATATTATTTATTTATTTATTTGACAGTGACCACAAGTAGGCAGAGAGGCAGGCGGGGGCGGGGGGGGGGGGGGAAGCAGGCTCCCTGCTGAGCAGAGAGCCCAATGGGGGGCTCAATCCCACGACCCTGGGATCAAGACCCGAGCTAAAGGCAGAGGCTTAACCCACTGAGCCACCCAGGTGCCCCCAATCTTTGGGGTATTTAAAGATTTTTATTTATTAGAGCGAGAGAGGAAACACAAGCAGGGGGAGTGGGAGAGGGAGAAGCAGGCTTCTCCCTGAGAGGGGAGCCTGATGCGGGATGGATCCCAGGACCCTAGGATCATGGACTGAGCTGAAGGCAGACACTCAAGGACTGAGCCACCCAGGCACCCCAATAAATAAAGTCTTACAAAGAAAAAAGGTTAAGTCTGTATGGTAGGGGGTTCTTTTTCATCCTTCCTAAGTCAAGTTTCCCTATAGCAAAAAGTATGGGTATATTTTCTGAGTGCTTCTGACCTGACCATACCTTGTGACTGGAAGTTCTCTAACAGCAAATATTCTCACTCTAGAGAAGACAGCTGATCTTGCTTCCTCTGTCCATTGATTTGATCTTCACCCCGAGGTAGAGAAAGTCACCGAAGTATTTTCTGAACAAGATGCATTGTGCCCAGGAACCTTGTGACATTCAGCTTCAGGTATTGTGGGGAAAGACGGTACGAAGTTGACAAGGAAAAAGCGTTGATCTAAATGACAAAGGTCTCTTTTTGTAGTATGAAGGCTTTCTCGACTCCCCACTTTACATCCTCCCACGTAATCTTAGGACCTTCGTAAGTTCCGTGACAGAACCTCCCTACAGCAATTTAGAAAACAAACCAGTAAAACAAATTGGGAATTTTTGTAGACTGCACCTATCCATAATAAAATGGAGGGTATCCCGCGAAACTGCAACTCCCATGAAGCAGTGAGGGAGAAGGCGGAAGTCGCTATCGTTTGCTCGTCCGCACGTCTCGGTCCCATATTGGAAATATGTCCTCACGTTGAAATAATACAATATCCTCATAATAAAACGGGGGGGAGAGGAATTTTGTAACTCAAATGAAATGTTTCCAAGAGAACTGCTAATGCAATTACTTAATCCGGCACGTGAAAGGCTAAACGCCGTTGTTACTCTCCTCGGGCAGCCCCGCCCCTCGAAGGAAGAGCCAAACAGCGGAAGTGACGACACAGCTCTCCGTTAAATAGCTGGAGGCGGACCGCCGGCGCTCTCTCGGCCTTAGCGCCATCTTCTTGGGTAAGTGTTGGCATTCCGTGCACAATCCATTAACATCTCATCTCTATACTTGCCATCATCACAGCAAACTAACTGTAGCCTTTTTCTCTTCACTTGTAGAAACCTCTGCGCCATGAGAGCCAAGGTAAGCAGTTCCTGGCAGTAAGCTGAGGCAGTAGCGATGGGTGATGGGTGGAGGGATAGCCAGGCAAGAGAAGTCCGCCATGGTTCCCGAGCCGCTGGGTTCTCAAGGGTGCCCAAGAGCTAGTAGGGGAGGAAAAATAATTTGGGGAGAAGCAGAGGAGGGGAGTAAGTACTGTGGGTAGAGGGGGCGGGAGTAGAAAAGCGCACGCAGGATTCAGGTTTTATGTCCGCGGGTGAGAATGGGAGTCCAAATTGATAGGGTTACTGCGACTAAACCCTCATACTTAGGAACCTGCCGGGTTCTGAATAATGTCCTTCACACCCCTGCCTAGACCTGTATGTACTAAAGCTAATCTCTTGTTTTATTCACTGCGTCTGATTATGATCGATTGCCAGTGGAGGAAGAAGCGAATGCGCAGGTATGTTGAGACTTGACCGTCCGAAACAGGAAAAGGGAAGTGTAGCGTGCCTTGGACAAGACGTGGGAGGAACATTTGGCTTAGAAATATAAAAGAACTTAGGTGAAAAAGAGTTCTAAGTATTGACTTTACTAGTCCGGGATTGAACACAAGAAAGATAATAGGACCGAAGTGCTCGTTTGTTTTGCTACCCCAGGTATCCGATGCACATTTTTAGGATGGGAGGGAAAGACTGAACTTGGGTTTGTGGGCAGGAGATGTATTTCCGTGTCTGCTTTTCAGGCTGAAGCGTAAAAGAAGAAAGATGAGGCAGAGGTCCAAGTAAACCGCTAGCTTGTGCACCGGTGGAGCCACAGGAGCAGAAATAAGGAAAGCCAGAGAGCCAGGGACGCTGGTACCAATTGTTGGGCTGCATGCCTACTCTCTAGAGCTTGATTCAGTGGATCTAGACCATCGCCATCTGATCGCAGCTACCACCTTTGAGAGGTCCGCCTTGTTCATACCAAAACCGACTCTTGGCCCTTTGCCCTGGACCTGTGACTTTTCGGGACTAACTGTTTTCATTTGTGGCTGAATGTAACACGTGTACAATAAATCATCTCTTCTGCTGTCTTAGCTGAAGGAAAAAAATGGTCTTGTCTGATACGTGGTTTTTATGGTTCCATTCGCTGGGGTTCTGGATCACTGGAGCAAATCTTGAACACCCCGTGCTGTAGGGTGTCATGCCACATGGGCTACAGCCGGGGTGTGAATCTGGCCCTGGCCAGCTGGCCCCACAGCTCTCGGAGCTAGATTACTGGGTGGCCCTTCCCGTATTGGGTGTAGTACACGCAAGGAGACGGGTTTCAGACTGGTTCGCGACCAAGTTAGGGGAAAACGACGGTCCCTTCCCAACTCTTGTCTGAACCTCGGTTACTAAGTTCCCGCATTTGGGGCCCTACCGTGCTGTTGAGTTTGGTTACTATGGTGACACGCAAAGCTTGCTGGGAACTTCCTGCGGCTAATCGCACAGGTACTTTGCGCACCATAGAGTAGTTCCGGGTCTGTGGCTAGAGCGTCATTTCTTCCGCAGGAAGCGGAAGGGCGATAGGGTAGGCGGCTCTTTGTCGAAGCTACAGGACCGGCAGGCGGCAGCAGCAACTACGGCGGCGGCGGCAGGTGAGGGAGGCGGGAGACTTAGGTGGAGGCCGCGCCCGGAGGGGAGGAGTCGGGGCCGGCCCAGCAACTGGGCTCGGCCGGGCTACACAAGGCCCCCCAGGACCGAGCTGTTTCTTTCTCACGCCCCAGGGCCGAACCCTTTTTCTGACTGACCCTGCTTCGCGAGCAAACGCCAGCTCCGTGACGTCACAGCCCTGCCCATCCCCGCAGCTTGATGTCACCTGGAGTCCCCCTTCCCGCTTCATTTGTGCTTCCTTAATGTCTTCGTCTGGTTCACGGCTGAGCGCCGGTCGCACTGCACAGAACCTGGCAAACTAGAAGACTTGCTGTGGGAAACTCCTAGGACTTTCCCCCCAAACTCTGGGGTGTTGCGAAGCGTCATAATCACCGCCTCCAAGTCTAATCAGCCATCCCACTGCACTGTCGGTTGCTGCCCTTGCACGGCTCCCCATTCGTAGTGAATTAACCTCAACCCTAGGCCGGGCTCTGATCCCCACATCTTCCGTCATCTTGAGGCAGGGCACCTCTCACCCTTTGTTCACCCAGGGCTGGTTTTCCAACCCATTCTCCTAGGCTCTCCAGATTAGTTCTTTCTCTTCTTACTGACAACTTCTCCCTTTGACAGGTGAAATTCAGCTTGAACTCTCAGGAAATCTTGGAAGTGTTCAGAGCTCTTGCCATTTTGTCAAACTTCTTTATTGTAACATCTTATAAGTTCTCTGTTCTTACCCCTTCTCCCACCCAAGTCTCTGTTTTTTTTTATTCCTGTTCAGAACCCAGCAGTGATGTGGAGGTGGAGAACCACAGGAGCCCCGGACTTCACCTGAGCTACCTCAGGTATTGAACTATCTTGGGAGAGTTGGGTGGGGAGGAGTATCATATCTGATTATCAGCCTCTGGTGGGAGTTGCAGCATGGTTCAGACTCAGAGAGATGGTATTTAACTTTTACCAGGTCCTTTCACTTTTAGTAAAAGTTTGTATCTTCCTTAATACCCTTCTTTTTTCCTTGGTTGTTTCGATTTGGGGACTGCATCCCTTTGGAGGAAGAGGATCCCTCTTCTTTTACAGATTCATTTGTAATTCTGGTCTCTGATCTGGTTGGTTCATTTTAGGAAGGTTTGAAGGCAAAGTCAAGGCAATGGGAAAGGTGGTTGGGGGGAGATGAAGACCAAAGAAACCAGTAAAGATTTCCTTATGCTTAAGGGGAAACAGTATGAAGTTTTCCTATTTGAACAGCAGGGGGAGCCTGATCACTGCCTTAGAAAGGCTTATGAGGTCAGACACGTGGTGGCAGGGACTCCTAGTCTTTTGGGGGGTAGGGAGAGGGGAGGGCTCCAACCAGGGCAGTGGACTGACATTCCAGAGCTCTCTTGGGAAAGAGGAGACTTAAAAAGCTTTTATAGAGTCTATAAATAAAGAAGATCTTTATGGGGTGAGGAACGGTGTGGTTTCATGTCAGTGGGATCTAATGGGGAATAAAAGGGGTGTGTAGAATGGAAAACAAAGGTCACTGGTTTCAGTGAAATTAACTCCTTCCTCCCACCTTGGTCTTACTGCAGATGGTTTTGTCCTTTGGGGGTCTAGAAGTGGAGATTCCAGCTGTTGAACTCCTACCTAAAATGGAGTAGAGAGGGGTGACCACATGGGTTGAGAACAGTGGTGAGCTGGGAGAGAATACTAAAAAATGATAGATTTAGGGACTGCCCTCAAGCTGGTGACACCAGTCTCTTAGGACTTCCTGGGGTCTAGAGATCTGATACTTCACAGTGCCCTCATGTAGAAGAGGGTTTAAAAGAAGTTTTGTCTGCAGTGCCCTATTATCCAGAGCCCTAGTAAGCTCACCAGCCCATCTTGGCCACTTCCCAGTCTCCTCCTAACCTATTGAGACACTGAGACAGCAGTTTTAATTTCACTTCCTCAACTTTAATAAGGTCAGCTCAGAAAGGGAAATAAAACCCAACACTCTTTTCTCCTCGCCCCTCCTTGGCCTAACATCATTGGTGAGATGAGGTGGCTTCACCCCAGCTCCCTCCCTCCCCACCCCATTAGCTAGGCTAGTGTGAATCATTCTGAACCAGACCAGGTGCACAAGGGCCTGGGCAGGACTTCTGACAAGCCAGCCAGTCCAGCCAGAATTCTCATCCCTTAGATTTTCCATCTCCAAAGCCATTGCCCCTCTGGCCTGCTTTTTGCTGGACTGCCTGCTCTATAGCTGGGAAGAATGTGGCCTCTCTGGAAGATTCCTGTTTGACGCGGTTCTCCTCTTTCCTAGTGGTCACCAAGGGTGGCAAGAAAAAGAAGAAAGCCCTGAGTTGGGGGGGACCAGGATGCCTGACCGGGACAGCTATGCCAACGGCACTGGGAGCAGCAGTGGAGGCCCTGGAGGCGGTGGCAGTGAGGAGGCCAGTGGGGCAGGGGCAGGCAGTGGCGGGGCCAGCTCAGATGCCATCTGTAGAGACTTCCTAAGGAATGTATGCAAGCGAGGCAAGCGTTGCCGCTATCGTCATCCAGACATGAGTGAGGTATCCAACTTGGGGGTGAGCAAAAATGAGTTCATCTTCTGCCATGACTTCCAGAACAAGGAGTGTAGCCGCCCAAACTGCCGATTCATCCATGGCTCCAAGGAGGATGAGGATGGTTATAAGAAGACAGGAGAGCTTCCCCCTCGGCTGAGGCAGAAAGTGGCAGCCGGCCTGGGCCTTTCACCGGCTGACCTGCCCAATGGCAAGGAGGAGGTCCCTATCTGCCGTGACTTTCTCAAGGGTGACTGCCAGAGAGGAGCCAAGTGCAAGTTCCGCCACCTGCAACGGGACTTTGAGTTTGACGCTCGGGGTGGAGGAGGCAGCGGTGGCGGCAGCTCAGCAGGCCCGGTACCCCCAGGACGACGTCATGACCTCTATGATATCTACGACCTCCCTGACAGGGGCTTTGAGGACCACGAGCCAGGCCCCAAGCGCCGGCGAGGTGGATGCTGCCCCCCAGATGGCCCCCATTTTGAATCCTATGAATATAGTCTGGCTGCACCGAGAGGCGTGGAGTGCAGGCTGCTGGAGGAGGAGAATGCCATGCTCAGGAAGCGGGTGGAGGAGCTAAAGAAGCAGGTCAGCAACCTGCTGGCCACCAATGAGGTACTGCTGGAACAAAATGCCCAGTTCCGCAATCAGGCCAAGGTCATGACCCTGAGCTCTACTGCACCAGCGACGGAGCAGACTCTGGCCCCCACCGTGGGCACTGTCGCCACTTTTAACCATGGCATTGCCCAGACTCACACTACTCTCAGCAGCCAGGCTCTACAGCCTCGCCCTGTATCCCAGCAAGAACTGGTGGCCCCCACTGGAGCTCCAGCTGCTCCCCCAACTAATGCTGCACCTCCTGCTGCTCCACCACCCCCACCCCCACACTTGAACCCAGAGATCACGCCATTATCAGCTGCTCTGGCTCAAACAATTGCCCAGGGGATGGCACCCCCACCTGTCTCCATGGCTCCTGTGGCTGTATCTGTGGCTCCTGTGGCCCCTGTGGCTGTATCGATGGCCCAGCCCTTGGCAGGAATCACGATGAGCCACACCACCACTCCCATGGTGACTTACCCCATCGCTTCCCAGAGCATGCGTATCACAGCCATGCCACACTGAGGGGCTAATGGACACTCCCGGGTTATAGCCTCCCAGGGCTGGGGTTGAGGGGCCCTCACCCGCTCGCCTAGCCCTCCCAGGCCCTGTCTGAAGGGCTCACTCAAGAACCAGGACGAGAGACTACAAGGAGTTTGCTTTTGAGAAGGGATTGGGCTGGTCTGTTTTCTCTCACCTCCCTTTTATGAGGGTCCTCTTGTCAGTCTTCCTTCAAGCCTCACAGAGGGGGGCTTGCATAGGAATGCAGACTGAAGCCAGCAGAGAAGAAGGACTGACCAAGGGGCTGTATGTCCCCTGATGGGAAGATGGGGACATCCTGGTCTTGTCCTCTCTTCTGCATAGCGCAGGTTCCAGCACTGGCTTTGTAAGAAAAAAAAGTATCCTGCCTAGAGAGAAAGCCAGGAAAGATTGGGAAGCAGGTGGCCAGGAGAGAAGGCCTGATAGGAGCCTTCAGACAATTGGGGGCCTAGCAGGTTGGACAATACAGGAACTGTTCCTGGGCCTATTGGAAGGTGGGGACCATAGTACTCCAGCCCAAAGATGAGGGGAGCTTTTCTTACCTTGGCTTGGCCTGGAAATCCATAGGGCAGGGCCCACCACTTTCCAAAGAAATAAAAAAAGAATTATTTTTAACGAATGGAGGCAGTGAAAACTTGCTTAGATATTCTGTATGGAAGATGGGAGTGGTAAATAGATCTCATGCCAAAATGGGATAAAGACCCCCCATCCTCACATAGTTTGGGTAAGGTTGGGCTGAGGTCAGGTGAAGGGTAGAGACCCAGAATAAGACAAATGGGGCTTTGTGGGGTAAAAACACTGGAGCCACCAGTCGAGTTTAAAAATAGTCCCATCTGTTTCTGGTTTCTATCTGCATGTACTACTCCCAAGATACCTTAGTAACCAGGGCTCCTGGGGTCATTTAGGGGGGCCAGGTACTAAGGAGGGGTGGCTGTGCTGGGAAATGGCAATGGGATATGTATTGACAGATCCTTTCCTTATTCAAACAGTAGGGCAGGTGGCGTTGCTCTCTGAGTTGTTGATGGCAGTTAATATCCCTCTTACCCCATCCCTTCCTCAGTTACAATGCCTTAAGCCTTCAAGGCTTGGGAGGTGCTAGGAAAAGGAAAGTTCTTCTGGGGACACGAGCCTCGGTGTTCATCTCTTTCCTCTGCCTCCAAAAAGAACCACAGAGGTTTTAAATCCATTTTTAAGAGTCAGTAAGGCCAGGGACCCCCATAGCCAATCCTCAGTTCCTCCTCAGCTCATGGTTGATGTAGGGGAAACAACTCAGGTGTCTGACGGGACAGTAGATTTGGGGTAGAGAAAGTGATCCTGAGTTGTGCTTCCCCCATCGTTATCTCCTGCTACCTCTTGCTTTCTTGTCTGGTTGATCACTCAGGTTACACCTGGGGTTGGAGATGGTGGGCTAAGTTAAGGTTGGTCATAAAGAAAAAAATGGCCTAAAGACTAAAAGTGGTCAAATACTGAAATACTGTTTGTGGACTTTAGAAACCACACGTTGATAAGCTTAATGTTGATTTTTTTGGCACAATTCTGGATTATTAAAAGAGATGGTTTATGAACATTTAGAGACAAATGTGATCATAGATACCAACATGAGTTCATCCCAGCCAAATCCTGACTTTTTTCTTTTTGCTGAGTATCTCTAAAGAAGTAGTTGGGAAACTGTAGACATTGTATGTTCTTTATTAACATAAGGCCAGCTAAAAGCCACCAGGAATACACCTATAGCCAAATAAGCTGGGGTTAATGCTCACTGCAGTAGTGGAGAAAGCGTGGCACATGGGACCCATGGTGTGTCCTAGCAAGGGACCACTAGAAAGGACTTTGAGGACTTGGGCTTTGGTTGAGTGATTTGGGGAAAGGTTCAAGGGAGTGGGGCTTCACTCTGGATTGGGTGCTGTCAGGGAAGCAGGAACACTTCTGTGATTGGGTATCTTTTTTTTTTTTTTTTAAGATTGTATTTATTTATTTGAGAGACAGATCACAAGTAGGCAGAGAGGCAAGCAGAGAGAGGAGAAAGCAGGCTCCCTGCTGAGCAGAGAGCCTGATGCGGGGCAGGACCCTGGGATCACGACCTGAGCCAAAGGCAGAGGCTTTAACCCACTGAGCCACCCAGGTGCCCCTATGATTGGGTATCTTTATCTTCAGGAGAGGGGCAGACTAGAGCGAAGCTGAAATTGGTGACAAAGCAGCAGTCACTCATTAGCTGGGAAAGGGGGATGGTTGCTATTTCATGATTTGCACACCGACCATATTTCGTGTTTAAACAGAAATGATCTTGCTTTTTGCTTCACTTCATCACAGTCACTGAGTTCCCTTGTGTGACATTGGTGTTTTGTGAGATTGTGTCCAGTAGGAGAATACCATTTCCCAGCAGTGAGCCCAGCTCAGCCCCTAACAGATCTGAAGCCCTGTCGTGCCAAGCCAGTTTCCAGACGGCAGGGCTGCTGTCCTGTTTCTCACCTGTCATTGTGGGTAAGAGAATAATCATGGCTCAGTTAATAGTCGAGTTTGGTGGAGTCAAAACTCAACATCTATGGCTAGTAAGTGTTGATTAGTGCGTTTTGTTAGAGAAACCTCTAGTCTCTAGTGATATACCCAAGAGCTATGTTCTGTTTTTAAAAAAAAGGAAAGAAAAACTTGTGTAAAAATACAAAAAGCCCTATTATCAACAGTAACATGAGGAAGTACCAAGTACTCCTAAAAGTGCTGTAACGTGGATTCACTGAATTAATCCAAGAGGTCAGTCTGGATCAATTTGGATTCACCCTCCCCCTAAAAAATTGCTTGAGCCCACCCGAGGAAGAAATGCAGAAATCTATATTAGCAGTAATTCACATGAAAACAACACAGGACTTCAGCCAATTACAAAAACAAAGTCTCAGTCCTCCTAGTAGGCGATTCATATATATTAAGAGTCTGCTATATTCTAGGCACCTCTTGAGGAGCTCCATAAGGATAACAGAACTGGAGTAATGCATTGTAAATAGAGCGGTTCTACCACGTCTGAGTAGCACCACTCCTAAATATTCTGTGTTCTAAATGTAATTTTTAAAGAGGACCATTGATAAACCAGTGGGGTAGCAGGGAGAAAAAAAGGGGGAAGACTGAGGGAAGACCTAATAGACATCTTCAAATATTTGAAGACCTCCCCAAAAGTTCCTGTCTTGCTGCACAGGAGATAAACGGAGTTCCAGAAGACTAGTTAAGTACTTAATAATATAAGCCAAGGCACTGTGCTAACACTTCACATGCATCGTCTCACCAACAGTGGATAGTATTCTCGAACCTGTTTTGTAGAGGAGAGAGCAGGTGTACCGAGAGTCAGCTGCCCAGGGTTCTGCAACTAGTAAGGTTTGGAGCCAGGAGTTTATTCAGGGAGTCTGACTCCAGACTTGACAGAAAATTCTAATGATAGAACTACTTTGCAGTAACTTTTGAGGAATAATAGAGGAAATTTCCTCAAATCTCATTGTCCCTTCCATCTTGAGGAGAGGGCAAAGACTAGATTACCACGTGTAACCCTCTGCTTCCCCTAGGACATAAATGAAGTTTACATACAGATGCAGATTGCAAATCCAGGAAGTCTTGGGATTTTCCTCACTTCTCTAACAATGGCCATGCTTCTTCCCCCCATTACTGATTTACTGCTTATCGCCACCAGGTGGCACCTGGACAGCAGAATTGTCTCTGGGCAGGGACCCACCCTGTTTACTTGTTCTGGTCCCTGCATTGCAGCTGCTGATCCTGTGGCTGCTGGGCCCCAGCTGGGAAGAGCCCTTCCTGAGGATGGGCTTTTGTCTTCCAGAGACCATCTTTAGTGGAAGGGTCTGATGATGGAGATGGGGTGAGAAGGTGGAGAAGCTTGGAAAGGAAACCCCATTGGTGGTGCTCTCCACCCCTAGTGAAGTGACCTGCTCCTTCTACTCTAGTACTTGGCACATTTCAGTTTACAGAGAGGTTTCCCTCTAAGGAGGCTCCTTCATTTTCCTGCTGTAGTTCTGTTTCATCAGTTGGTGAGCAGGTCACCCTTACCTCTTCCAAACTCGATGAGCTCCTTCCCACCTGCTTACCTCTGAGAACATGGAAGATGTACACAAAAGATAGAAAGCTGTTCCCTGTGTAGTTCTGCACACTGAAGGAAGCGCTTTAGATACTGTTAGCCTCAGGGAAGTAGAAAAGGGGAAGTGGGAAAATTTAAGATTAAGGGGGTAAGGCTGATCAGGGCTAAGTTTTGAACAGTCAAACAGTCTGATGAAATCTGTGCCTTGCAGAGGCAGATAATATTTATCAGCTGCAGATCTGGGCTCTCCACCAATCAACCCTACTTCCCCTGCTGCACCAAACAGAAACACAAGCCCCACACATAGTGCATTAAAAGATAATCGTTTTATGACCAACTTTTCCCTCCTGGACTTCCGGTTTAGTTTCTAAGTCCCTGGACAACACTGGTAAGTGCAGTTAACTAGTAACGGTAGTTATCGGTATACCCTGCACTTCTCCCTAAACTTACACAGCACAACATGGAATTGCCGTAGTTCTCCATCTGACTGTATTCCGAATTTTCCTTATAACTGAGGCAAATAAGAAACAGAATTGTCTCATTACTCTTGTTTTCTCATTTTAATGTTCTAGCAGTTCCTTAGGGTCAGGAAATTCTTGGAAAATGTAATCAAATCCGTTGCAGCTGAGGCGTCCTCCCTCCCCCCACCTTTTGCGAGCCAGTTTAATTTGTCTTCTATGATAGAAATAACTACGTCTTGGAGAGTTCTAAAAAAAATAATAATAAAGCCTCACTTCCTAGTCACGCTCTCTCTCTCTCTCTCTCTCTCTCTCTCTCCCTCTCCCCTGAAGGCTGGATAATCTCAACTCTGTAATTCTCGTATTTTCCAGTTTTTTTCTATCTGCTGTCTTTGCACTGCACAAAGTAGAGGACGGGACAAGATAGCCAGTGTCGGTCATCGAACATTTTCATTCCACATAGGGTGTTTTCCTTTTCTTTTTTAAGGACAGCCAGGGAAACACTGAAGGATAAGTAATGTACTCAAGAGTATAAAGACTAGGGAAAACTGACAAATGAACATGTAGGAATTCCAGACAAATCCTGCCAAACCGTGCGAATGGAGTGGAAGTAAATCCTGATCCTCCACAACCCCATCACTTCCCAGCCCCAAGTCCCAGTAAAACAGTCATTGGCTGTGCGGCTCCGCATGACGTCATACCGCAGGCACTCCCATCCCACGTGGGGGAGCGCCTGGTCCGCCTCTCCTTAAACGGTACGTCAAGCCTCCTTCTCTTTCTGACCAATCAAATGCCGCCCTTTAGCCTCTTTCCGACCTTTCCCGCCGTCCCAGACCGCCCATCTTGGCACGCCGGTCTAATCAAGGAGGTCCTGCCTCTCCCGAACCCTACCGGCTCCCGGCGGAAGAGGGGCAGGGTTTCTATCTTTCGACTCCACCTTGGTCTGTGCAGCGACGGCCAACCAGAGCGGACAGATGGAGGGGGCGTGGCTTAGGGTCCCCTCCCCCAGCGTGGGGTTTACTGTTTGCAGGGGGCAGCTGGGCGCTAGACCTAGCAACCTCTCTGCGGGGTGTGGGTCGGGCGTGTCCTCCCAGCTGTGGCACCATGGAGCGCTCTCCTGCCGACGGCTCCAGTCCCAGCCTCGTGGACCAGCCCTCTACTCCCTCCGACCCTTCTGACCAGCCCCCAGCTGCTCACGCAAAGCCGGACCTGGGTTCTGGGAACCAACCTGGCCGCCCAGGCGCGGCGGGTGAGGCCATGGCGTTGCTGACTTCGTTCGGACGGCGGCTGCTGGTGCTAGTGCCGGTGTACCTGGCCGGCGCAGTGGGACTCAGCGTGGGTTTCGTGCTTTTCGGCCTCGCCCTCTACCTGGGCTGGCGCCGGGTCCGCGAAGAGAAAGAACGGAGCCTTCGAGCAGCGCGGCAGCTGCTGGACGATGAGGAGCGGCTCACGGCGGAAACACTTTATCTGAGCCATCGAGAACTACCTGCCTGGGTGAGCGAGCACCCTCAGTGCTGCATAGCCCCCCTCCTAGTCCCCCGGTTCTAGGGGTCTTCCTCCTGTCCCTAAAGGCAGCTCTCCACCCTGGGACCATGGGAGGGAGACCCCTCTCGCTCCGCTAGCCACCTCCCTGGTGGGACGCGCCACTCTTGGGACCGAGTAGCCACTCTTCCCCCTCCCTCCTTTTCCCGCATGCAGATCCCGATCCTTCTACAGAATCAGGACTTCTTCCTCTGCTCCTGGGAAAGCAGTAAGAACATCTGGGGAATCGGTCTCAGCCGTGGCTCTCCCTCCTAGCCATGCTCCTTGAGCGCTCCTCTCTTCTGGTGCCGCTCGCGCCTTCTGTTCCCGGACATCCCCGTTGCGGCTCAGAGGGTTCCCTCGTCTCTCCAGTCTCCCTTGAGACTTTTTTTTTCTTTCTTTCTTTCTTTCTTTTTTTTTTTTTTTACTATTTATGGCCATAAGGTTCTCCCTTTTCCCGCTCTTATTCCTGGAGACCCGCTGGCACCCAGCCCCAGGAGCACTACCCAGGAGAGCCGCCGCCCCCGACCGACCCCCGGCCCTCGCCTTCCAGCCCCAGGCGGCTGGGCCGCAGCGCAGCAGAGGCGGCTGCGGGACGAAGGGCGGGGGTGCGGGGGGAGGGTAGTGCGACTGCTGCAGTGCCCGCTGCCCACACTCCACCGGCCCTGGTCGGCCCCACCCTTTTCCGGACTGTGCGCTGCGCTTGCTCGGTTGGGACCCGGACCCTAGGTCTGCACCCCCTCACCTCCTTCCTTCTCTCGGCCCTGCGGGGGCAGAGCCCGTTACCCGGCCCCTCCCTGCCTCCGCTTTCTTGCCCTTGCCAGCAGAGGTGCCAGTCTAGGGGGAGAATGGCAGAAGAGAAGAATCAAAGTTGACACTAGGCGGATAGGGCCATGCGGCACAGGCCCGGGGCTGGAGAGGGGAAAGGGGGAGAAGTCCCAGGGGACGAACAGCCCAGGGAGCAACTGTCTTTGTTCCTCCTACTCCTCGTCATAGAAAGCCGTCTTCTTTCTGAAACAACTATCCCTCTTCCTCCCCGGTACAAAGCACAGGTGTCCTCCTTTCCTATTAAAGGAGTCATATTGATAAAAAGGAGGAAAAAAACAAAAACCAAAACCGACTAGCGCCTAAATGGCTCTGCTGGCCCCTCCCTAACTCTAGGAGCTGCTTCCCCTCTTCACCTTCTGGGTGTAGAAGCTCTAGTTCAAGGTGAGGTGGGAAGGCTGCAAAAAGAAGCCAAGACTTCTCCAAATCCCAGGATTTCCTCCTTAAACTGATTGTCAGGACCTCCCCCTCCAGAAAGAATGTGCCCTTCTCCTTCCCTCCCCCTCTGCTCCAGCAGCTGTCATCACTTCACATCCCCCAGCTGTCCACAAAGCAACGTTGTGTGGCCCACACCCCATCAGGGCCCCTCATCAGGAGTGATGTGAGGAGTGAATGTTCTGGACATCCCAGCCCCTTCACACCGAACCCTGGGCGTGGGGAGGTCTTGCCACAGCTTCTGTTTCCTCTGTGGGCATGCGGCCCAGCATCTCGGTAGGAAATCACAGGTGGAAGGTGCGCTCATCTCTCCCTCTCCCTTCCTCACCTCTAGGTCAGCTTTCCGGATGTGGAAAAGGCTGAGTGGCTAAATAAGGTGAGCACTGGCTTTTTCTTGAGTGGGGAATGGGGTTTGTTTCTCTAGGCAGCCCCTGCCACACTTCAGGTCTAGCCTCAGTGCTCTCTGTGGGGAGGATTCTGAAGGAACTTGTCTTTAGGAGGAAGATTAGGCTCTCCTGTGACAGGTTCCCTCTCCTTCCAGATTGTGGCCCAGGTCTGGCCCTTCCTGGGCCAGTACATGGAGAAGCTTCTGGCTGAAACTGTGGCCCCAGCTGTTCGAGGCTCTAACACTCATCTGCAAACATTTACATTTACACGAGTGGAACTGGGTGAAAAGGTATGTGTGTAGGAAGGAAAGTAATGGGAGGAAGGAGACAGGGCAGGGAAGGTGGGGGGCCCAGAAGAGGCCGAGATACTCCTCCCTTTCCCTCTTCTCTCTCTGTTAAGAATTCATCTCTCCACAGCCATTGCGCATCGTAGGCGTCAAGGTTCACCCTGGTCGGAGCAAAGAACAGATCCTGTTGGATCTGAACATCAGGTAATACCGCTCATTCTTCCAGCCCCCTCTTCAGCAGGATCCTGGTCACTCTAACAGCTTCATTCCACCTCCCCCCATTTCAGCCCGGTACCAACCCTCTTTGTTCTCTTCCTTATCAACTGCCAGCTATGTAGGTGATGTGCAGATTGACGTGGAAGTGAAGAAATATTTCTGCAAAGCAGGAGTCAAAGGCATGCAGGTGGGGCAGATGTCAGGGGTCCCCATAATAGGGAGCCTTTGCCCTAAATTTCATCAGATATGGGGAAGTGGGAGTTTGGAAAAACCAAGGCTGGGGAAGTTTGGGACAAAAAGAAGGCGTTTTGTGGAGAAATGGTCTGTTCTTCTCCTCTTGCCCCAGCTACATGGTGTCTTACGGGTGATTCTTGAGCCACTCATAGGGGACCTTCCTATCGTGGGAGCTGTGTCGATGTTCTTCATCCGACGCCCGGTAAGTGAAAACATTGAGGGGCATGGGGGAGCAGGGAAACCAAAGAGGATTGGGAGGGAGAGGGTGGCCAGCTCTGGGGCTTGGGGGAGGAAAGCCTCAGGGGTCTGGCAACTGTTGGATGGGTGTGACCATGCCACCAGGTGCTCTGTCCTGACCCTGCTGCTCTTTCCTTCCAGACCCTAGATATCAACTGGACGGGGATGACCAATCTGCTGGATATCCCAGGACTCAGGTGTCAAGGATTTATTTATTTTTATTTATTTATTTTTAAGATTTTATTTATTTGACAGAGATCAAAAGTACACAGAGAGGCAGGCAGAGAGAGACGGGGGGAAGCAGGCTCCCTGCTGAGCAGAGAGCCCAATGCGGGACTCGATCCCAGGACCCTGAGATCATGACCTGAGCCAAAGGTGGAGGCTTAACCCACTGAGCCACCCAGGCACTCGGATTTATTGCGCACCTAAATGTTCCAGCCCTGGGCTTCGGGTTTTCGGGATTCAAAACAGTAAAAGAAGGGTGCCTGGGTGGCTCAGTCATTAAGCATCTGCCTTTTGGCTCAGGTCATGATCCCAGGGTCCTGGGATCCAGCTCCTCATCGGGTTCCCTGCTCCTCAGGAAGCCAGCTTCTCCCTCTCCCACTCCCCCTGTTTGTGTTCCCTCTCTCGCTGTCTCTCTCTCTCTCTCTGTCAAATAAATAAGTGAAATATTCAAAACAACAAAAAACAGTAAAAGATGCAGCCAGTACCCTCGAGGAGCCTTGATCATCCTAGCTGGAGAGATGACAAATACCCCTGAGTTCCATACTATGATTTTCTCCTGTGGGGGAGCATGTAGGGTAGAGTGAAGAGGGCTGCAGGCTTCTCCGCAGGGGTAAACAGAAAAAGAAGAGCTGAGATGGCAGTGAAGGTTCAGAGCAGTAGGTGAGGAATTGGGGTAAAAGAGTAGCAAAAAACTATTTTTTTTCTAAAGATTTCATTTATTTATTTGACAGAGACAACACCAAGAGAGGGAACAGAAGCAGGAGGAGTGGGAGAGGGAGAAGCAGGCCTCCCTCTGAGCAGGGAGCCCAATGCGGGGCTCAATCCCAGGACCCCAGGATCATGACCTGAGACAAAGGCAGATGCTTAATGACTGAGCCACCCAGGCGCCCAAAAAAGGATTTTCAAGAAAGGATGTCCCTCTAGCTTTAGGCATCTCTTAGTTGTGGGAAACAGCTGGGGCTGGGGTATATTGGAAGTTGGAGCCACACTCACCTCCTTTTCTGCTCCCTCATCCAGCTCCCTCTCTGACACCATGATCATGGATTCCATTGCTGCCTTCCTTGTGTTGCCCAACCGATTATTGGTGCCCCTTGTGCCTGACCTTCATGATGTGGCCCAGTTGCGTTCCCCTCTGCCCAGGGTATGGCCTCTCCCCCATCTGACAGATCGTCCTCTCAGGAACCTCGTGCTGGGTCCTTGGTTTCTCATGATCTGATTCCTCTGCACAGGGCATTATTCGGATTCACCTGCTGGCTGCCCGAGGTCTGGGCTCCAAGGACAAATATGTGAAGGGCCTGATTGAGGGCAAGTCAGACCCCTATGCACTGGTGCGAGTGGGAACCCAGGCATTCTGCAGTCGAGTCATTGATGAGGACCTCAACCCCCAGTGGGGAGAAACTTACGAGGTGGGAGAGCTGAGGAGTGGGGCTGTCGGATGGCGGGGGTGTCCTGGGGGCCGTGAGAGAAGATGCTCGTCGGATGATCCTCACAGTGTAGCTGGTGAGACCTTTCTCCCTGTGTGTGCTTCAGGTGATGGTACACGAGGTCCCAGGGCAGGAGATTGAGGTGGAGGTGTTTGACAAGGATCCAGACAAAGACGACTTTCTGGGCAGGTAGATTGCGTGTGTTAGGATTCTAAAGCGTCAGTGCTACCAGGGTTGCAGAGGTCATTATAATGCTTTTCCAGGCCTGAGAATTGTGTATCATTTTCTTTCCCGACCTCCCCACCTCTTCGCCTCCACCACACACGCACATGAACACACACATAAGTATCTACTGATTATAAGAAGGAAGTGTGAGAGTCACCATTTATTTCTGGGTGGGTGAGTGGAAGGCCAATGACATGCTCCTAATGTCCACACTCTCCTTTTTCTCCACTCACTGTCACCCCTCCCCGCCCCCTCCAGGATGAAGCTGGACGTGGGAAAGGTGCTGCAGGCTGGAGTACTGGACGATGTAAGTTGAGAGCAGAGGAAGAGGGTGGCCTCACCCACTGGGCTGTCAGGAGTTGCTACATTGGCGGGGAAAGGGTTGTGTGAATATCTGATCTGCTATACCTCACTTTCTTCTGCTTCTCCCTCCAGTGGTTTCCTCTGCAAGGTGGGCAAGGCCAAGTTCACTTAAAGCTAGAATGGCTGTCACTTTTGCCAAATGCAGAAAAACTAGAGCAGGTAACCAACATGGGAAATAGGAAGCTGGAAATACAGGGGACATGAGGGCAAGGGTCTGACTACTCCCACCCCCTGCCCTTGCCTCCAGGTTCTGCAGTGGAATCGAGGAGTCTCCTCCCGCCCAGAGCCCCCATCGGCCGCCATCTTAGTTGTCTATCTGGATCGGGCACAGGATCTCCCTGTGAGTGTGGATTCTGAGGGCTACTGAACAGGAAGCTCTGGATGTAGCTTTCCCAGCCCCGCTCTTGCCCCCGCCCCACTCGGCTGCAGAAGCAGCAGCATGTAACACAAGGGTTCCAAGGAGGGGATCACAGCCACCTCGGAAAAGATTGAGAGCCCACCTTCCTTCACTGAGACAAAACCAAAAACACCCAAGATGGTGACTTCTGAATTCTACCCCCACAGCTGAAGAAGGCGAACAAGGAACCCAACCCCATGGTACAACTGTCAATTCAGGATATGACCCAGGAGAGCAAGGTGAGGGCCAGGACGGCATTGTGGGAGATTGTGTGTGCGTGTGCACATGCACGTCTGGTTGGGAGGGCTGTTCTTAGGAGGACGTCTGCCTTTTGGGCTGCCTGTAAAGGCAAAGGCTTTCTGGAGAAACAGGACTGGTACTGTGGCACATATCCTTACTCCCATCCTGCGCCCCTCCAGGCTGTCTACTGCACCAATAGCCCGGTGTGGGAGGAGGCTTTCCGGTTTTTCCTACAAGACCCTCGAAGCCAGGAGCTCGATGTGCAGGTGAGATAATCACCTACGGAGCCCCTTCTAAATACCCTGTTCTACCTTCCCAGGTCTGCATCACATCCCTCTCTCTCCCCTTTGATTATATTCCAGTCTGTCTACCTAGACTCTTCGTCTCCATGCTCCCCGCTCTTCCCCAATGATCTCTCTGGAATCATTTTTTTTTGTAAGGATTTTATTTATTTGATAGAGACACAGCAAGAGAGGAAACATAAGCGGGGGTGTGGGAGAAGGAGAAGCAGGCTCCTGGCAGAGCAGGGAGCCTGATGCGGGGCTGGATCCCAGGATCCTGTGATCATGACCTGAGCTGAAGGCAGATGCTTAATGTCTGAGCCACGCAGGCACCCCAGAATCCTTATTTTTTAAGATTTTATTTTGGAGTATGTGCGTGTGCAAATGGGGGGAGGGGCAGAGGGAGAGAGAGAACCTCAATGAAACTCCCCGCTGAGTGCAGAGCCTGGTGCAGGGCTTGATCTCAGGACCCTGAGGTTGTGACCTGAGCCGAAACAAAGAGTAGGTCAACCGACAGCTACCCAGGCACCACTCTAGAATCATTTTTTTTTCTTACGATTTTATGTATTTATTTGACATAGATCACAAGTAGGCAGAGAGAGAGGAGGAAGCAGGCTTCCTGCCAAGCAGAGAGCCTGATGACCGGGCTCGATCCCAGGACCCTGGGATCATGACCTGAGCTGAAGGCAGAGGCTTAACCCACTGAGCCACCCAGGCGCCCCCAGAATCATTCTTTAGAGGAGCACCTGGCTGGCTCAGTTGAAGAGCGTGCAACTTTTGATCTTGGGGATAGGAGTTCAAGCCCTATGTCAGGTATGGAGATTACTTAATGAGTTTTTAAAAAAAAGATTTTAGGGAGCCTGCTCCCCCACCCCCACTTGTGCCTCTGCCTACTTGTAATCTCTGTCAAATAAATAAAATCTCTTAAAAAAATAAAATTTTTTTTAAAAAAGATTTTTATTTATTTATTTGACAGGCAGAGATCACAAGTAGGCAGAGAGGCAGGCAGAGAGAGAGAGGAGGAAGCAGGCTCCCCGCTTGAGCAGAGAGCCCAATGCGGGGCTCGATCCCAGGACCCTGAGATCATGACCTGAGCCGAAGGCAGAGGCTTTAACCCACTGAGCCACCGAGGCGCCCCTTAAAAAAATAAAATTAAAAAAGATTTTATTTAGAGAGAATAAGAGAGAGCAAGAGTGGAGGGGGCAGTGGCAAATAGGGAGAAGCAGACTCCCCACTGAGCAAGGAGCCCTATGTGAGACTTGATCCCAGAACCTGAGCAGAAAGCAGACGCTTAACCAAGTCACCCACGTGCCCTAGATTCATTCTTTATAACTGAGAGTTGTATACTTAAAATGAGTGATTTTTATGGCAAATAATACCTCATTGAAATTATTGAGTATGTCTCTGTTTTCCACTTCACTACATCCCCTCTTCCTGTGCCTCTAGGTGAAGGACGACTCCAGGGCTCTGACATTAGGGGCACTGACCCTGCCTCTGGCTCGCCTGCTGACTGCCCCCGAACTCACCTTGGACCAGTGGTTCCAGCTCAGCAGCTCTGGCTCAAACTCCAGGCTCTACATGAAATTGGTTATGAGGGTATGGAGACAGAGAAAATGCTGGGGGTGGTGAAGGGCCTTGTAGATTCCTTGGTATGAAGAATAAAGAAGAGGAATCCTCTAAGATCTAATGAGCTAGTGTATGTGGAAGCATCTAGCAGGCACACAAAAACGTCTGTTGATCAGACTGGGGAAGAAATGGTGTTTGAGTAGGATGAGTGTGGCTGGAACCCTCTAGAGATGAGCCCAGCCAAGGCAGGGACCTGTTTCCCTTGTCCCAGCCTCTGCCTCCAACCCCACATCCCTTGCCTACTGGTGCTAGCTGCACTTCTTTGATTGGACAATTACACCACTCTCCCTAGATCTTGTACTTGGATTCATCAGAAGTGCACTTTCCCACTGTGCCTGGGACTCCTGGGGCTTGGGACCTGGACGAGAGCCCCCAGACAGGCAGCAGTGTGGATGTCCCACCTCGACCTTCTCACACTACTCCTGAGAGTCACTTTGGGATGGAGGTGAGTCTAGATCTAGAAAGGACGAGGTAGGATCTGTTGCCTAAGCATGTGCAAAAGCCTGTTTGGGGCTGGTTTTAATAGGTCTCTCTCTACCTACCATCTGGTGCCTCTGTCTGTCCCTTTTGCAGAATGTGCTTCGGATCCATCTATTAGAGGCCCAGGATCTGATCGCCAAAGACCGTTTCCTGGGGGGACTGGTGAAGGGCAAGTCAGACCCCTATGTCAAACTAAAGCTGGCAGGACGAAGCTTCCGGAGCCGTGTTGTTCGGGAAGATCTCAATCCCCGCTGGAATGAGGTTTTTGAGGTCAGAACTGCATGGCTAGGACTCCTCCAAGTCCCTTCTCCTCCTTCCCTCTAGCTCTGAGAGTGGTCCGAAAGCCCTCTGGGGTTCAGGTGGTTGAGGGTGAGGTTCCCAGTCATTTGAAGAAGAAAAAGAATCCGCCTTCACACTGTTTTCTCCCTCTAGGTGATTGTCACGTCAGTTCCAGGCCAAGAGCTAGACATTGAAGTTTTTGACAAGGACCTGGACAAGGATGACTTTCTGGGCAGGTGAGAGGATAGGAGTCCGGAGGGGAAGACAAACGTTTTGGGGAGATGAACACTTGGCTGTGACCACTGGCCTCTTGTTTTAATTTTTCTCCGCTCCAGGTGCAAAGTGAGTCTCACTGCAGTCCTGAACACAGGCTTCCTTGATGAGGTGAGCAAGGAATTATAAGCTATAATCCCTCCTATCTTGACCCATGTCTCAATCTCCTAGTCCCTCTGTGCCCACATCCCCAAGGCTTAAGCCTGCCTATGCCCACAGTGGCTGACCCTAGAGGACGTGCCATCTGGCCGCCTGCACTTGCGTCTGGAGCGTCTGACACCCCGGCCCACGGCTGCTGAGTTAGAGGAGGTAGGGACGGGACTCTGGGTGGGTCATGGCGAACACTCCCGTCCGTCTCCCAGGCGTGGCAGGGCCACGGCGCATCCATCACAGGTCCCCCAGCCCGCGTGTCCTCCCGCAGGTGCTGCAGGTGAACAGTCTGATCCAGACGCAGAAGAGCGCAGAGCTGGCGGCGGCCCTGCTGTCTGTGTATCTGGAGCGGGCGGACGAGCTGCCGGTGAGAGCCGCTCCCCGCACCCCATAGCTCCCTGGCCCTTCCTCCGCCTCCCTCAGGTTTGGATGCTCCAGGGGATATTTGGAATAATAAATTCCAAATTCCTCTTTCCCAGGGTGGTGCTGGGGTGGGAAGAATAGTCTGTGAAGGCCGGAGGGTAGTGGCTGTCAAGTGACCATGGGGATGTGATCTGGGAGGGGAGCAGGAGATCTGCCTCACTAGGTCTCTCAGTTCAAGACCATATTTAACAGTCAACGCACTGTTCTCTCCCTAGCTCCGGAAAGGGACCAAGCCTCCCAGCCCTTATGCTACTCTCACCGTCGGAGACTCTTCTCATAAGACAAAGGTATTAGGAAATGTCGCAGGGCTGTCTGGGAGTGCTGAGAAATGCAGAGGAGAACGTTCCAAGCACTGACCTTAACCCCTCATCTCCACCAGACAATTGCCCAAACCTCAGCCCCTGTCTGGGACGAGAGTGCCTCCTTTCTCATCAAGAGACCACACACCGAGAGCCTGGAGCTGCAGGTACCATAAATTCATTCTGTGAACATTTTGCCACCGCGGGTGAGTCACTGAACCAGGCACAGGGAGAAAAGATTTAGTTCCTTTTTTTTTTTTTTTTTTAGATTTTTATTTATTTATTTGACAGACAGAGATCACAAGTAGGCAGAGGCAGGCAGAGAGAGAGGAGGAAATAGGCTCCCTGCAGAGCAGAGAGCCTGATGTGGGGCTCGATCCCAGGACCCTGAGATCATGACCTGAGCCGAAGGCAGAGGCGTTAACCCACTGAGCCACCCAGGCGCCCCTAGTTCCTATCTTTATGGAGCTCGCATTCTCTTTGGGGAGAAGAATAACCAAGGAAAACTTCCAGACTGACAAACCGCTGAGGTAAAAGGCACTGTGGGGAAGAGGAGGGCTTCTACCTCAGATGAGGGGAAGAGGTGGAGGTAGTAGTAGCGGTAGCCCTAGACGACCCCTGAGCTTAAGGGGAAACAGGATGTGACCAAGAAGAGAAGGAATGGTCTTCAGGCTGAGAAGGGAATGAGGACAAAGAAGGCAAACTGTAGATCACAGAGGCAGACAGGAGCAGGATCAAAAGGGCTCTTGACTCTTAGGCTAAGAATGTGGATTTACCTTAAAGGCATAGGGGAATATTTGAAGGAGTGAGGGGTGACTACCCAGATTTGCACTTTACAAAGATCGTGCTGACAGCAGGGTGAAGGGTGGACTGAAGGAAGATGGTGCTGGAGGCAGGGAGGTCAGCTAACAGGCTATGAAGCAAGACATTACAAAGGGCAGTGGTATTTAGTGGTGGTTATTTTGACATGGGAGAAAGAACAAAGGACAGCCTAGACACGAACTCCTGGATTTTTTAGCCTGGGGCAGCGGGACAGAGAAAGGAGCTATTGCCAACACAGGGAATGACCAAAGCAGGAGTGCTTGAATTTGAGACCTCTGAGATCATCCAAGGGGAAACAGCTATCCGGAAGGTAGATCTGTGGCCCGCTATGGGGTTCTCACCGCTCCTTCGTCTGAGCACCAAGCACACGTAGCATCTGTAGTCCCAGGTGTGCAGGAGCACCTTGAGGGCCTACAGAGAGTGAAGACAAGGGAGGGACACGCTGAGCGTGGCAGCAATGACAGAGCAGACAGAGGAAGAGGAGCCCTGCAAAGGGCCTGAGGTATAACAGGGGCAATGGGGTGTTTGCCAGGAGAGAAGGGGGTATGGAAGCCAAAGAAGAGTGTCTGAAAAGATAGGAAGTGGCCAGATGTTACCGAGAAAATGAAATGAGATGACTGAGAATGACTGATGTTGAGGTAACAGATTAGAGCAACTTTAGTGGCAAGCACGGAGTAGAAACTAGATTTCAGGGGTTTCAAGGGTGAACAAAGGTAAAGAGGTATGGGAGCAGGGAGAGGGTGGTAGAGGTAATACAGGGGTGCTTTTCCTCTTCTGGAGCATGAGTCAAAGACCCTCTAAAGTTGACAAAGTAATAAGTTGAGAATTACATGAACAGAATCAAGAGACCTTAAAATAGTGTAACTGTTAACAACACTAGCAGAGGTAGAGAAGATAAGTCAATGAGCTCCACTCCTTACCTTGCACCACAGGGAATCAGGAGCTATGGAAGCTGGCAAATAGTGATAGAGAGATACAGGCATATTAGCTAGAATTATTCTGGAACTCAGAAGACAGGAAGAGTTTGCAGGTCATTATATCTGGAGTGTGGAAATGGGGGTTAGGTGGGCAGGAACCCTGTAATTCCATTTCTGCTGTTCTTTCTCTCCACACTGTGCAGCAGCTACGGCTCTGGGGTGTAATTTGTGAAAGCTCAGGAAGTAGAGAGGGCACAGTCTAGTCTGGCTAGGAAAGGAAGGGAAGCGGAGCCAGCAACATGGCTGCCATGTGACCGTCACAAAGGGGAATCTCTCTCCAAAACCACCCAAGTGTTTGGACCGAGAACACCAGGGTTAAATCATCTGCCTCTTGATTCCACAGGTCCGGGGTGAGGGGACGGGCACACTGGGCTCGTTCTCCCTGCCCCTCTCGGAGCTACTCGTGGCTGACCAGCTCTGCCTGGACCGTTGGTTTACACTTAACAATGGTCAAGGGCAGGTGCTACTGAGAGCACAGCTGGGGGTGAGTAGCAGGAGGTGACGGGCCTAGGGGGGACGGAGACCAGGGCCTGTTCTCGTAGCTAGGGAGCTAAGCAAGACTCGGCCCAGCTTGCAGCTCTCTTGCCCCCCCAGATCCTGGTGTCCCAGCATTCGGGTGTGGAAGCACACAGCCACAGCCACAGCTCCTCCTCGCTGAGTGAAGAACCGGAGCTCTGGGGAGGACTCCCTTACAGCACCTCCTCGGCCCCGGAGCTGCGGCAGCGCCTGACACACGGGGACAGGTGAGGGGCTAGGCCAGAAAGACCACGTGCACTCAGGAGTACAAAGGATGAGCTCCGGGCTCCCCAGGCACTATCTCTGTCTCTTCCCACAGTCCCCTGGAGGCTCCGGCTGGGCCCCTAGGCCAGGTGCGACTGACCGTCTGGTACTACAGCGAAGAGCGAAAGCTGGTCAGCATTGTTCACAGCTGCCGGTGAGACCCCGTCCGCCCTCCCCTCCTGCCCCCCTGGCCCACCTCCCCTTGGGCTGCCTTCTTACCTTCAGCTTCCTGTGCAGGGCCCTTCGACAGAATGGACGGGACGCCCCCGACCCCTACGTGTCACTGTTGCTACTGCCAGACAAGAACCGAGGTACCAAGCGGAAAACCTCACAGAAGAAGAGGACCCTAAACCCTGAATTCAATGAACGGTCAGTCAGTAAGCATTCAGGTGGAGAGAAGGGCGGCTCGGGAAGGAACCCCTGCCCCTAATGCCCAGCGCCCCCCTCCCCCCAGATTTGAGTGGGAACTGCCCCTAGATGAGGCCCTGAGGCGAAAGCTGGATGTCTCTGTGAAGTCTAATTCCTCCTTCATGTCAAGGGAGCGTGAGCTGCTGGGGAAGGTAAGAGGGTGAGGGTGAGCAAGGCGAAGGTAAGGCTTAGAAGCTGCTGGGAGCAAGGCTGTCGTCCCTCAGGGACCCGGGGAGGAAGCACCGCAGGTGACACTACTATACATGTGACCTGATCCCCTCGGCACTGGTTTGGAGCAGGAGTGTGTAACGATGGGATGTGGTCTTCAGAGATCTCAAGGTAACATCCGCACCCCCCGCCCCTCCAATGCAGGTGCAGCTGGACCTTGCTGAGATAGACCTTTCCCAGGGAGCGGCCCAGTGGTGAGTACCCGATGGGCTGGGGGTGGGCCTGGCTGTGTAAGCCAGAGAAATCCCAGTCCCGGGCAGGGAGAAGAGCATGCGTTCTGAGGTGAGAACCACTGATTCTCTGCAGTCCAAGAGCCCTTGGGTCATGCTTCATTTCTTGGAGGACACAAGTCCCCTTTCTACCTGAGCCTTCTCTGCTTCTTCCCCAGGTATGACCTCATGGATGACAAGGACAAGGGTGGCTCCTAGGAGCCAAAGATTCCCAGCCTGACCACCGTCTCCATGCCTTGTTCCTCACTGCATCACCACCTTGATGTGATGAGCCTAAAGCTAGGGCCGAGGGCAGAGCCTGTGCCCCTCAGCCCTCTCACCTCCCAGGCCCGTGCTGGGGCCTTTGCTTGACCAAAGAGGAGGACCACATGTCACCCTTTACTGCATGGCCGTGATCCTTCTGGGCTCCAGGGGCAGAGACCTGAGCTGGCTGTTTCCCGCTCTGCCTGCACATTCTCCTTTGTCCCTCTGCCTCAGGGCCTTCTGTACCTGTGCCTGGCCACTGGCAGCACTAGCAGCAGCCTTTGCTTATGCCAAATACAGCTTCTGGAAAGACCTTTTCTCCTAAAGCGGACAGCCGCCTTCTTCCCTACCATGAACAGTCAGGGAGGGCAAACGCGTGGGTGGGAAGGTAGCCGGGCTAACCATTCAAGCCAAGAGCCTCTGGGACTAGTGCGTGTCATCAGCATATGGTGACCCAGACCCCTGAGTCCAGTTCTGCCCCCACTTCTCAAGTCTGTTCCAAAAATTACACCTGCTGCGATGACCAGGGCCAGTCTCTTGATGCACTCTGGGAATCAGAACGCTTAGCCACTACTTGAAGACATGGAGAGAACCTCTGTCTTAGGGCTTCTGGCTGGCACCGTGCAGCTTTGGAGGACGGGAGGCAGCAGGTATCGGTTCAGGTACCTAGGCTGTTAACTCACTGACTAGAACCGAATCTCTTGGGTTTTGCACCAACTCTGCCAACTCACTGTACCTTATATTAAACATTATACTCAAACCAGCTGTGGCTCTTTTCTTTAAGGAAAGGGAATTTAGCCTACCATTATTATTTGCCAATGACATGTTACATAGAGGAAATCCTTAAGACTCCACCAAAAAAACTGAAAACTAAAAGTTCAGTAAAATTGTAGGATACAAAGTCAACATACAAAAATCTGTTGCATTTCTATACACCAGTAGCTATTAGATAAAACAGTCCCATTTACAGATACTTCAAAGAGAATAAAATACCTACAAATAAATTTAACCAAGGAGGTGAAAGATCCATACAGTGAAAACTATATGATATTAAGGAAAGGAACTGAAGATACAGAAGCCATTCCATGCTCAGGGACTGCAAGTATTGTTCAAATGTCCACACTTCCCAGAACAAACTACAGAGCAGTGCAATCCCTATCAAAAATCCAATGGTGGGGGGTGCCTGGGTGGCTTAGTGGGTTAAGCCTCTGCCTTCAGCTCAGGTCACGATCCCAGAGTCCTGGGATCGAGCCCCGCATCGGGCTCTCTGCTCAGCAGGGAGCCTGCTTCCTCCTCTCTCTCTGCCTACTTGTGACCTCTGTCTGTCAAATAAATAAATAAAATTAAAAAAAAAAAATCCAATGGTGGGGCGCAAGAAGAGTGGGAGAAATGGGTAAAGGGGATCAAAAGAAACAAACTTTCAGCTATAAAATAAGACCTGAGATGCAACGTACAGCATGGTGACTATAGTTAAAATACCATATCCTTTGAATACAAGTACAAAAACATGTCCTGTCGGGGTGCCTGGGTGGCTCAGTGGGTTAAAGCCTCTGCCTTAGGCTCAGGTCATGATCCCAGGGTCCTGGGATCAAGCCCCACGTCAGGCTCTCTGCTTAGCGGAGAGCCTGTTTCCCTTCCTCTCTCTGCCTGCCTCTCTGCCTACTTGTGATCTGTCAAATAAAATCTTTTTAAAAAAAATAAATAATTAAAAGCAAAGTGGCCTAACATGAACTTTCACGAAGCAGGGGCTATCTGCATATGGCTAACTAATTTATGATAAAGGAGCCAAGTAGTCTATATAATGGGAAAAGTACAGTCTTTTTCATAAATGGCACTGGGAAAACTACACAGCCACATGCAAAACGACGAGACTGGAGCATTATCTTACACTCAACAAAAAAATTAACTAAAAATGGGTTAAACACTTGAATGTAAGACCTAGAACAACAAAACTAGAAAAAATATGCAATAAGTTCTTTGACACAGGTCTTGGTGATGAGATTTAATGTGAGACCCAAAAGCAAAGCCAACAAAAGCAAAAAAAAAAAAAAAAAATCTTCTATATCAAACCAAAAGTTCCCATACCGCATACATAACCAACAAAATGAAAAGTCAAACCACCGAAAGGGAAAAAAAATATTTGTAAATTATGTATCTGATAGGGGGTTAATGTTTGAAATACATAAGGAACTCGCACAACTCAAAAGCTTAAAAAAAAAAAAAAAGTTAAAAAATGGGCAGATCTGAATAGACATTTTTCCAAAGACATACAGATGGCCAACAAGTACCTGAAAAGATACTCACCATCACAAATCATCAGGGAAATGCAAATTTAAAGATTTTATTTATTTATTGGACAGACAGAAATCACAAGTAGGCAGAGAGAGAGGAAGGGAAACAGGCTCCCTGCTGAGCAGAGATTCCTGATTCGGGACTTGATCCCAGGACCCTGGGATCATGACCTGAGCCAAAGGCAGAGGTTTTAACCTACTGAGCCACCCAGGCACCCCAAGGGAAATGCAAATTTAAACCACAATCAGACATCACCTTATACCTTTCAGAATGGCTCTCATCACAAAGACAAGAAATAACAAGTGTTGGTGAAAAAGGGAACCCCTGTACCCTACGGGATATAAACTGGTGCAAACACTAGGGAAAACAGCATGGAGGGACCTCAAAAAACTAAAAATAGAGGGGCACCTGGTGGTTCAGTCGGAGGCCTTCCTTGCTCAGTGGGAGGCCTGCTTCTCCCTCTCCCACTCCCCCTGCTTGTATTCCCTCCCTGTCTCTCCCTCTGTCAAATAAATAAATAAAATATTTTTTTTAATGGAAAACAGAACTGCTGCAGGATCCAATAATTCCACTTCTGGGTATATATCTAAAGGAAATCTCTATCTCAAAGAGATCCCTGCACTGCCATATTCACTGCACCATTATTTACAATAGCCAAGACAGGGACACAACCTAAGTGACCACTGAAGAGTGAATGAAGAAAGAAATGTGGGGTACGTATACACACACACACACACACACACACACACACACAGGAATATTATTCAGTCATAAAAAGAAGGAAATCTTACCATTTGCAACAACATGGATGAGCCTCGAGAGCATTATGCTAAGTGAAACAAGTCAAAGACAAATACTGTATGATCTCACTCACATGTGGAATCTAATAATAATACTAAATAAAAGCTCATAGAGGGGCACCTGGGTGGCTCAGTGGGATAAAGCCTCTGCCTTTGGCTCAGGTCATGATCCCAGGGTCCTGGGATCGCACCCCGTATCGGGCTCTCTGCTCAGCAGGGAGCCTGCTTCCCCCTCTCTCTCTGCCTGCCTCTCTGCCTGCTTGTGATCTCTATCTCTCTGTCAAATAAATAAATAAAATCTTAAAAAAAGAAAAAAGGCTCATGGATACAGAGAACATATTGGTGATTCCAGAGGTGGGGTAGGAGAGTGGGAGAAATGGGTAAAGGGGATCAAAAGAAACAAACTTTCAGCTATAAAATAAGACCTGAGATGCAATGTACAGCATGGTGACTATAGTTAAAATACCATATTGTATATGTGAAAGCTGCTAAGACAAGAGATCTGAAAAGTCTCATCACAAGGACAAAAAAATTTGTAACAATGTAAGGTGATGGATGTTAACTATAACTAGACTTACTGTTTATCATTTTGAGATTGTATAAATATTGAAATATTATGTTATATATCTGAAACTAATTTAATGTTCTATGTCAATGTTAATTTTTTTAATAAAAAAAGGAAAAAATACAAGTTAAAATTTTTAAAAAAGCCTTTTGATTAATGAATCATGTCAGTTTAATTAGTGGTCACAACCTAATGTGCAGCCAGTCACCAAGAATGCTGGTTCCGTTGAGGATGGTCAAGGCACCTGTGTGAAGCGGCTCCCTTTGAGTTTCTCAGTGAGACTCATTCCCAGTCTCAGTGATGAGCGAAGACAGCTCCCCATCTATGGTCCACTGCCAATTATGATCCCATGGGCTCCGCAGTGAAAGGACTCTAAGCCACAAACATGGATGCTCTGCAGCCCAGCACGGGCTCAGTGTCTTTTTTTTTTTTTTAAGATTTTATTTATTTATTTGACAGAGAGATCACAAGTAGGCAGAGAGGCAGGCAGAGAGAGATGGAAGCAGGCTCCCCACTGAGCAGAGAGCCCAATGCGGGGCTCCATCCCAGGATGCTGAGATCATGACCCGAGCCGAAGGCAGAGGCCTAACCCACTGAGCCACCCAGGCACCCCAGGCTCACAGTGTCTTAGTGGCAGGTGCTGCCAGACCCACAGAGGCTTCAGGCCTACCTGATGGGAGAAATATTTTCTAACCATTCAGTTAGGCTCACTTTGAGCTCTGCTCCTTTGGAGACCCCTCCTTGAATGGCAACTAGAGAAGCTGTTCTCCGTCACTCCTAACTACCACATGGAAGAAGAGTGGGGGAGAGCAAGGGCCAATTACTGAAAGCAGCCTCAGTGGACCAGGTGATTTCAGAACTGCCTTGGGAGTGGGGGGATGCTTTATCATCTTCTCTGGAAAAATATAAACCTTAGGATGCTATCCACTGGGAGGAGAGAAAAAAGCTCAGAGGAAAAAACAAAACTCAGTTCCACAAGGCGTTGTCAAAATTCACCTTATTAGCAAAAGCTGGATTTAAATTTCATGTCATCCATGAATGCAGCTCCTATTTTTTCAATAACTTTACTACTCACTGCTGGTCCTCTGCTGCCTCTGTTTCCTTCCCACCAACTTACAAGGATTCTCAAGCCTTAGCCATGGGGACAGAGTTGCCCTCCCCCCAAACCAGAAACTTAAGGAAGGAAAACCCAAGAAACACAGCGCAGAGGAACTTACATTTCTAAGGCCTCTTATTGAGTTATTCGATACGGGGCATGCGGCCCAAGGCCTGCTGCTCTAGCTGGCTTCAGATAATACAAACAGGGATCTTGTAATGTGTGACTTTAAAAAGCACTCTTGACCTAGTTCATTACTTCAAGTAGTTACATTTCCAGAAAACTAGAGGACATGGCACAAATTCTCCCATCCAGGAGGTCCCTAATCTTTCCCAACCTTTGCCAGTTCTGGATATATAAGGAAAGAGGTACTGATCTACATATTCAATGCAAGACAAGACACAATTCAGTACATTGTTGTACTTATATATACAAAGATGGAACAAATTAAGGGTCATTAATCACAAGAATTAAACAAATGTATATCTGTTACTTCTCAAACAGCTGGCCTGGGGGCGCCTGGGTGGCTCAGTGGGTTAAAGCCTCTGCCTTCGGCTCAGGTCATGATCCCAGGGTCCTGGGATCGAGCCCCACGTCGGGCTCTCTGCTCAGCGGGGAGCCTGCTTCCTCCTCTCTCTCTCTCTCTGCCTGCCTCTCTGCCTACTTGTGATCTCTGTCTGTTAAATAAATTTAAAAATCTTAAAACAAAACTTAAAACAAAAACAAACAAACAATCAAACAGCTGGCCTGGATACTAACACATACAAGATGCCTGCTTCTTTCAGAGAAAGGCAGATACCACTGCATATAAGTAGACAGTCACTGACACCTGCAAATACTACCCTCTTTTTTTTTTTTTAGTTTATTTATTTAGGTAATCTCTATACCCCATGTGGGGCTCGAACTCACAATCCGAGATCGAGTCATATGTTCTTCTGACTGAGCTCACCAGGCACCCTACAAATACTGCTCTCTTGAAATGTGACTTTACTGGCCCAAAGTGCTGTAGTTAACTGGATGTGGCAATACAGTTGTCTGCCCAACAGCCATTTTCCCCTCTTCCCTACATACAGAATCCCGGAGCATTCCTGACAGTGCCCAGCCCCAGGGGATTCATCACAATCCTCTTTGCTGGATACTCTTTCCCAGCCTGCCCTGTAACTTGGGTCGGCTCTGTGTAGCTCTAGCTCTAGTCAATAAGATGTAAGAGGAAGTCAGCTGGGGACTGGAGTGTCAAAAGAAGAAAGCCCTCATTGCTCCTTCCTTTACCATTGGGTCACTGTTGGAAGGATGTGATGCCTGGAGCTGCAGCTGCCTTTTTTTTTTTTTTTTAAAGATTTTATTTATTTATTTGACAGAAAGAGAGAACACAAGTAGGCAGAGAGGCAGGCAGGGTGGGGGGAAAGCAGGCTCCCTGCTGAGCAGAGAGCCAGATGCGGCCTTGATCCTAGGACCCTTACATCAGGACCTGAGCCAAAGGCAGAGGCTTAACCCACTAAGCCACCCAGGTGCCCCGGCAGCTGTCTTCTTTAAGGCCATGAGGTGACTACCATAAGGAGGAAAAGGTAACATGATTAAGGAATACACATTTTATAAATTAGGGTCATGTGGCATATCATACAATAAAATATTATCCAGCCATTTAAAAAAAAAGGAAAACTTGCCATTTGCAGCAATATGGATGGGCCTCCAGGGTATTATGTGAAATGAAGTTAAGTCAGAGAAAGGCAAATACTGTATGACTTCACTTGAATGCAAAAACAAACAAAGCACTGAACTCACAGATTGTATATTTGAAAGTTGCTGAGAGGTAAGTTTTCATCACAAGAAAAAGACTTTGGGGGGCATCTGGGTGACTCAGTCATTAAGCGTCTGCCTTCAGCTCAGGTCATAGTCCAAGGGTCCTGGGATTGAGCCCCGAATCACACTCCCTGCTCAGTGGGGAGCCTGCTTCTCCCTCTCCCACTCCCCTTGTTTGTGTTCCCTCTCTCACTGTCAAGATAAATAAAATCTTTAAAAAAAAAAAAGAAAAAACTTTTTCTAACTATGTGTGGTGATGGACATTAATTACACTCACTGTGGTGATTACCTCATAATGTACACAAATATAGAATCGTTGTTACACACCTGAAACTAATGTTACATGTCAATTATACCTCAATACAAAGAAAAAAAAAAGAACTAAAAATCTAGGATTAGGCAAACAGAGTGATTATATACATAAAACCAAACATAAGAAAGATACAAAGAATAAAGGGGAGCTAAGGGACGCCCTGGTGGCTCAGTTAGTTAAGCGTCTGGCTTTGGCTCAGCTCATGATCCCAGGGTCCTGATCTGCCCGGCTGGAGCCTCGCTCAGCCGGGAGCCTATTTCTCCTTCTACTTGCCACTCCCCCTGCTTGTGTTCTCTCTCTCTCTCTGACAAATAAATATATAAAATCTTTTTTAAAATTTTAAAAAGAGGGGCGCCTGGGTGGCTCAGTGGATTAAGCCGCTGCCTTCGACTCAGGTCATGATCTCAGGGTCCTGGGATCGAGCCCCGCATTGGGCTCTCTGCTCCGCGGGGAGCCTGCTTCCTCCTCTCTCTCTGCCTGCCTCTCTGCCTGCTTGTGATCTCTCTCTCTGTCAAATAAATAAATAAAATCTTTAAAAAAAAAAATTTTAAAAGAGAGCAGCTGAGGGACCTTGTATCATCTCTGCAAACCTGTGTCTACCTAACACCTCCCGTCCACTCTACTCCTTAAAATTATCTTTTTTTACACAAAGCTCACTCTGGACTCTTCTGAAATCTGCCTCACCTCCCAAGAGACCTCATTCACCTGGAGCACCCTCAAGGGGAGACTGCTCCTTTCCGTGAACCCCATATTTTTATACTGGGAAGTGAGGTCCACATTCTCCTTGGGCCCCAATGCTGTTTCCCCACTGTTATTCTCAGAGCAGTAAAAATCTCAGCTCCTCTGGAGTTGATGCCAATCTGATACACTGTCTCTACCTTTTCTCATCTCTGTCATTCACTAAATACACAGACACTCAATATTTACTAAAGGGTATGGCACTCTGAATACTGCTGTCACCGTGGCGTCTGCAAGGTATAATGTGGGCTATTCAGTAATTATCATAGTTCCTCATTGCGGTGGACAATGTAGGTTTCCTCCCCAGTGTCCCTTCTACTCTTCTCCATTTGGATGGACTCCAGTTCATATCCAATGGCAGACAGACCCTGACTGGCCTGTCAGAGTAACATCTCCTTGTCACAGGGGCAGGCAAAACCCCACGCCTAAGCCAAACAGGGCATGTTATTTCCCTAGTCTTGCTGATTAATTCAAAGATGAATGGGCATTTTTCTTAGTCAGTCTAGTCAAAGTGAAGTTCAGGAACTGATTCCAATGGTGAAGAAAAGCTCCCGCTGCTGTGCCTGGTTGGCTCAGTCAGTAGAGCATGAGATTCCTGATCTCAGGGTCATGAGTTCAAGCCCCATGTTGGGTGTAAAGCTTATTTTAAAAATAATAACAGTAAATATTTCCAAAATAAAAAAGAAAAGAAAAGCTCCCTCTCTTCCTCCTGTGATATAAGGATGTGATACCCATGCAGCTAAGCAGGTATGGCTCCAGGAAGGAATCCAAGTATGATGTCAACACATGAAGGACAGTGGTAAAAAAATTAGAAAGTCCCTTTGTGATGTCATGAAAGGTCTGGATCAAAATGAACTTGAACCCCACCCTACCTCTTGACTTTTCAATTATATAAGTCAATAAACCCTCTTTATTGGTTAGCCAGTTTTATTTATTTTTTAAGATTTTATTTATTTATTTATTTATTTTTAAAGATTTTATTTATTTGACAGAGAGAGAGAGAGATCACAAGTAGCCAGAGAGGCAGGCAGAGAGAGAGGGGGAAGCAGGCTCCCTGCTGAGCAGAGAGCCCGATGCGGGGCTCGATCCCAGGACCCTGAGATCATGACTTGGGCCGAAGGCAGCGGCTTAACCCACTGAGCCACCCAGGCGCCCCTATTTATTTTTTTTTTTTAAGATTTTATTTATTTGATAGACACAGATCACAAGTAGGCAGAGAGGCAGGCAGAGAGAGAGAGAGAGAGAGAGAAGCAGGCTCCCTGCTGAGCAGAGAGCCCATGTGGGGCTCGATCCCAGGACCCTGAGACCATGACCTGAGCTAAAGGTAGAGGCTTTAACCCACTGAGCCACCCAGGCGCCCCTATTTATTTATTTGTCAGAGAGAGAGAGCGTGCGCGAGCGAGCATGCACAAGCAGACAGTGTCCAGCAGAGAAAGAAGCAGGCTTCCTGCTGAGCAAGAAGCCTGATGCGGGGCTCGATCCCAGGATCCTGGGATCATGATCTGAGCCAAAGGCAGTGGCTTAACCAACTGAGCCACCCAGGTGTCCCAAGCTTAGCCAGTTTTAGTCAGGTATTTACTACTTGCAACTGAAAAAGCCCAACGGAACATTCTCCTCAGAGCCAATAACCTTCACGTCCCTACCCTTTCAACCAATCACTCTCATGGCCACTCAACCTAGTTCCTATCTTCCTCTATATCCTTTAAATATAGGGTATATATTCAAATGCACTATTTTCTCCAACTAAACTCTGAGAGCTCCAACCATCTTGCTTCTTCATCCTCAAGACCCAAGCCCGTTAGTGACTTTCTATATTCTCTCAATCCAATAGGCCAGTTTTTTTTTTTTTTAAAGTAAGCTCTACACCCAATGTGGAGCTTGAACTCATGACCCTGAGATCAAGGGTCATGTGCTTTATCCTCTGAGCCAACCAGATGGCCCTAATAGGCCACTTTTATACTCATTCCTCTATGTGACCTAAACCACAAACCCTCTTTGACTCAGATTCTCAATCGCTTCCATGTTCATCCATCATCCCTACTCCACAAAACTCCAACCCATTACCATTTGCAGCTGCCGCTCTGTTCTAGCTCAATCATCCAACCAGCCGAGTACTGCTGGAAGAGGAAATCACTACCTCATGGATTGGCATCATTACAAACTCATGATCTTCCATGACAACCACCCTCCATGGTACTCAGCAAGTTCACATACAGAGCACAGAGAAGGCAACTCAGTAAATGTCAAATGAGTATTTGTGAACGGGTCCCCAGTAAGCCACCTCCCACTTTTCATAGCACCTGTTTCAAACCTTCACCATGTTCTCAAACCACCTCCTCCTCCTTCCTCTTTTAGCAAATCAATCACCTCATGTTCTACTACAGAGTAAAAATACCTAAGAACTCTATCTCCCGAATCCCTAATCTATTTCCTAATTAACTTACTAGTGTCAGTGTCCATCCTTGAACCTTCCCTTTTATCCAGAGAGCCATTCATTCTCCAGATATTTGACTGCCCAGTACATGCCAGGCACCGTACTTTGCTTGGCCCCAGAAAGAGTGTGTGTTAGTAGGGAGAGTGGGCAGAGACAGAAAAGACAGTGGCAACAACCTGAAAAAAAGGAACATGATCCCTTTGAAGATCTGAAAGCTAGTAGATGCGGCTGGTATAGAGGTGTGGCTGGTACAAGCAAGCAGCGTTTTAAACTGCCGGGTTTTGTGGCCCAACTAAAGATTCAGTCTTTATCAAAACACATGGAAGGATTTTAGGTAGGGAGATGACATAATCAAATGCACATTTCAAAAAGATCACTCCTCTTATTAAAGCTGTAGTTACCTATGTTAGTTTGTTCTCTGTCCTTTCTGTAGCTAAAAATATCTCAAATAGATTTCCAGACCTAACACAGACCTAGAGTCAGAATCTCTGCAGGCAGAACCTGGAAGTCTGTCTGTTTATAAAGTTCCCAGGAGATTCTTAAGAACAGCTAAGTCTTGGGGCGCCTGGGTGGCTCAGTGGGTTGAGCCGCTGCCTTCGGCTCAGGTCATGGTCTCAGGGTCCTGGGATCGAGTCCCGCATCGGGCTCTCTGCTCGGCAGGGAGCCTGCTTCCCTCTCTCCCTCTCTCCCTCTCTCTCTCTCTCTCTCTCTCTGCCTGCCTCTCTGCCTACTTGTGGTCTCTCTCTGCCAAATAAATAAATAAAACAGCTAAGTCTGAGAACCACTATTTTAGAGCAGTTAAAAAAAAAAAAAAAAAAGAAAGAAAGAAAGAAACTAGCATACTTACATGTATTTCTTTTTCTGCTTATATCTTGCATCTAGTGTGGGCTTATTAAAAATGGGACTTGGGGAGCGTCTGGGTGGCTCAGTTGTTTAAGCATCTGTCTTCTGCTCAGGTCAGCTCAGGTCATGATCCCAGGGTCTGGGATTGAGTCCCATATCTGGCTACCTGCTCAAAGGGAAGTCTGCTTCTCCCTCTGCTCCTCCCCTCTCCTTGTGCTCTCTCTCACTCAAATAAATAAATAAAATCTTTTTTAAAATGGGACTTGAGAAAGACCTTATAAACTACCCATGTATCATAAAACATCCTTATTATCCTCCTCCTTCTTTCTATTATGGGTTACCATGAATACCACTTCCTGGTCAAAATGCCAAAGGACTGAGGATATTATTGCTTTTTTTTTTTTTTAAGATTTTTTATTTATTTATTTGACAGACAGAGATCACAAGTAGGCAGAGAGGCAGGCAGAGAGAGAGAGGGAGCAGGGTAGAAGCAGGCTCCCCGCTAAGCAGAGCCCGATGCGGGACTCGATCCCCGGACCCTGGGATGACCTGAGCCGAAGGCAGCGGCTTAACACACTGAGCCACCCAGGCACCTAATTATTCCTTTTTTTTTTTTTTAAGATTTTATTTATTTATTTGACAGACAGAGATCACAAACAGGCAGAGAGGCAGGCAGAGAGAGAGGAGAAAGCAGGTTCCCCGTGGAGCAGAGAGCCCAATGTGGGGCTCGATCCCAGGACCCTGGGATCATGACCTGAGCTGAAGGCAGAGGCTTTAACCCACTGAGCCACCCAGCCGCCCCTGAGGATATTATTCCTAACAAATTTTCTCCTATTTACTTAGGAAATAGTGTTCTCTCTTCCTAAACTATTATACATCTTAACACATTAGCTAGTGTTTAAAGAGCTAGTTAAGCTCTATAGGGTGAACCTGCAATTATAGTTAAGCTCTACAAGGTGAACCCACAATTAATCAAATAACTGAAGATCTATAGTGCTGTGTAATTCCAAGAGTTGTTCTATTAGTTTGGGGGTTTTTTGTTTGTTTTTGTTTTTGTTTTTTTTAAGGGGAGAAAATGCATGCACGCAATGCAGGGGGGAGAGGCAGAGGGAGAAAGAACATTAAGCAGGCCCTGTGCCCAGGGTATAGCCCACATGAGGCTCCATCTCACAACCCTGAAATCTTAACGAGAGTTGAAATCAAGTCAGATGCTCAGTGGATGCTCAACCGACTGAGTCACCTAGGTGACCCTGTGCTCTTAGGTTTTGTGTTTTTTTTAAGATTTTATTTATTTATTCGACAGAGAGAGTGAGAGAGCACAAGCAGGGGGAACAGTGGGGAAAGGGAGAACCAGATTCCCTGCGGAGCAGGGAGCCAGATGCAGGGCTTGATCCCAGGGATCATGACCTAAGCTGAAGGCAGACACCTAACTATCTGAGCCACCCAGGCGCCCCTCTCTTAGGTTTTTAATGTGTACTTTTCTTTTACTTTTAAAGATGTGCCCTTCCTAATTATTCTATGTTGAGACTAATATTAGAATAAATATGCAATCCCTAAAAACTTACAAGTCAAATGCTATGTGTGGAGAGAGGAGAGAGAGGCATTTGTCACAGAAAATCCAAAATCCACACGTGTTGAAGAAATCACCTATGCCTGGTTAAGATCACGTTCAGTATAGTTTGCATTATTTATGATTAAAAAACAAGAATAGTATGAAAAATGAAGGACATTCTCCAATTTGTTTGCCAAGAGTCTTCATGTTTTCTCTTTGCACTACTTCTTTATAAAGCAGAAAAAAATGCTAGGAAGTCAGATGATGCTATAACCGCTTCTACTTGACAAAGTGCCAAAAGAGGGCTACAGCTAGACCAAGGGTTAGAGGGAAAAAGAAAAATCAGATAACCACATTTTCCAAATCAACTACTGCTGACATGATGAAAGACACAAAAAAGCATTTGTGATACAGCTCTTTCCCAGCCTCCTAACCAAATACTTATGAGAACAGATTTCTTCTTGCTCCATTTCTTTGGGTCCAGTGATCGTTTATGGGTAGAAAATGGGGGAAAACCAGCAACTTCATATGTTGGAAAGAGTAAAGGAAATTTATTTCACACTTACACACTACTGACTTTGTGCCAGGGGCCCCATTCTATTTTACAGATATTAACAGATCTCCTCCTCCCAACAGCCTTATGAGCTAGCTACTACTATCCTTATTTTACAGATGGGGGAACTGAGGCACACAGAGGTAACTAAACTTGTTGGTTACCAGCAAATACCTGGTAGAACCTGGGTTCCAATATAAACAGAGTGGCGTGAGCCCTTCTCTTTGGCTTCCCCTTTGCTGCCTGAGATAATTTAGCCCCTGGAGCGGTGAGGGCTCAGTGGAGGCTTCCGGGGATAGTTGCTAAGATTTCTACTCTTCTGAGCAGCTTGCACCAACCAGCAAACATCACTTACTGCCCATCAAGTTTATTTATGCCTCACCCTCCGGACCTCGCGCGGGCTTTCTACTCCGAACCTCTGCCTGCACGCCCGCCCAGGTAGCCCCAGCCTCAGCACCAGAGGCGCGGCATTTACTGACTCAGGGCCTGACCAGTTGGTTCCCTCCCCGCACAGGGCGGGGAACTTCTGATAATGGTTTGGGGAATGTGATGTCCAAGGATAGCAGAGGTGTCACAGACTGAAAGGGCTGGAGTGCCGAGCCTCCATTCCAGGCGGACCCGTGAGGTCCCGACCGCGGTATGGAGAAACTTCAACCTGGGAGAAACTGGGGCAGGTGACCAGGCTTAATCCCAAATCTTAACATTGACTTCTACTACTAGCTCATGTAAATAAAAGAAGGAGAGTGGAAAAAGAAACACTTTGGAGTTATTGTTCCAAGTCACATAAGAACTCAGTAACCTCTGCTCTCTTCTACCAAACCGCGAGAGTACGCTAAGCCAACCGCACCCCTCACTCCGGGGCACTGAGTGCACCCCACTACGCTTTACACCCGGCCCGCGGTGCCTTCGGCCCTCCCCCTGGTCCGGCATTCTCCCACAAGCCGATTCGGAGAAAATATCCCAGTCCGCACTAAACGGGGAACTCAACTCCTGGGGGCCTCCCGCACGCTTTTAGGGTCAGGGGAGGAGACTGTAAATTGAGCATTGCCTTTTAGTTCCGGGACAAGAAGTGCGCCAAAACTTCCTGAGTCACCAACCGCCGCCACCTGCCGGAAGCCACCGCCTGGGCGTCCTCCTCCTCCTAAACAGCGCGGTCTCCCGTGAGCCCGCGGGAGCTCGAGGACTACGACTCCCGGCATGCTCCGAGGCCTCTGGAGTTAACCCTGAGGGGCCCACAGCCTCCTCCCAGCGCCCCGCCTCCGCCCTTACCTGGACCCCGCAGGGTGAGTTTTTGGGAGCTGGGGAGGGAATCTTTCCTTTATTTAAGCTTGATTTAAGGTGTGCGTGCGTGCGTGTGCGTGTGTGTGGGTGTGTGCGTGTGTGTGTGATGTATTCTGGGAGAGTGGAATGATTCTGATTTTTCTAAAATGGGACAATGTTCAGTAATGAGATTCAGACGCATTTTTGCAAGTGGAAGACAGATCATCCACTCTGAACCCCAGGGTCTAAGGGGAATCACTAATATCTTCCTCAGAATTCTGCCTAAATCCTTTCCTTCCTTTTCCCTAGAACAAAAGTAGCCAGCAACCTCCCCGCCCCTCCCAACCACCTCTGACTTAGACCCAACCCTGGTGCCCCCCTGCAAGGTTTGGGACCTGGGGCCAGTGTCAGAGTTTTTATTATTCTCTGGTTGAGGGGTAAGTAGCCGTGGAGCTCATTGGACCTCCCACATCCTTTTGGATGAGAGATTTTAGGATTTAGGCCCTTCCCCTCAGGTGCGCCACCACAGAGTGAGTCCCTGCAAATTCAGCTGCATATTCAGCAGGCACCCTACCTTTGTCTGACCTGAATGACTGTGGACTTGTGGGAAAGGGTTCCTTCCTTGAGAGTATGGGTGGTGGTCAGTAAACCTGATCCTTGCCCCCACCCTTACCCTTCATACAATACTGGGAACAGGAGACAGTGGGGGTGTCACACTCCTCTTTCTGTTACTATTCTTTATCTATATTGTGGACAATTCCAGTTCTGGGCTGGGAGGGAAGGCGGCAAGGACTGTAAGTTTTGGGGATTATTAGTCTATGGGGTCAACTACCCCTGTTCCTCAACCGTGGTCAGAGGGGAGTGGAGGAGCTGCTTGTTCTTTTCACCTTACACTGTTCCCAGACCCCACTTTTTTTTTTTTTTTTAAAGATTTTATTTCTAAGCATCTGCACACGCAATGTGGGGCCTGAACCTACAACCCTGAGAGATTAGGAGTCGCATGTTCTACTGACTGAGCTAAGCAGGTGCCCCTCCCAGACTCCACTTTAACAATCCCAGTTCATAAGGCTCCCCTCCCTGCCTCAGCCTTCAAGAATCTAAAGCTGCTAGAAAAAAGGACTATTCTGTGTCAGGGGGTTGAGGCCTGGAATGCCTGCATCCTCTTCTTTGCTTCACCCTTATGTCAGTGTCTGTCACTGGCAAGCATCCTATCCTTACCCTGGAGGTTAACTCCCTTATTCTGGGCTATCTCTGGCTTCCTTCCCCTGCCCCCAAAGGGGCCACTGTTCTGGCCAGCATTTGGGCCAAGTGAACAGAAGCGAGAAGACCTTGGGACAGGAGTCCTGAACCATAGGAGTCCAGGGCAGGCCAGCATATCTCTCCTCTATCTCACCCTCCCCACCGCCAACTGGCTCCCTGCCCCTGCCCCCGCCCCTTGACATCCCAGACTCCCTGGCTATTTAAACAGAGATGGGTGCCCCCATCGGCACACTGTCCTTTGGACACCGGACATCATGCCTCCCAAGAAGGATGTTCCTATGAAGAAACCGGCAGGACCCTCTATTGCCAAACCTGCTGCCAAACCCGCAGTTGGGGCCCCTCCAGCCAAGACCAAGGCTGAGCCAGCTCCAGCTGCCCCTCCAGCCCCTCAGAAAACCCAGGAGCCCCCCATCGATCTCTCCAAAGTGGTGGTGAGTTCCGGGAAAATGAAGAAAGAATTTGGAAGGGATGATACAGGGTGGGAAACAGCCTAGGAGATGAGGGGGTATCTAGAAAACAGGGAATCAGTGAGCATCAGACAGATATTAGAGATTCCTCTTAGGCCCCCCCTGCCCCCCACCATTTCGAAGCATCCAGGCTTATGACTCTGCTGTTCTTTTTTGTTCTCTCCCTCTAACCTATAACATGTGTGTGGATATGTACACACATTCTCACTGACCCCCCTGCCAGAGGCAGGGACCCGTGAGATGGGGAACATCTGGGTTCTGAGGACAGTTTCAAGGTGAAGAGAGGGAACTGGTGCCTGTGCCTGGCTGGCTGTTCAATTCTAAAAGCCGCAGCTCCGAACCCCAGGAGGGAAGGCTGAAGAGGACAGACTTGTTAGACAATCACAGCTGGGGGCCAGGGGTAAATTTAGCCTTTGTTCAGCCCCCAGTTATGTGAGGGATGCAGAGCTCAGGGCACTGGAGGGAGGGAAACAGGTGGCATGGGATTAACCCTGTTCCCAGGAAACCCTCCCCCCCATAATTCCTCCTCTTGGGATTCTCCCAAGGTCCAGAGCTGGGAATGGGACTGAGGTAGCTGGGCTCCCAGCCTGGTCTCATCGGGCCCCTCCCCAAAAGTGGCTGCCAGTTGGTTGGGAGGAGTGCTGGAGAGAGATTGAATGAGCCCTGTCATCCCTCCTCACCTGCTCTTTTCTTCCACAGATCGAGTTTAACAAGGACCAGCTGGAGGGTGAGGAGAAGCTGGTCCCTTAAGCTCCACTGTCTAGTCCCAAGCCCCTGGTCAGATCCTCTTTCTCTTCCCCTGGCTCCGGTCCCAACCTTGAAAACTTCCACACTAGTGGTCTTTGGGTTCCCTATTCTGCCCAGCTGTAGCACGTAGTTTCTGAATCTCCTTTCTGTCAGGGGTGGGGGAGGGGTGGCGATGGGAACCCCTGGTCCCAATACTGACCTTTGCTTATACTTCAGAGTTCAAGGAGGCTTTTGAGCTGTTTGACCGAGTAGGGGATGGCAAGATCCTGTACAGTCAGTGTGGGGATGTGATGAGGGCCCTGGGCCAGAACCCCACCAACGCCGAGGTGCTCAAGATCCTGGGAAACCCCAAGAGTGATGGTGAGGGGGACGCCTGGAACAATGCGGGTTTTCAGTGTGGTGGTGGAAACCGAGGAATGTTGGCAAGGTGACAGAGGATGCTGGGGTGGGTTTCAGGACTTCAAAAACTATCAAACACAGCTAGAAAAACAAACTGAATGTTGAACAGGATGAAGGCCTGCGTGGTAGGGATGGGAACTGGGTCCAAGGTGACACTGCACTGACCTCTCCCTCCTCTTTCCAACCACTAGAGCTGAAGTCCCGGCGTGTGGACTTCGAGACTTTCCTGCCCATGCTCCAGGCTGTAGCCAAAAACCGGGACCAAGGCACATATGAGGACTACCTGGAAGGGCTTCGGGTGTTTGACAAAGAGGGGAATGGCAAAGTCATGGGAGCAGAGCTCAGACATGTCCTTACCACCCTGGGTGAGGCAGGGACCAGAACTCCTGTGGGTTGGAGAGGAGGGGCTGGACCAAGAAGGTTAGCCAAGTAGGCAGAGCCAGGGAAGGATTATCAGCCTATAGGTCATGGGCAGGAGAATGAGAAGGTCAGAGCCATGGGGGCAGAATCCAAAGGGCTTCTTCCCGCAGGAGGTAAAGTGAGGGTAGATGCAGATGCCTCCCCAAGGACAGAGGAAAGAGGATGAGGTGGAAAACCTGATTTTCTGTTGTGGAAGAGATGCTTGTGCTCTGTGATCTGGTAGCCCTTTAACCCTCTGGAATTCACTTTCCCTCTGTGAAAGCTTTCACAAGGTGCTAGTGCAGGTGAAATGGAAAACAAGATCCAGGGACAGCTTCTAGCTGTTAACATTACAAGGAGGGGATTCTTTTGGGGTTCTGTTGCCATGAGAAAGTTTCCAAGGGTGGGTGAAGAGAAGGTACCACCTAGAAGAGAGAGGCCTGGTTGGTGAGGGAGGGAGGGCAGGGACTAAAATGCTATGTCTGGGGCTCAGGAGAGAAGATGACTGAAGAGGAGGTGGAGACTGTTCTGGCAGGACATGAGGACAGCAATGGCTGCATCAACTATGAAGGTGAGGGGCCAGGGGAGCAGAAGGGACAGGGAAGGAGGGGAGGCAGAAGGATCGCGGTCTGTGGGTGGGGACACCCGGGGTCTAGATTGTCTAAAATCAGATGGATTATCCAAGGGCCTGCTTCTGAACCCCTCTTGCCTCCTCCCTGCAGCCTTCCTGAAGCACATACTAAGCGTCTGAGCTCCTACAGGTAGGGCTCCTCCCGCCCCACTCCCCGAGAGGCAAGTTTCCTTTCCTTTCCTCAGCCAGGAAAGGAAAGGGGGGGAGTGCGTTTTCATGTCCTGCTGCGCGCGAGCGACCGGCCTTGGCAACTTTCGTGTTTTTCCACAGATGCGGTGGGGGTCGGACGCTGCCCCACCCCCACCCCCCGCCTCTCCGGCAGGCGGAAGCAAGTTCCTGCCACTAGGAGGCCACCTATTGTTTCCAAATAAAGAGACGATTCCTCACTAGGCGTCCGACTGTTGCTTTCTTCCGAGGAGGGGGAGGGAAGGAGGGAGAGGACAGTGTCCGATATCCAATCCGGTATCCTCTGATCTTCCTGCTGCACCGAGTAGCGAACTCCCTGTGCCCCGCTCGATCCGCTTCTGCGGTTTCCTCCTAGCCAGGTAGGGTTAAGCCGAAGGAAGCAGCGGCGGGCCCCGCCGGCCTCATTACTAATATAGCGATGTTATCTGCATAAAGCCAGGCCAGGACTCCTATTGGCTGGATCAGCTGAGAGTGACGTCATTAGGACGTACTAAGACAAGGGTTGGGCTGGGAACCGGAGCCATTACTGCAGGGAAAGGTCCCGCGGAGCGGAGCCGTCAAGATGGTGGGGCCCGGGGCCTGGAACGATGAGCGGGATTTGGGGCGAGAGGCGGGAAGTCGGGGGTGGGGGTTTGCAAAGGGAAGCTGAGGGCCTGGAAGGTCGGGAGTGGGGTTGGAAAGTTTGGGGGTCTTGTCCTGTCGGGAAGCGAGTCCCCAGCTCGGAACAGGAGTTTGTGGTTCCGTTTGTGGGAGTGGGATAGAAGCTTGGGGTTCCGATGCTGACTGCTCCCCTCTTCCCTGAGCAGTGTGATTTCACCGAGGACCAGACTGCAGGTAAGTAATCTCTGACCCCTACTGAGGTCATGTTTAGGGAGAGGGACCCCCGCCTCTAGCACCCACCTCCTAACCCCAACCTGTCATCTCTTCAGCGCCCCCAGGGAAGTACTTACCGGATTCCCTTCTCCCGCTTTCTGGATCCTCCATTTTCTTTTCTCACTCTTTCTTCCTCCCTCCCCTTCCACTCTAGATCCGAGCCCCAAGCCCCGGGTGAGTTTTAGGTGGTGTGGGTATGTGAAACAACTTGGTCACCTAATGCCTGTTGTGTGGGGGGTGTGGGGAGGGTGTATTAAGTTGCCTCTGCTCCTCTGTCCCTTAATCAGCTTCTGCCTTTTTCCTCCTGTGATAACACCCCGCCCGCTCCCCCCGCCCTGGCCACCCCCCTCCTCCAGCTTGGAACTGTAAAGATTGTAAAAAGCAGTGACCTGGAATCTTGTGAAAATGGGGACAGGGGGATTTGCTGAGGATATTTCATAGCTGTACCCTCTGAAGGTCTCTTTCTGTACAGGAGGGGTGGCAAGTATCAGGCTGGGATGACCCCAGTCCCAGGCTGCTGCTCCCACTTCCTTATAAGGACAGGCCCCAGACAGGGCGGTGGCAAATTCCTGCCCTTAGTAAGAGTAGTGAGGCAGTTGGGCAGGCTTGCTGTAGGCAGAGGGGTCTGTGAATGACAGTTCTGCCCAGGGGGGAGGAAAGCTGTGTCATTATGTGGGACACCTGTGTTGGGAGGCAGGGACACTAGGCCCCTCTTAGTGGACTTGGGTGTACAGTGGTACAAATACCTGGTTTCTTCAGCATGACCGAAGTTGAATGGGCAGAAGGGGTTGTGAGGGTTAACCCCCCATATGTTCAGTGCTGATGTGTATCTGAATCTTTAGAGTTCAAGGAGGCCTTTCAGCTGTTTGACCGAACTGGGGATGGCAAGATCCTGTACAGCCAGTGTGGGGACGTGATGAGGGCCCTGGGCCAGAACCCCACCAACGCCGAGGTGCTCAAGGTCCTGGGAAACCCCAAGAGTGATGGTGAGGGTCTTTGCGGACAATTTCTCAGTGTGGTGATGGGCCTACAGCTCTTCAGCGGAGAGCTTCCCTTTATCTGCATAGGCCCAGAACTCAGGCAGGTTTGTCTCAGCTAGCAAACCCAACAGATTTCTCCTGCTTTGAGTGGCAGCCACCTCCTCACTCGTGGTCCCTGTCATGTCCTCAGTCCCAAGAACCTGCGTGACTTTCCTTCCGCCTCCTTTATGGCAGAGATGAATGTGAAGGTGCTGGACTTTGAACACTTCCTGCCCATGCTGCAGACTGTGGCCAAGAACAAGGACCAGGGCACCTATGAGGACTATGTCGAAGGCCTTCGGGTATTTGACAAGGAGGGGAATGGCACCGTCATGGGTGCTGAAATCCGGCATGTTCTTGTCACCCTGGGTAAGGCTCTACCCTGGCTCCTGGAGTGGCGGTGCCACCTGATAACACACCTGCTACCCAGTTCCCAAAATGCATTTTTTCTCTCTCTGCAGGCGAGAAGATGACGGAGGAAGAAGTAGAGATGCTGGTGGCAGGGCACGAGGATAGCAACGGTTGTATCAACTATGAAGGTGAGGGATGAATTGGGGCTCTCGTGGACGAAGTTGTCTAGGCAGGTCACCCCCAGCATTTGGAGCTCTCCCTGTCCCTGGGCTCCAAAAAGAACCCGGAGGCAAGGGGCAGGGCCCAGCCCAGCCCAGGAGTGGGAGGCAATGGGAACATGACAGGAAAGGAAGGGGTAATGTGTAAAGGGGGTTGGGAGGCGGGAAGGAATGGGAAGTCAAAGGGAATGTCTGTTCCTCCATCACCTGACCCCTTCACCCCATACGTCTGTGTCTTGTCTTCACCATGAATGTCTCTTCCTTCCTGCAGCGTTTGTGAGGCATATCCTGTCGGGGTGACGGGCCCATGGGGCGGGTACGGCTCCTCCCAGCCTCCCCTTCTCTAGTTGCCCCCTCCCCAGTGTTTTTCTGCCCAACCTCTGCTCTCTAGCTCCTACCCTTCCCCTACTACCATCTGACTTCCTCCTAGCATGTTTCTGCATGGAGCTGACTGGGGAGGGGAGGGTTCCTCAAAGAGGAAGACAGCCTGGGGGTGTGGTACCTCCTTTTCTCCTAGAATGGGCTCTGAGGTTTTGCTTATAGGGCCCGGGGTGCTGGTGTCTGCGAACTCACACCAGCCTGTTCCAGTCTTGCCTCGGGGTGATCCTCTGGCCCTGGGGCACAGGTGGTTGGCATAGGGGGGTTGGTTGCCTGCCCTGTTGTGCTGCTGGAGCTGACTAGTCTTTTCTTCTTCCTTCTGCTGGGCAGCTTGGAGGTACCCTAACCCAAACCTCTGTCTTCTCCTGCCAATGGCTGACAGTAGCTGTAGGTGTAGTTAAGAACTTTTCTGTCTCCTGCTGTGTTCTCGCTGCTCAGGGTGGGGTGGAGGGGCTAATAGCGGGTACGGGGGGAGCTGGGGGCCGAGAGAACTGGGCAGATCAAGGTGGCTCCTCCGCAAAGCCAGGGTTGGTTTCTGCGGGCGCACTCCTAGGCTACCTTCGTGGTCCTGTGGTCTCCTGGCCCCTGGTGGACCCCTCCCCGCGGCCCTCCTCCCTGGCTCATCCCTCTCTCTAATTCACAGAGCTTGTCCGTATGGTGCTGAATGGCTGAGGATGTTCCTGGTGTGCCCGAGCCCCGTGCCTTCCCCCGCGTGAGACTGCATGTAGCCCGGAATGCGTCCTAGGTCCTCTTGTCACAGCACCTCTGCCAGCTTGTCTCTTGGATATTTGCTGTCAGCAGTCACCAAATAAACTTGCTCTGTGCCCTAAGTACGGTTCTGCTTTCCTTCCTGAGCAGGGTGAAGGGCAGGAGAGACCATGTAGGGTCCTAGGCCAAGGGTTGGGAAAGCTTGGGGAAGAAGGGCTTGTAGGATCCATCTTGGTGTCATTTAAGGACTGCTGGCTCCATTCATTGATGCCACAAAGGCTACCCCCTGGGGGACTGAGGAAGCCAGACATACCCTTAGGACCAAGGCTGACCATGCTCTTGCTGGCTCCCACCAGGAGGTCCTCCTAGCCCTCCAACTGGTTCAACCCAGCCCTCACCCTCCCAAGCACTGGTGGCCTCTTGTGGGGAAAGCCCACAGAGTGTCTGATAGAGCGAAAGCCAGGCCTGTGTTAGCACTGCCCGCGCCTGTCACTTCATAACACAAGCTTGTGAAACGCCTGCCTTCTTCCCGCCTTTATAAGGAAAGGAATGAAGCGCTTACTTCTGTGAGGATAAATACACAAAATCTCCAGGTTGTGGGGACGTTCTTCCAAGTCTCAGACAGTTATTTTTAGGGCAGGTGAGGACCTCTGCCCTGCTCCCACACCCCAGGGCGCAGTCCCCCCAGTTGTACTGCCCGCAGCCCATTGCAGAGAGAGGCCTAGTGTTTTTCCAGTGGCTGGCCCAGTGCCTCTCCAGCCCAGGCGAATGCCCCTGGGAAGGACTCCGCGAAGGCTGCCCCAGCCCAAATCCCCCTGCCTGAAAGCCACAGGTCAGAGAACACAAGGCATTCACAAGATGGAACTGAAAGCAAATTAATTTATAAAAAAAAAAAAAAAAAAAAAAATGAAAAAAGAGAAAAGAAAAGAAAAAAAAAAAAAGAAAATTTACAGAAAACCTTGAACAGAAGAAAGGTGCCAAGACGCAGAGGAAGAGAAACACCGGGACTTGAGGAACAAAGGCCTGGTGGGAGGGACCAGGGAGAGCTGGTGGGAGGCGGGGCATCCCGGCTGCCTTCACATCAAGGATGAAGAAGGGAAAGGTGGTAGGGGAGGCAGTGGAATCCAGGGAGCAGAGCCAAACTGCCAAGCTGGGGGTAGGCACTACCCTGGGTCAGGCACCCCTCCTCCACTGTCCCCAAGTCCCAGGGAACCCCTAGCTACCAGTCAAGGTTCTAAGGATCTTGGTGGAAGAGGTTAGAGGGGTGACCCACCAAGTAATAAGGAGGTGCTTAAGTGCTTTTTTAAAAACTCAGGTTTTTACAATTCCCCATCTTCTCTAGCTCCCCTCTCCATGTCTTCTAGGAGCCCAGGGACAGGCCCAGGGAGGAGGAACAGTGCTCTTTTTTCCTCTATTACCTATCACAGGAATCCCCAAAATACGTTTCCCCACCAAATACACATACGCTGACATCAACTACGCAGGTGACTTTTAAAAACACAAAACTGACATTCAGGGGCAAAGGGGTCATCAGCTGAGCTGGGGTGGCCTAAAACAGCGACACTGAGGAGGCAGCAGGAGAGATCAGTAGGAATAGACTGGGGATGGGGTGGCCGAGGGAGTTTGGGAGTTGATTCGGTCACTAACGAGGGGCTGGAGGAGACAGACTCTGCACCCTATTCTATCCCCAGAGCTCTCCCAGAAACCTTAAATCACCTTTCCTGTCACCTCCCTCCAACAAATGTAAAAGTTGATTTTTTTGTGTGTGTGTGGGTGGAGGGAGCTCCAATGTGGCTTTTTTATATCTCTCTGCTTCGTTTGTTTTGGTTTCTTTTTCATCCATAAAAAATGCAGTAGTTTTGAGGGGTGCACCCTTAAAAGTGGTTAATCAGAACCTTGTATAAACACCTTTCCCAGCCCTTTCTTTGAGGGCAGCATCCCCATCCTATCCTCTCTCCCAGACATTAGAAATATCTTTTTAAACAGAAGTCCTCGAATAATCCGATATAAAAATGCACGCCTCTGCCAGGCATGGTGGGGGCTTTGGAGGGGCAGGAGGAGCTTTCCTTACGTAGTGATGAACTCTCCAGGCTGGGGAAGGGTCCCAGTGGTGGGGAGAGGGCTGTTCCTGGAACCTTGATCTCCATAGGGGGTGAGGGAGAGAGATGTCTGGCTGGCTCCTCACTGCGGAGGTGGCACAGGGGTGACTGTGCCTGGGCTCGGGGCCGTGGGATCAGGAGGCAGGGGGGTACCTGGGTCTGTGGAGAGAAGGAAGAGGAATCAGCCAGGTGGGCAGCAGAGGGGTCCAGACCCAGGCCACCAAAGACAAACAGGACCAGGCACGACATGCAATGGGTGGGTAGGTGACCAAGGCAGCCTTTCCCCAGCGCCCTCTCCCACCTCACACTGAGAAAACTGAAACACCCCAAATCTCCCTGCCCCCAAGGGAACTCTCTCTATGGGGCATTTGAACGTGATGGGAACAAGCAAGGGAGTGCCAGTCATCATGCAAACAGGTAGCTGTTTTTCAAGTTTACAACTGAGACGCTGTGCCTTAGGACTCCTCCGTGACCCACCAGTGAAAGGCCCCAACGTCATCCCAGAGGTGGCGGCTGCCGGGGTGGGGAATGGCGGAGGACAGCCAGAGAGGCCCTGCCCCCTGTATTCTAATTTATCAGAGCGAGCGTTCAAAAAGGATGGTGGAAGTTCTATTACCTAAGCCCTTCCCCTACTTGCCTCCCCGCCCCGTCCCTCCATGTGGACCCCTCTCCCTCACCCTTCTCCCCTCCAGGACCCTTCTCACCTGGCAGTGGGCTGGCACTGGGCAGGAGGTTGCCCTGAACAGCTGCCACAATGGCAGGGCTCTGGGCTGCGGCGGATCCGAGCCCCGGCCCGAGAGGCAAGGAAGATGGCATGGTGGTGGTCGCCGGCAGGTTAGGGTGTAGAGGGTTCGCCATGGACACAGGCAGGTTAGGTGGGGGGAGAGTGCCCGGGGCAAACGGGAGATGGTGGTGATGCCCATGCAGGTTAGGAGGAGGGGGCAGGTTAATACTGATGGAGTCGGCTAGACTACCAAATGGGATGACGGATGGAGCGGGAGGAGGAGGAGGAGGCGGCATGCCGAAAGGCAAACCCAAAGGAGCATTACCCGCCACGCCTGGGTGCCCGCTGCCTGGCACTGCCCCTGGCATCATTGCGGGAGGAGTTTGTTGGTTGGGGAACGGTGAGGGGCCTGGGAACAAAGAGAAGAGACCAAGAAGCTGAGAGGCAGAAAATCTCCCTTCCTGACTCACTCGCACAGCCAGGATGCTCTAGCCACGCCCCAGCACCCGTTTGCCTGAGGGACTCAGTGGTAAATCCTTAGAACAAAACCTCCAAGGCCTGGCCCTGGGGAGGGACCCCTGTTGACTCAGGGATGTCACAGAGGTGAGCCCATCTGCAGAAGTCTCTAGTCCTGCCCTGTATCCCTTTCAAGGTAGGAGATAGGAATGTTCACCCAGAGGCCCCCCAACCCCACCCCCGGTCAGCAAGAGTTCCAGAAGCCATCACTTACCATGGGGTCCAGGGGGGGGTACCCCTGGTGGGACTGCCCCAGGCTGGGGGGCTCCAGCTGGTTGCTGCTGCTGTGGCCCCGTGGCTGACCCTGCCTGCCCAATCTGTTCAGAGGGGCCCAAGCTTCCGGGGGGAGCCCCACTGCCAGCAGGAGCAGGGGCAACAGAGGCCGGAGCCATAGCCATGCTGTGAACCACCGGCGGCCCAGTGCCTGCAGGTGGGACCGGCTGGGAGCCCGGGGGCAGGACTGGCGGGGGCTGCTGCTGCTGTTGGTGCATTTGCTGGAAGTGCTGCTGCCGGGCCCTCATCTCTGCATACTTTAGCTGCTCCATATGGAAAGCTTGTCTGTCGGCCAGGAGCTGCTGCCTCTGATACTCCAGCTGCCGGGTCCAAGTGAGTACAGTTACCCATTACCCATGTCCACAAAACCCTGCCCCCTGCTCCGCCTCCAACACACCCTGCCTCTCTTGGCCACTATGGGCACCAAATGCCCAAATGCAGATCTCGTGCTTGGGCTTCCCGGGCCTGCCCTGTCCTCCCCACCACAACCCCCAGCACCGGGTCTTCTAGCTGCCCACATGACTTCTCACTGCAGTGGAGTTCACCTAGTGGGAGCCCTTACTCATTCCAACTCCAGAGCTTTGAATCTGTCGTTTGTTTCTTTTCTTTTAAAAGATTTTACTTATTTATTTGAGAGAGAGAGAGCGCACACAAGCAGAGAGAGCGGCAGGCAGAGGGAGAGGGAGAAGCAGGCTCCCCGCAGAGCAACGAGTCCAACGTGGGACTCAATCCCAGGACCCTGGGATTATGATCTGAGCCAAAGGCAGGCACTTAACCAGCTGGGCCACCCAGGTGCCCTCTGTCATTATTTTCTTTCTTCTTCTTTTTTTTTTTTTTTTTAAGATTTTATTTATTTGTCAGAGAGACAGAAAGAGAGCACAAGCAAGGGGAGTGGCAGGCAGAGGGAGAGGGAGAAGCAGGCTTCCCCCTGGGCAGGAGCCCGATGAAGGGCTCGATTCGAGGACCCAGACATCATGACCTGAGCTGAAGGCAGATACTTAACCCACTGAGCCACCCAGGCAACCCTCTGTCATTATTTTCATTTGGAAAATGCCTCCAGTTCCTCTTGTCAACTCATGTTCTTTTCTTCCCTCAAAATTGCCTAAATACTCACCATTCTTAGGAAGCCATCACAGTCAACTCTTTAGCCTCTGAGCTTTGCCTCTATTTTGTTATCTCTCAGGACTTTTTTTTTTTTTAAGATTTTACTTATTTATTTGACAGACAGAAATCACAAATAGGCAGAGAAGCAAGCAGAGAGAGAGGAGGAAGCAGGCCCCCCACTGAGCAGAGAGCCTGATGCGGGACTCTATCCCAGGATCCTGGGATCATGACCTGAGCCGAAGGCAGAGGCTTTAACCCGCTGAGCCACCCAGGCGCCCCTCTCTCGGGACTTTTAATCTGAATTTGTCAGATACCTTAAGCATTCACTGTTTTGGATGCCTCCGTACTGAATACTGGATGTCTCCAATTAAACCACAGGTTCTGTTAGGATCCCTGTCTTGCATTTCTTTTTATATCATCTCAGAAACAAAATGGTTTAATACCTTGTCCCTCCCATCCCCTTACCAAGTTCACCTTCTGGATCTGAAGCCCCTTCCCTGGCATCATCCGTTAAACCTACTCGATGGCTCAACAAATATTTATTTACTGAAAAAATACTGAAAAGTCCACGGTACATCAAACATTGGCCAATTGGACGTGAGGCAATGGAGAAACTGACTAGAATCTCTGCCCCAGGATGTCAACATTCTGTGGGACCTGAGGCTCCAGGTTTTACCAGTGGGCCATTTGTCCTCTACTGCCCAGGGCGAGCGCCTTCTCCTCAGCCGTGAAGCCCTGTCACTCTTAGTCTCCTGCCACTGCTGCTCACCCCCCTCCTAAACCCAGGCCCTGTTGGGTGTCAAGGTGTGGCCCCGGGCTCCACAGGCCCCCAGGGATGCTACTCACTGCCTCCCGCTCCCGGTCCATGATGGTCTCTAACTCTTCAAAGTGCCGGAGTTTGATCTCCAACTTTTTCATCTGGGTCTCCACCAGGAGGGCCACCAGTGATTTGATCTTCCTCTCCTCCACGGCAGCCAGGTGCTAGGGAAGGCAGAGAGGGTGGCATGTGAGCGGGAGGGCCCACTGGAGGTGGGTGGGGACAGAGCCATAAGGCAGGGGCTGGCAGGTTTTAAGAAAGAACTGGCTGTGGTCACAACCCACAGAGTAGCAAAGGCTTCACATTCTTAAAAGTACATGAAAAAAAAAAAGAGAGAGTGACAAAAGATAAGGTCAAATAAAGAGAGGATAAAACCAGGCCTAATGGCAAAAAGCTTCAAATTGCTTAGAGAAGAGAAGACCAACTCTCCCTCTCAGGTCAAACTGAGAAGGAAACAGGTCAGCGTTATGAAGCGAGTGGGGAAGGATTTCCCACAGGGGTCATGAGATCAGAGAAGGTGGTGGTGTCTTCCTGGACCCTGGCCCTCACCTTGGCCTTCACTGCGGCGGCAGCCAGAGCAGCGGCGGCAGCAGTGGACAGATTGCCCTCTCCGATGTCCCGCTCCACCTTCGTCTTCCTCTCCCCCTCTGACTCTACCACGTCCTTCAGCACTTCCTCCTGCCCTTCCTTCGGCTCCTTCTCCTTCTCCGCATCAACTGGGCCAGGAAGAAGGTAGGGTTAGGGCTGCTGCCCACTTCCGTCCCCTGGACACCCAACTACCATGCTGGAAGGCTCACCTATGGGGTCCCCATCGCTCTTCTCTGATTCCTTCTCGCTGTCACCTTGTTTCCCTCTCTCTTCGTCCTTCTTGGGGACTTCGCTGGTTTTCTCCTTTGTTTCTTCTTCGGCAACCCCAACTCCTTCTCGGGGTTCCTGAGGTACCAGTGAAAGAAAAGTAGACGGCATCAGGTTGGCTGGTCCTGACACAGGGGGCCAGTCTGGGAAATGCCTATGACTCCCCTCCCCACGCTGCCACGCCCGGCCCCTCCACGCTCCCAGCCCAGCTCATTCCTGCTGCACCTTGGGCTCCTTCTTCTCCTCCGTGGCCTGGCCCTCCGCCCGTGCCTCGTCCGTCCCGCTCTCCTCTGGGCCCGGGGGAAAGAGAAAATGGGAAACATCTGATGCAGAGTCTGTCCCCGGATAGCTTTCCCCAAAGCCCACTCTCCTAGCCAAAATCTTAGTGCGAGGGCTGGCAGGGAGCCACAGCCCCTAAGGGGGAGTTCTGGGGAAGAGGAAACCCCCGCCAGTTCCCCCTGTTGGTCTTGTGCTCTGAGGACAAGGCGAGGCAGGGATGGCATGGGGGCACCAGGTGGCGGTGGCTCTTGGTCAAAGGGAAGGACTCTGGGAACCCAGCAGGCCTCACCGATCCGTTCAGGCTCGTCAGAGGTGGTTCCTGCGATACCGCTGCTCTCCAGACCGAAGGCTGGGTCGGCCTTGCCTGTCACTTTGGCTGCCTCCTCCACTTTCCGAACGTGGGCCTCCACCAAGGCTGTGGGCACTTCTTCCTTCATTTTGGAGAACTCTTCTGCAAGATCCAGAGAGGACAAGGCTGGGGGCAGGGGCAGGCAGGCCATTTTGGCTGTCCCTGTGAAAGCTGCCTCAGAAGCCCATCTCTTCCTCTAGGCCAGCATGGAGCTCGACAGGTGCCTGAGCGGACGCCAGCGGCAGACAGTGCCAGTAGGGCAGCCAAACTCGAGGGCCTTTCAAGGTCTGAGTAACCAGCCTTTCAAACCAAAGAGGCCAGGACCCCTCCACATTACCTAGGGCCGACTTCGCAGCAGCAGAGGCGACTCGAGGATCGACGACAGAGGCCAGGAAGGCAACAGTGCTCATAACAGGGTTGCCTGACTGACTGAAGGGGATAGGCTGGTAGGCCAGGGGGCCCAGGGAGGCCTCTGAGTCCTCCAGGTACGGGTCTTCAATGGGAAGACGAAGAAAATGCAAGATGCACTCATCCTGCGTGCGGCTTCCCACGTGCTCTGACACTTTGTTCCAGTCATCTTTGTACATTTCCAGTGCCTGGTGGTAGTGGTGGAGACACAACTTCCTTACTTAGCCACTTTCCTTGAAGGTCAACTCCCCCCATCCTACTAAGGGCAGCGGGCTCTCTGTGTTGTGGTATTTGTGGATTCTGCTGGGTCCCAGGGGAATCTCCAAGTAGCACTACGAGAGGATATGGAGTTAATGAAATGGCCCAAATGCCTGGCTTGGAGCTGTTCCCTGGGGCAGGTGTGGCAGGCATTGGGGAAGAGAGAGACTGGGGACGAGATCACGCTCTGCCCACTCACGAGTGCGGCTGGCACCCGGGCCACTTCCGTTTTCAGAGAAAACTCTCCTTTCCTTGCCCCAATTACCTCCAGGAGGAGCAGGGTCTCCTGTTCCGTCCACTCTCGAGTGGCACTGGCCGCAGCTTTACTCTGCAGGAGATACGGGCGTGTGAGAGAGAGGAGCCCATGACTACTGGAGGGTGAAGGCACCCCCGCCCAGAGTCAGCCCACACCTCTGTACCTTGGAGGGGACATTCTTCTTTGTGTACATGTCTGTGCGCAGGCCAAAGTTCTGCATGTCTGTTGGTTTCTCTTTGCCCTTGTCAGGGAAGTTGAGCATTTGCTGGGAAGCAGAGGTCTGCTATTTGCGGAGGGGAAAGAAAGAGGTGAGGATGGGTGACCCCGGGAGCCAGGGGCGGACAGAGAAAGAAAACAGACAGAAGGAGCTTCCTTCCCAAAGCCAGGGACACCCCTGGGTGGGACTTCCTCCCTCACTGCTGTAGCTCCTCTGCTCTCACGTCTCTTCTCCCCGGGCAGGGGCCCCCCAATAAAGGGGCAAATAAGAAGCCCAGCGGGGTCTACACCCCACCTACCAGCTCTGGCTTGCCCTTAGCCGTCTCTGGCACCAGGTCATCCAGCTCTTTGCCCTTTCGCCCAGCCTTGGTATCAGCATCAACCTGGCGGCCCTGGGGGACAGAGCTTGGCGTCATGGAGGCTGGGCGGAAAATGACCAGGCCAAGGCCCTGGAGGCCTCAAGACCAAATGCTGGGCGGCCCACAAGCTCTGGGAGCACTCATGCCACTGTTCCGTGTTCCCTTCATGATTAATTAGATCTGTAGTTGGCATGATCCCCATTTATGTTCACATAGAACTTTATAGGTTCCCTCAGGAGCTGGACAGTTAGGTTCTAATCCTAGATTAGGTACTCTGTGACCCTGGGCAAGCCACATAATCTGTCTCCGCTTAATTTCTGTAACGTATGGAATGGAGGTGGAAAAAAAATGGAAGTGATGGTAATTATGAGGCAAAAATGAAAAAAAATGTTGAAAATGCAACAAAGTTAAAAAATTTCATGCAACTTAATTTTCAGCCATTTTTCTCTATCTGCTCCATGCCCTACACTGGCCTATCTGCTCCTCAAGGACAAGGAGCATCTCTTCTCCCTCAGCAAGTCCTTGCAGTCTTAGGTACAGAGGCTGAGAGAGGGCGCTAAAAACACGGGGCTGACTCCTGTGGCCCTTTGCATCCCATGGAAAAAGAAGCCTCAAAACACTCCTGAACCATTACCCTAAAAAACCAGAAAAAGAAAAGTCCAAAGAAGCCCAGTTTTTCCCAGCACCCCCACCCCGCCCCCACAGCCTCTCACCCTACCTGCGGGGTCTTGGGCTGCAAAGGCACCAGCCCCGAGGGCGTGTCTGCCAGGACGTGGAAGTGAGAGGTGGGCGGAGGCCCCATCGGGGTTGGTCGACTCTCAGCATCCACCTGGTAGTTAATAAGACCCCACTGCTCTAGGAAGGCATGGACCCTGGCAGGAGAGAGGCGGAGATAGGGTCACATGGGGCTGCCAGAAAGGGACAGAGGTGGGGGCATAAAGCTCCCTCTCCCCAGTCCCCTTCTCTGCCCATTCTACTGCCTGGCGAACCCCTAAATGCCAGTGACACCAGGCGTCAGCCTCCAGCCGGGACCTTTCTCCATATCCACCATCTCCAAACATCTCTTTCTGGAGAGCCAGGAAAACTGAACCAGGATCCTTCAATGACACACGCACTCCTCCCTTCTTCCACATGCCAGAGAATGCCACTGCCATTTCCTCAAGTCACATGTACCCTGAACGTGGACTGTGCCTTTCTCTAGAGGTGTTTTTTTTTCCTGCTTGTTCCCCTATGCTCTTTGCTGCCAGCTCTCCTTCTGCCAAGAAGCGTCTGTGGCACCTTACGGCCCCCTATCCCCGCAGGTGCAGACCCACCTCATGATGGCACAGACATCCCCAGCCAGGTTCCTGCGGCAGGCGGTGGAGGTAAGATACTCCTGGGGGTTCAGCCGGTACGTGTCAATCATGAAGTTTCGGTAAGCCAGGTAGCTTAGGGGAGGCGGGGAGGGAGGGAGAGAGAGAGAGAGAGAGAGATGAATGAGAGGAAGGAAAGTAAGTCCGCTGAGGACTGAGGGGTAGGAAAGGTGATAAAAGAGCAGATGGTTCCTCCTGTGTGACTAAAGGGAACAGAGTGGGTCACAGGCTATGGTGAACACAGGGGTCCACCATGTGCTAGATGCAAAGGGTTCCAAAGTTGCCATGTTTCCCTTGATGAAAGTGGGATTCACTTAAGTGAATCATCTCCTGGGCTGTACTTGGGGAAGTTTTCGTCAAACTTTTCAACAGGCAATCAAAAAACAAAAAAAGGTACCCTTATTTCCAAAGGCAAGTGTTAAGGGGAAGTCTTTATCCATGTATCCGACTATAGTCAGCATGATGTGCTATAAAGAATATATGTTCTGGGTCGCCTGGGTGGCTCAGTGTGGTTAAAGCCTTTGCCTTTGGCTCAGGTCATGATCCCAGGATCCTGGGATCGAGTCCCGCATCAGACTCTCTGCTCGGCAGGGAGCCTGCTTCCTCCTCTCTCTCTCTGCCTGCCTCTCTGCCTACTTGTGATCTCTGTCAAATAAATAAATAAAATCTTTAAAAAAAAAAAGAATACATGTTTTCATTTTTTAAGTAAGCCCCACACTTAACAGGGAGCAGGTGTGGCACTCGCTGAGAAAAAAAAAAATTATATACATATATATGTTTATCTGTATTTTTTTTTAAAGATTTTATTTATTTATTTGACAGACAGAGATCACAAGTAGGCAGAGAGGCAGGCAGAGAGAGAAAGAGGAGGAAGCAGGCTCCCGGCTGAGCAGAGAGCCCGATGCGGGGCTCGATCCCAGGACCCTGGGATCATGACCTGAGCCGAAGGCAGAGGCTTAACCCACTGAGCCACCCAGGTGCCCCTATCTGTATTTTTTAATTAGAGAGCGTGCACAGGGAAGGGGCAGAGGGAGAGAGAATCTTTTTATTTTTTTAAGATTTATTTATTTAAATAAATTCTACTGTGTGTGAGTCGGGGAGGGACAAAGGGAGAGAATCTCAAGCAGGTTCCCCACTAAATGTGGAGCCCAGTGCAGGGCTTGATCCCATGACCCATGAAGTCATGACCTGAGCCAAAATCACTAGTTGATGCTCAACTGACTGAGCCCCCAGCACCCCAAGGGAGAGGAAGAATCTTAAGCAGGCTCCATACCCAGTGCAGAGCCTGATGCTGGCCTCGATCTTATGACCCTGAGATCATGACCTGAGCCATAACCAAAATCGGATGCTACCGAGCCACCCAAGCAGCCCTAGAATATATATACATATATGTATTTTTTAAGATTTTACTTATTTATTTGATAGAGATCTCAAGTAGGGGGAGAGGCAGGCAGAAAGAGAAAGAGGAGGAAGCAAGCTCCCCGCTGAGCAGAGAGCCCGATGTGCGGCTTGATCCCAGAACTCTGGGATCATGACCTGAGCCGAAGGCAGAGGCTTTAACCCACGAGCCATCCAGGCACACCGAATACATATTTTGAGGGTGGAAAGATCTAAGTTTAAATCCCAGTTCTACCGTGATGTCCTCGCGCAAAGTACTTATTAAATTTTTTGATCCATGGTCTCCTAACCTGTAAAGTGGAGTGTCTGCTGAGGAATAGAAAGACCTGGAAAGATCTAGTACAGTGCCAGGCACATTTCAGCAGCTCAGCAAATGGTAGCTATTGGGTGGTACAGCATACAGTTTGAGAACATGAGCCAGTCTGAAGGACTCAGATCCTGGTTTTTCTACTCACTGTGTGACCTTAATCAAGTGATTTAACCTCTCTCTGCTTCTCTGCTCACTTCCTCTTTGTATCTCAGTTTCCTAATCAGTAAACTGGAGTGGAGAATAGAACCTACCTAAGCTGATGTGAAGATTAGTCAATGCCTATAAGACACTTAGGATATGCCTGGGAGATAGTAAGCTTTCAGGAAATGCAGGCAATTATCACTATTTACTATCTTAACCAAGAGAACAAAGTGTAGAAAAATTCTAGATCCGGCCCTGCCTACGCTTGTCACCATTATTACTCTTTTATTACTCTTTTCTCCTGGAGAGAGCAAGCTTCTTCATATATACTGCCTTCCCCGGGAAGAAGAGCAGAGAACCATACCACGCTCTAGGGAAAGAATATGGTGGGAAGGCAAGATGGCCCCAGAGAGGGGAAGCTGAGGAATGGCTGGGAAGCAAGCTCAGGGAGATCAACTCTTTCTCACCCTTCTCATTACATTTATCCTGGAGCATCCCTAGCCACAGAAGATTCCCAAGACTCATTCAAAGCCAAACAGGTTTCGCTTGAAGCAACACCTTGACAAAGATGAAGACTTCCAAGCCCCAAGCCTGTCCTGTACACAACACTTCTCTCCAGACAGCCTTCTCCATCCCTTAAATCAGAATCTTGGATCTTCATCGTTCCTCCTCTTGTTTTTCTATTAAAACCTACTTTCAGGGACCAGCATGGTCATTTACATTTCAGTCAGAGCTATTATGTATGCTGGGGATACCTGTGTTTTAGATATCTTAGTAATGATGGATTGTAAGGCTCTGGACTCTGTTGAAAGAAATGGAGGCATCAGAGCAGGTACTCATTTTGTACAGAAGACCATGCTTAATCCTGCCCCCAGGCAATCCTAGAGAGCACCCTACTGGGGCCACAGTGCTGGGCTCCGGCTGCCTGTGGGCAGAGATCATGTCTTTGCAAGAGGAGCACAGTGCCTGGCTCTTGCAAGGAGCACAAGAAATATTTGCTCAATGGGATATTGCTGGATCAGGAAGGGTGATCAGGGACAGGAGGAAGAAAGAGTGTCGTGAGCTGAGATTTCCTTACATTTCTGGAGTCTTGGACTTGTTCTTGCCGTTAAAGAACTCAGGGAGAGCCCTCCGCTCAATGGCATGAACACTGCAAAAGAAGACAGAACAGATTCAGAAGGCACTGGTGGAGAGACGGGAGCCTCAGAAGGAAAAGCCTAAATGGGAGGGAAGGAGAACACAGCAGTCGTCCCTTCCTTGGGGAGACCGTCCCCCAGGGGGTAAAGACTCAAAGATACGAGCTTCCCTAAAACCAAAGTGTTCCCCAGTCTACCCGGCTGATGAAAAACTAACTTATTTGGAGACAGGAAGAAGAACAACATGCTGGCCCCTGGAGGCAGGGCAAAAGAGAAGCAGTGAGGCGTTGGGGTGACAATACCTGTTATAGTCAAACCAGGCGGCGTAGCTGGGAATGATGATGTGGTGGGTCTGCTCGGTCACGTTGTCCTCATGGAGGTCCGGATTCTTCGTCTGCTCCCCCTTGTTCCCCGTACTGTTTTCATCCTCATCCTACAAATATGGAGGCTGCTGTACACTCAGCATTCCCATTCTGTCCCTGGCAACCCTCTGCTTCTCCCACACCCCAGGGAACTGGGCACTAAGTGTGGGTAGGGAATGAACAGTTACAGGCCCCGGAACATGGAAAGGGTCAGGGTTTTGAGTTTTGAGTTTCGAACAGCAGCCAGAATTAGTCTAAGGTGGGAAAAGTCCAGGCAGTAGAAAGCTCTGGGTAGAAAGAACTTCATAAGTACAACTCAGAATCCCATAGAGAGGTAGACAGAGCCTCTCTAAACTGGCTCCACCTTGCCCGTGGTCTCCATGCTCTCATCCTCCTGCTCATCTGAAAGAGAGAGACAGCGAAACAGAAGGTTGGAGCCTCCTGACGGGCAGCAGAATCCCACTCTCTGAAAAGCCCCGACAGGCTAGGGGAGGCTGGCAGCTGGGCGTCCCCCATGCTTACCCAGGTCAGTCATGGTGCCTCCTTTGACTGGGGCGGACTCTGAATCCTTCTTAGTGTTGACTGCCAGGAGAGAGAGTCATTTTATCAGACAGGTTCTGCCCAAACCGAGCCCTTATACCTCTCCACCGTTAACAACTAGAGATCTCATCTCCCCTAAAAGTCTCTCCATCGGATCGCAAAATGTAGTAACTCCCTCTGGGCACAGTCATTCTAGGACTTGACACTCACTTGCCATTTTCCCTCCTTCCCCCGCCAAAAAGTCACTTAACTTTTTTCCTATAAAGAAGCATCTTCTACTCAATGGAAACTCATAAGGCATTCCTGTCTTTGACAGGCCCCTCTGGTCCCCGTCTGTGAGGTCTTAATGGACCAAGACTGAGTCTGACCAAATCCCTGTGCAGAGCTGTGGCTGGATCTTCAACATTTTTTAAAGGAGAGGGCTTCCCTTAACTGAGTCCGTACATGGCAGCTCCGGAGAAAACACGAATACAGAAGAGAGCCGCTGTGGTTGACAATGGGGTGGGAGCCAGTGCTTCTCTCGCTCCATGGCCCCCTCCCCCACCCCCGAAATACACTCCGGGACATTTGCAGCTTGTCTGTGGAATACAGATCATAGTCCCCCTTTGCAACTGTACCACCCTCTAACACTGCAGAGCAATGGTCTCCAAAGTGGGCTTCTCCCACAGGATGAAATACAGGCAGAATACAGGCAGAGAATTGCAGAACTTCTCTTTGTATTTGTATTTTAATCTTATCCTTTACCTTTTCCCACTTTTACGTGACATTAGCATGTGTTTCATAATGTTCCTAAAGTAACGGTACGTACATATACGTACAACAGTACGTACATGTAACTTGTGCTTCAACACTTTCCTGCTGGGGGTACGGGATGAAAAGCAGTTTGGAGACAACTACCGTCAGGCACTAAGCACAGTCCACAGCTCCGATATGGATAAAGTCAGAGAACTGTCCATGATGATGAAAATAATTTTAATAACCAGCTAAACTGAAGGGGAAGATCCTCCAGACCTGGAACTGGGCTGGGGAACTCAGCCCTGACAGAAGGTAGGTCCCAGGAGCTGGTGTGGCCCATACCTGTTTTAGGCAACGTCACCTCCTCTACGTTGGGGACTGGTGAAGGCTCATCCATGTCCTTTGTCAGGTCTTCTTGCTCCTCCTCTCTGTGGCCACGCTTCGACTTGGTGTAAGGTGTCGAGGGACTGGGAAGGAAAGGGAGTGAAAGGTAACCCAGTCATCCTTGGACAGGAAGTCCCTGGAAGTTAATGTTTAAGGGGAGCGAAGCCAGAGAGAACCCCAAATGTGGAGCTGAGCATGCACAGAAACCAATCACTACAGAGTACTGGGAAGGCAAAGGCTTCCACCAGAAGACTTAGCTCTCTCTGAGTTCACTAGTGGCTGCAACTAGAACTGGGGAGCTAGAGAAGACCTCATCTTCCCTCTCAGAACATCCGGGAATCTGGCCTACCGCGGCAAGGGTCAGCTGGGTATGGGAAGGAGTTTGTCCTTCCTTCCTTCAACATGGTGTGGAGAGAATGGTGAAGGTGGGGGCAGGGGAGGAGCTGGCATACCCTTTCTTAGCATTTTTCTTCTTAGCTTCTGGGGTTGGCGAAGGAGAGGGGGAGCGCTTCCTCTTCTTATAGTTCCCTCCTTTCTTGTCCCGCCGATCTGAATCTGGGCTGTTCACCTACAGGTTGGAGAATTGGAGTGAACGTCAGCCAACAAGCCCCACTGAAGACCTATCCCGAGGCTTCAGCTAAGGGACCAGGGAAGAAAGAAGAGGAATTTTTCACCTCATCTGTCAGCGTCTTAGCTGAAATCTTCTTTCGGCGGGAGACGGGGCTTTTGTCATCATTTACCTCGTAGTCTTCCTCGTTCATCCATTCATTGAAAGTGTCTGTGTCCAGAATCCACTTCACATGAACCTAAAGTATAAAGGCAGGCTTTGCTGGAGAGAAGTCTGAAAGCCACAGCTGTCTGGGCACCCTTGTCAAAAACCCCAAGGATGTGGGCTCTCGAGCTTCAATTCCGAAGAGTGGTCTGGTTCTGGTACTTGTCTTTTTTTTTTTTTAAGATTTTATTTATTTATTTGACAGAGACAGACACAGTGAGAAAGGGAACACAAGCAGGGGGAGTGAGAGAGGGAAAAGCAGGCTCCCTGCAGAGCAGGGAGTCTGATGCAGGGCTGGATCCCAGGACCCTGGGATCATGACCTGAGCCGAAGGCAGACGCTTAATGACTGAGCCACCCAGGCACCCCTCGTCTTTAAAAAAAGATTTCTAAGTAATATCCACACACAACGTGGGGCTCGAACTTAAAACCCCAAGTTCAAGAGTCGCACACTCTACCAACTGAGCCTGCCAGGCCCCCCCTGGTATAGTTTCTGGGGCCAGGAGACAAGAAGGGCTCACCTTCCTAGGTTTCTCAGGAGTTGGAGCATCTTCCACAGATGCTTCGATTTCACTGGCTGGGATCCACGTGTCGTAACTGCCATGGGAGATTGAGTGTGAAGCGGGATCAACAGGATGGAGTCACAGAAAAGCAAAGTGCAGATCTTTTACCTTTTCCACTTACGAAAAGTATAGGGTTGTTGGGTTCTTTCTTGGTATGGCTATTTTTCCAATTAATATTGGTATTCTTTTTTCTTTCTTTTTTTTGGTATTCTTTCCATTATAAAGTAATAAAGACAACTCCAAAAAAAGGAAAGAGAGAAAAGAATCACCCAATACAACTATTTGGTATGTATTTTTTCCCAGCAAATTTTTCCTGTACAATTTTGTTTTCACATAACTGCAGTGCTATTTTATAATCACACTTTTTACATTTTATATTTATTTACAAATTATCCATGCGATTTCTTTTTTTCCCCATGTTATTTCTATCACTTTGATGACTGCATAATAGTCCACTCAGTAGATATGAAAACTGCTGAAGTATTTCCCACTGTTAGACATTTAAACTGCTTCTAACATTTATTGGAGATTATACCAGAATAACCATTTCACATATAAAGCCCCAATCTTTTTAGTCTAACCCGCATGAAATAAGTCCAAACGTCTCCCAAGACAGAAAATTCTCATAATAGAGAGGAGGAGAACAAATTAACAGACCTAAAAATAACCCCAAAAGAGTGTCTGCGTGCTTTGCTAGATGTTGTAAGGCTTCTCAGTCTGGCTCCTATACTTAAACCTGCCCCAGGACCCTGTCCTCACCTGTCAGGATAGTAGCCCCAGTGCAGAAGAACCTGCTTATCCCGCTTCATGACTGGTCGTACCCATTCCTCTGGGGATAGAGACAGAACAAAGAGAGATATAAGCTAAAGGGATACACAGAAAATAACTACACAGCTCATGTTGCAGCCAGAGACCTGGACACAGGAACATAAGGCAGTAGGAGGGCACAGCGTCAAAAGGAGAGAGAAGGAGCCCAGGCCCTGTGCAGAGGCTGAACGGTTCCCAACTCCTAGTCCAAGCCGTCCACTGCAGAGGTCAAGAAAACCCAGGTCTCACCTTCTTCCAGGTTCCCTGGAACAGGATACACAACATGGGAGGCATTGTTCTTATCTTCAGTGACTGTTCCCTGGACGCCAGGAGGAAAAGCAGGTAAATAGTCCCCTCTGAAATACTCATGGGTGTAAATAAGCCAAAATAAGACCTAACCACATATCTGCCTTCCTAACCATGTTTTGCTCAGAATGGTATTAAAGTCAGTTTGCATTCTTTAAACACACACCAGCTGAGAGGCGGAGGGAAGTAGCTAGGATAGTGCTAATAATGAAGAAAAACTAAAGAACTAAAAGTTGCTACAGATAATCCTCTGAATACATAATCTGCACATGGGAAATGTGAAGCTGCCTGTCCCCAGCAATGGCATCTGCTTGTTATTACAGAGTTTCAGAGTAGATGCTTCATTTCTCTGAAATCAGGCAATCTCTGGCTTTCCTAACCCCCAGGCCAGTGCAGTCTCTAGAAACAGTGATCCAAGCCTGTCAACTGGGAAATGGGAGGAGCGAACTGAGAAAGAGATGCTCAAGGCTTTAATTCTAGTCTCTTTTCAAGTAGGTAGAGCCGCCTTTGCAATAGAAAACATGTCACCCAAAGGGTGGCTTATTGTACTGAAAACATCAGGAAAAGAGTCATGGAGTTTCCAAAACTTTTTCTGACCCACCCACTCACCTGGTGTCTCTTGATAATGTCCTTTAATTTCCCCAGCAGTTTGGGTTCAATTTCTGGGCACAGAAATATGTTAGGTCGAGACAGGCAGTTATTCTGTGGGGAGAAGAAACAGAAGCAATGAGATCATGGGGAAGGCGTGTTTTGGATTTTCACTGAGGGAAAGGAGATGGATAGGGGAGGTTCTTGACTATTACCTGCACCAAGGACTTCTCAATGGTCATGAACATTTCCACATTGCGGTCCATGCGTGATGGATTCTGGAAATCGTAACGCCGCCTGGAAAAGAAGCAATAATTTGAGTGGTTTAGATCAGGCCCAAGATGAGGTTAGGGTATGTGGCTTTTTAGCATGGGAAACTGGGATGCAATCTTGCTCAAAACTGTTGCCAAAATGGCCTGGGATCTGGGGTTCACTGATCTCAACTCCACGAATCACTTTGTACTTCATCCGAAAGGACAAAGAGAAGCTTGAGATGCCAACCAAAGAATCCCCTTCCCTCTATGATACACACACCAACGCACACACACATGCTCGTTCACTCTTGGAGACTATTTTGGTTCTGTCAGCCACCTTTCTGACCTAGCACATCAGGCCTACTGATCTAGCAAAGTAAGAGACTCACAAGAATATCTACTTATGCTCTCCCACCCCAAGAAAGACCCAGGAAATCATAAAGGGGGAGTCCCCCTAAATGTTAAGAACCACAGAGAAGAAGACTTCTCACCATCCCTGGTCACTCTTGAATTTGTAGGCAGCTGCAAGTATGTGGCACAGGGAGCCTCCTGCTTTGAAATCTAGGAAACATTTGATCTACAAAATTGAGACAAGAAAGAAGAATGTGAGAGTTATGTCCTGAATTCCCTTACTAAGAATCCTTTCACAAAATCCCATACTGAACTAACCTTGCTCTCAAAGCTGGAATTCTTTTTTTTTTTTCTTTTTAAGATTTATCTATTTATTTGAGAGAGGGAGAGAGTGTGCAGAGGGAAGGGGCAGAGGGAAAGGGAGAGTCTTAAGCTGACTCCTCGTTGAGCACAGAGCCTGATGTAGGGCTTGATCCCATGACCCTGAGATCACAAACCGAGCTGAAATCAAAAGTTGGAGGCTCAATCGACTGAGCCCCCAAAGCTGGAATTCTTTAACCTCTACGCCATGGTTATCACGTGGCCTGGAAAAAGGCACGGGGAGAAACCAGTATTCACAAAGCCCCACCTTGTGCCATGTACTTATGGGGTTACCTCACTGACCAGTACAGAAACCCTATAAGGTAGAGATATTAATCCCATCCAGAGATGAAGGAACAGATACTCAAAAGGTTTAAACGGATTCCCCAAGATTGCAGAGTCAGATTTTGAACATAAGGCTACATAAATCCAAATCTTGTACCCTTTTAACCATGCCATGAGAGTTTCATATATGAGCTTAGACACTCTCAGATAACCTGCTGAATGAAGTTTTGTGTTGTTGTTTTTTTTTAAGATTTTAAGCAATCTCTCCACCTAACGTGGGGCTCGAATTCACAACCCCCAGCTCAAGAGTCGCACGCTCCACCAACTTGCCAGCCACGTGCCCCTTGTTGCACGAAGTATTACGAAGACAAGGGGAGTGGTAAACTGGGGACTAGGGCAAGCCACTGACAGCCTCACTAGGGGCAGGGATAATAGGCAATTACCCAAATCTCAAAAAAGCATGAAATTGACAAAAAAGAAACCCCACAACTCCCTCTCCAGTTTGGAGGATTCATTCCCTGGCATTTGCACTCACCGGCAGTTTCGTGAGCGGTGCATTGCTGACATGTTTGCCAAAAACTTCTTCCTGAAACTGTAGCAACTGTACAACCAGGCTAGACAAGGACTTGTTGGTAGGTGGTTCAGCTTGGATATACTGGGGAAACAGAGGCAAAGGGAAGAAAAGCAGACCCCAGATAAACTGTCCACTATCTCCTTACTTCTTCCCCCAGGGTTCTGGAAGCATCTGGGGTAGGAAAAAATAGTGTCTTCTTCTCCCATATGTCTAGTTTCTATAAAGAAAATGGCAGAAGGGAAGCCCTCTAAGCCCCTCACAGTAAGCTGAAATTCTACTGCCCCCAACCTAGCCTGCCACCACTGGGTACTGGAGGCAAGGGGGGCTTCCTACTTCTCAGCTACACTCTGAAATTGGAGTTGTAGGACCCTGATTTCTAGTCAACAGCACTGAGGGCTATAAAATCCTGAAGGTTCGTTAAGTTCAGGCAATGGAAGGAGTGTCTAAACAAGACAACAGTGAACTTCTTGGAGGCAACTTCTTGGAAGGCCAAGACTCCCCCTAACTTACTAGGGGGTTACAGTCTTATCAGACTATATACTATATAGTCTTATTAGACCAACATAGCTTAGTAAGAACAGTGCAAGGAAGTGAGGCAAGGCAAACTAAGAGAATGAGCTTGTGCATTCTGTTTCTCCTAGGAACTGAGCACAAATGTCTTTGTAGGCTCTCCTAGAAGGCAAGAACCAAACTACTACCAGCCTGGTGAGAAAGAGCAAGAAAACATCTATCCTTTCTGAGGAAACTGTATCTGAGACAGGCAACCCTGGGCCTTCTTACGCATTTCCATGTTATGCTACCTAGTATCCTAGCCTCCTGTTCCAATTTAAATCTGAGCCAGGAGGCTAACTTTCTCTTTACCTTTTGACCCCTGTTTCCTCAACCCTAATCACAGAGAAAAGTACTCCTCTCAGTGGGAGATGTAAAGAGAGCCTTGAAGGAAAAGGTAAACGACAAAGAGCTAAGAACTTGAAAGCTGAATTTGAAAGCTCACAGGCTGTCAATCCCCCCAGGGCTAGAGACTAAGCCCCTAGACTGATCTCCCTTCCAAAAGGTCAAAGGTGGAGGCCTGGGAACCAGAGCCTCATGCTGGGGTACAGGCATACCACAGACCCAACAGCTGTTTGTCAGGATTCTAACACTCAGAGAGACCTCCGAGATAGGCCAGAACCAGGATCGGAAGGGTGTACTCCTAAACCACCCATCTCATTTCTGACAGGCTGGAAAGCTGGGCAGGAAGAACTGGGGAGCTAAGGAAAGCCAGAAAGAGAACCTCTAACTGGGGGTAGTGAAAGGGAAGAGGCAAACCATCTCCACAGAAAAACCCCACGTATAGACGTTCCTTTCAACCAGGCCTAAAGACAAAGACAACACCAGGAAGAGGTTTGAAGAAAAGTCAGGTAAGGCTTTTTGAACCCTTTGTTCACCACCTTATTATCTCCAGTTAAGGGCTGGGGGGCTGGAGATTTAAGCGTGTCTTACCCTCTGAACCCCAAACCAAAGGCAATGCAAGGCCAGGTGGTCGGATGACTTCATTGTGAAGCTGAGGGATGGTTTAAGAGGTCGCTGCCCAGGAACTGCTATAACCTGGCTCCCAAGGGGTTTTGTTGCCCCTTGGGTGGAGGTGGGGGACGGGCAGTGGAGACAGGTGTGGGGGCTTCTTCAGGCTGATGAGCAGCCAAGGGCCTGCTGTGTGGCTGTTTACCCTCCTGCTTTCATCATCTCTCCGAACATACACAAAGCACTAGGGAGGCCTCAGCCCTGCTGGTACCTGGCTCCGTGGGGAGCTCTGGCGGGCACCGTGGCGGGCACGCTGGGGCGGGCGAGGCCGGGGGGGGGAATCAGGCACCCCGTCCACCCTCCGCCGCCTCTCCCGGAAAAGCCCGGAAGGCTCTGGCCCAGGGGAGGGGGTGGGCGGCTGGCACCGGGACCCGCCGGGCAGTGGAGAAAAACAAGGGACAGAGGGCGCAGCAGGGAGGGCGGGGGCTGGAATCCCAGGCTGCAGGGGGCGGGGGGGGCGGTAAAAGAGGCTGGGGGAGGGGCGCGGGGTGCCGGCGGCCGCGCAGGGGCTGCTCCCGAGGCCGCGGGGGAGGGGCCGCGGGCTGCCCGAGGGTGGGCAGGATTCAGGGGGGGGCTCCGTGGCCGCGGTCCCTTTGTCCCGCCCCCGGCCCCCGCGCGGCCCTGCCCGCGTACCTTCTTGTAGTTCTTGCCGAGCCAGAGCCTCACGTTGTCGAACTGGGTCACGGTGTCCGCGGCCTCGTAGTACTTCACGTTGGGGCCGCCGTCCTTCTTCCGCACCGCCATCTTCTCGGGCTCGGGCCCCGCCGCCGCCGCCCGCCCCGCTCAGCTCAGCTCCCGCCTCCTCCGCCTCCTCCTCCGCCCGCCTCCCGCCGCCTCCCGCCGCCGCGGCCGCCGCCTCCCGCCGCCTGGGCCGGCCCCGGCCCGCGCAGCGCCCCCTGCCGACCGGCCGGGCACGGCGGCGGCCAGGCTCTCGGTGCGGGACCCACCCTGGCGGCCTCCCCGGCGGCGGCGGCAGCAGCGGCGGGAGCCTTGGGGAGGCAGCTGCTTCCTGGAGGGGGCGCCCATTCCCCTGAGATCGTTCTCTACCCGAGGCGAAGCCTTTCCTCCCTCTTTGCTTCTCAGCCCAGGGAGTGGGGTACCTCTCTAGCCTACCCCAAGCCGACGTCCGTCTCTGGAGGGACCCCCAGCTCATGGTTCCGCGTGGTCCTTACCTTGCACGTTCCCAACCCCACGGAGCCCTTAATCTCAAAGTACCTCAGACCCCTTTCCCCAGGAAGTTTCTTCTTTCATCTATCCCCAGGACTTCCCCGTTTCAACTCTTCCGGAGTCTCCCTCACTCTCAACACCTTGCCTCAGCACCCTTTATCACTCCTTAACCGGAGGAGTCCTCTAACCGCCACCCTGGGGCCGAGCCTCTTCCCTCCAACAGAGTCCTCTGCAGGCCACCATCGCTTTCTAAATAGTTTTGCGCTCTTTGAGACCCCAATCTTGTCTGGGCGGGAGGACGCCCCTCCGCCACCTCCCTCCCTGGGTCACCCGCTCCACCCGCTTGTTCCTTTGAGTGGCGTAGAGGCGAGGTAAGGGGCGGAGGGCGGGGGTCACAGGGTGTGTGTGTATGGGGTCGAGCCGGCTTCCCATTGCTACATTCCCTCCGTGGTCGCAATGCGGACCCCTTCTGTAAGCGCGCGGCAAGACATAGTTTTGGAAGTCACGGTGGCCGAGTGGTTAAGGCGTTGGACTCGAAATCCAATGGGGATTCCCCGCACAGGTTCGAATCCTGTTCGTGACGGCCGCTTTTTTCCCGCTTCTTCAGAATACGTAAAGGGGACCCCCCGCGCACGTGTCTTTCGTGCACTTCCCTTTCTGTCTCAGAAGTAGAAGCCGAGAGGTCTCACGCCTGAATTGGGAGGGAGGGAGGTGATCACGGGAAGCTTAATCGTGCACGACTGTACTGGCTGCTAAGACACAGACACTTTCTGAATCCTCTAACTTCGGGTTTGTTAGAGCTTGGGCACACGTTTCATTCTTGGGGACGGGAATGGCAAAGGATTTGGTTGAAGAAGGGTTAGGTTTTTGGAAATCTTAATGCCTGTTGTGATATAATAGTCAAAATTAGAGTTTCCAGGAAAAGAGGGCACCTCTGGATTTCATGACCGGAAGTGTGATTATAACTGAGACCCAGGAAAAGGCTTTTTTCTCTCCTTCGGATTTCTTTGGGGATGCTCATCTCAGATGTCAGTGGGCTAGGAGGAAGTAGCCTGTTGAAGGGTAAACACTACAGATCTAGCTGCAACTGGAGTGTAGGGAGATAATACTTTTTACTGATTGCTCATTGGGTGCCAAGTGCTGTTCTAAATTATCCGTGTATTTACCAAGCTAGGGAATTAATTCCTTTTCTAACCTCTAATCCTCCTGTATTCACCTTATCTGGTTCTTCCCATCCCCTAATTTCTAATCACGGGGAATATGTAGGATACTTGTTGAGGATGTTCTTTTTGTATTTCATTTCTTTTTTTTTTTTTTTAAGATTTTATTTATTTATTTGACAGAGAGAAATCACAAGAGAGGCAGGCAGAGAGAGAGGAAGGGAAGCAGGCTCTCCGCTGAGCAGAGAGCCCGATGTGGGACTCGATCCCAGGATCCTGAGATCATGACCTGAGCTGAAGGCAGCGGCTTAACCCACTGAGCCACCCAGGCGCCCTGTATTTCATTTCTTGCACAGCATCATTTTTTCCAGAAAAGATCGCCAAAGAGCAGGGAGTTCAAGAGTAATTCACAGAGCTTTATACACCTTTCTCCTTTGCAGTTTCCCACCTTCGTTCATTCTTCTCATGCTCTTCTTTCTGAGATCATCCTCACCTCACCACTGTCTCCTTCCCACCCTGGCACCCTCATCATTTATAAATTCCCATCCTGCACATCCTTTTATTCTTTCTCTTTGAGACTCTTGATTACTCCAGCTGGAACCTGTTGTTCTACCACCGCTATCGACTCCATTGCATGCAAGACATCTCCTTTGACACCTCTTTGCAAGAACTAATTAAAAGTTATATTTATTCTGTTTCTTAAATAGATCTTAACTCTTTTCACATTTCTCAGGGTCAGTGCAGTCTAGGACGACCACTTGCTAGAGTCATTGGGAAAGTAGATTGTGAGGACCACATGAGTTACTCTATGTGAAGCTGCACTAAAGCATCCCATTGCAGGGGCTCCTGAGTGGCTTAGTCAGTTAAGCAGCTGCCTTCGGCTCAGGTCATGATCCCAGAGTCCTGGGATGGAACCCCACATCAGGCTTCCTGCTATTGGAGAGCCTGCTTCTCCCTCACCCTCTGCCTGCTTGTGCTATTTCTCCGTCAAATAAGCAAATAACTTTTTTTTTTTTTTTTAATTGTTGTAGTAAACCCTCCTGTGGCTGCTTTCTGTGTTTCATGAACTGGTCCCTTTTCACTCACCATTCTTTCCTATTCACTACTTTCCAACCACTGGCATAGTTCCAGGTCTAGTATTTGTCTATGTTCATGCTATTCTCTGCCTGAAATAATCTTTCCCATCCTCACCATCTACTCAGCCTCCATATCAATGTTAGTTCTCCTGGGAAGTCATCTCTAACCTCTTGTCACCCACCATACCCTAATCATGTTTTGTGAAGTCTTTCTTCCCCGGCAGAACATCAACTCTTGGCACATATAAGCCACTCAATTAAAAAAATAAAATAAAAAACTTTGTTGAATAAATGGAATTTTTTTGTTTTTACAGTAGGTATGTATACATGTTTTAATCTTCACTCAGAATGGACTATAAGGTTCTTGAGAGTTAGGACTGTATATTTTGTTTTTGTCTCTTTTTCCTTTACTAGGCCTGGATCACAGATGTGATCAAGTGTGTCCTGGATGAACAGACTCTAACAGGCTCAGTACTCAGCTTCCTATCAAATGCCATTTTGCGCATGCTCTCAGTTATGTCTGGAGAGGCAAGACCAAAATTGACCAGCAGAGGGCAACCAACAACTGTGCTGCGAAGGGAAGAAGGCACCGTGGCTTACAAAATGGAGGACCTAGACGGACAAGTTAGCAGAGGTTGTTGGGTACTGGGAGATCCTACCTTTCCTTCTCAAATACTTCCCTTGTAACTGTCATAGATCGGAGGCCAAGGCTTCAGACTTTAATGTAAAATAGGTAATTTCAGATTTCTACCAACCCCACAGTGACCTGAACTCCCCAATTCCTTCACCTTTCCTCTTCCATTTCAACAATTCTCTATCCTATATATTTCCTTTGGTTATACGACCAGGTATCCCCAGGCATTCCTTCGTTTCTGATTCGGTATTCGACTTTGCTCATCTGCCCTAAAGCTACCTTCTCCACCTTGTGATCCCACTCATCTCAACCTCCTAAGGAAACTTCCCTTTACATTGTTCCATAACATGTTCAAATTCTATCCCACTAGATCAGTCCTGACAATTCCAAATGATCATGTTGTTTTCTACTTCCATTTTTTTTCTTTAGGTTTTATTTTTAAGTAATCTCTACACTCAACTTGGGGTTCAAATTTACAACCCCCAAATCAAGAGTCCCACGCTCCACTGACTGAGCGGGTCAGGAGCCTCTACTTCCTTCTATTTTTTGAATGAAATGTATACTCTCGGGGCGCCTGGGTGGCTCAGTGGGTTAAAGCCTCTGCCTTCAGCTCAGGTCATGATCCCAGAGTCCTGGGATCGAGCCCCACATCAGGCTCTCTGCTCTGCAGGGAGCCTGCTTCCTCCTCTCTCTCTGCCTGCCTCTCTGCCTAGTTGTGATTTCTCTCTGTCAAATAAATAAAAAATATTAAAAAAAAAAAAAAAAGAAATGTATACTCTCTGCTTCCAGCTTCATACTATCTTAATACCCTGTTGTAAAAACGTTTGCTGTTTGAAACCATTGAGATCTTACTGGACTTCAGAGACACTGTACTCTCATTTTTCTTAGAACATTGTTTCTCCATCTCATTTGTTTTCTCCCTCCTCCTGTGGAATTCTGCCAAAATCATTTTTCTCCCTCCTCCCAAGACAAAAATCCCAAGCTTAAATTGTGGTGCTATACCTTCAGCTATCTATATATCCCCTAAAATGCAAACAAAACTTCTCCCTTCCCAGAATGACATTCTTTTCCCATTTCTGTTAATACTGTTCTTGCAATTCCGTGGTTTCCAATTTTAAGAATTAATCTGGCATTTTTCTTTCTCCCATGCCTGACGTCCATCAATCATTGTTTCTTCTACCACATCATCTAATTTGTTACAATGGGCTTCCTGGTGCCCCAGTTTCACCACGCTCAGAGTTCTACAACACTGGTTTCATCATATTCCTCTGCCCAGGGACTTCAACGCCCCATTTGATTACCACACATGCTCCTCTGATCAACACACTTGGCCTAAATCACCCATTTAAAAAAAAAAAAAAAGATTTTATTTATTTGAGAGAGAGCAAGAGCACAAGCAGGCACAGAGGCAAGCAGAGGGAGAGGGAGAAGCAGGCTCCCTGCTGAGCAGGAAGCCCAGTGAAGGGCTCCAATCTAGGACCCTGGGACCATGACCTGAGCCGAAGACAGACCCTTTACCAGCTGAGCCATCTAGGCACCCCCTGAATCACCCATTTTATTCACTTTTTATTTTTTATTTTATTTATTTTATTTTTATTTATTTTATTTTATTTTATTTATTTATTTTTTTATTTTTTATTTTATTTTTTATTTTATTTATTTTTTAGATTATTTATTTATTTGACAGATGGAGATCACAAGTAGGCAGAGAAGCAGGCAGAGAGAGAAGAGGAAGCAGGCTCCCCGCTGAGCAGAGAGTCCGATGTGGGGCTCAATCCCAGGACTCTGGGATCATGACCTGAGCCGAAGGCAGACGCTTTAACCCACTGAGCCACCCAGACACCCTGTGAATCACCCATTTAAAAAAAAAAAAAATCTTTGGGATGCCTGAGTGGCTCAGTCACCTTAGGTCATGATCCCAGGGTATTAGGATCGAGTCCCTCATCGGGCTCTTTGCTCAATGGGGAAGCTGCTTCTCCCTCTCCCTCTGCCTGCCACTCTGCCTGCTTGTGCTCTCTCTGTGACAAATAAAATAAAACCTAAAAATACATAGGCGCCTGGGTGGCTCAGTGGGTTAAGACTCTGCCTTCAGCTTAGGTCATGATCCCAGCGTCCTGGGATCGAGCCCCACATCAGGCTCCCTGCTCGGCGGGGAGCCTGCCTCTCTGCCTACTTGTGATCTCTGTCTGTCAAATAAATAAATAAAATCTTTAAAAAAAAAAAAGACTCTGCCTTCAGCTCAGGTCATGATCTCAGGTCCTGGGATGGAGCCCCGCATCCGACTTTCTGCTCAGCGGGGAGCCTGGTTCCCCGCCCCCTCTGCCTGCTGCTCTGCCTACTTGTGATCTCTGTCAAATAAATAAAATCTTTTTAAAAAATCTAAAAATACATAAATAAATCCTTAATCCTTTCCAGCAAGATACCCCCAATCTGTTCAGGCTGAGCATCTCCACAGCTTAATTCCTTCTCTCATGCAGCTCCTTCACCTTATAGCCAAGTAGCTAATGTCACCCTATACTGATCTTTTCAGTGACAAATTCTTAGATCTTAACCAAAATTGCTTTTATGTGACTAAAAAGCTAATGTGCAGACATCCGACACACAAGAACTTTTTGTCCTTTTCCAAGTTGCTGACTTGTTCCAAATGTTAAGAGGTCTGGAGCTCTGTAGTTTATCTAGTAATCATTAGAGGACTTCCGCTGACATTATCTCAACCTACACTTATCTCAGGAATGTGGTCATTGCACAAAAACATTTCTGGAACTCCTTCATGGCTAGTTTATGAGCCACATTTAAATGATTCATTGTCAACTGTACTCAAAACACACATCATAATTCTATTATCATACCCCAAAAAATCATTCCTTCAAAATTACTTTTTTTTAAAAAAGTGGAGGCATTTGCCAACTTTTTCTTCTATTTTTCAGATTTTTTTTTAAAGATTTATTTATTTGAGAGAAAGAGAGAATGAGCATGAGAAGTGGGAGGGTCAGAGGGAGAAGCAGACTCCCTGCCGAGCAGGGAGCTCTATATGGGATTCGATCCTGGGACTCCAGAATCACGCACGACCCAAGTGGAAGGCAGTCGCTTAACCAACCGAGCCACCCAGGCATCCCTATTTTTTAGATCTTGTTACGGATTACTTCTGGATTTCCCCAAAGTCCCATTCTTAGACTTCCTCCTATCCTCTCTTTTAGTGTTTGCGTTCATTCCTAGAATTTCTTCACCCTTTGGGCAGAGAACTCCCAAAGCCAGATCTTTAACCCTAATCTCTTGCTCTTAAGTTCCATATCCATGTTTCCATTTACTGGCTAAATAGCTTTATGTGGAAGCATTTTTTTTAAAAGATTTTATTTATTTATTTGACAGAGAGAAATCACAAGAGAGGCAGGCAGAGAGAGAGGAAAGGAAGCAGGCTCTCCGTTGAGCAGAGAGCCCGATGTGGGACTCGATCCCAGGACCCTGAGATCATGACCTGAGCCGAAGGCAGCGGCTTAACCCAAGGAGCCACCCAGGCGCCCCCTATGTGGAAGCTTCTTTTTTTTTTTTTTTAACTTATTTATTTGACAGAGAGAGATCACAAGTAGGCAGAGAGTCAGGCAGAGGGAGAGGGAGAAGCAGCTTCCCCATTGAGCAAAGAGCCCGATGCGGGACTTGATCCCAAGACTCTGGGATCATGACCTGAGCTGAAGGCAGAGCTTAACCCACTGAGCCACCCAGGCAGCCCTGTGGAAGCATTTTAAACCAAGTTCTCTAAATGAGCTCATTATTTCACCCCTGAAACCTGCTCATCCTCTCATCTCTATTCGGGTTAGTAATGATCCTATCTTCCATTCTCACAGACAAGAAATGTTTGTCTTTATCTGTGATTCATCTTTGGTTATGTGCCTCGTTATGTGCAGTGGTTAGGAGCCCAGACTCTGAAATGACTGTGGGTTCAAATCCCAGTTCTGTTCATTACCCATGTGAATTTTGCCTATTTCCCCATATAGAAACTGGAGATGGCAATAGCACTTTTTAATAACATGGCTGGGAAGTCAAGATGTTTGATACTTAAAATAGTGCCCAACTCACAGTAAATGCTCAACCCCCTTTCCTCACTGCCAGTATCTGAACCTGTTCAGAACTCAGTTCAGTGATTCTCCTGAGAAGCATCTCTCCAACTGGTAGTAGGTAGTTGACCCCTTTCCTCCTCCTTGTCCCACTGTACTGAATCCTTATTAGCAATGTATTATTCTGTATTTCCCATTCCTTGTTCAAATTCATGTCACCTATTAAACTACAGATTCCTCTCACCTGTTTCTCAATTATTTGTGTATCTTAAATGCCTGACACCACATGTGACACAGCCCAGGTATAGTATAAATGTTGGCTGAGTCAATCTAGTCAGTTACTAAGGCCTGTCAATTTTCTTCCCTAATGTCCCATCCTCTTTCCTTTCAAGCTCTAAACCCCTTGCATGAATTATGGCAAAGCTTATTTAATATTGCCACCAGAATCATGAGGTGCAAGCTACTCTTGTCAAAAACTTACCTGTAAAACTAAAGTCCAAAAGCCTCCAAAGAATTGGCCCCAGAATAATTTTCTAGTCTTATTTTCTGTTATTTCCTTTGATGAACACTATGGTCCAGATGACACTAGTCTCTTCCTTCTTCAACATATCCTTCACCTCCACTTATTTTCATGCTATGATCTAAACCTAAAGCAGAAGTTGCAAATTGATGGACCCCAGATTTTGGGGGGCCACAAGTATATTTTTTAGTTGAGCCAATACTAGGCTCAATTTTTGGCATAAACACTAGGATGGCCAATGGTTCTTTAACAATTAAGATTTGGCAATGTGGGGCCCCTGTTCTTGTGGGGCAACAAACTACCTGAGGTGCACTGCTAGCTATCCCCTTCTCTCAGGGCACCTTGCCAGCTTTTAAGAAAACTTCTCAACAATGCAAGTGTAAATGAAGAAATCAGGCTAATGGTGGGGCAACCAGACTTATCTCCTAATGTTAGATAACATAAAGACCACCTCTCCTGTGATCTCTTCTATCTCCAAAACTGCTTAACTTGAATCTCTCAGACTCTAGATCTGTTTAGTAAAAACAGGGGGAGGAAGTTAAGGGACACTGTGAAGTAGCAATCAATCAAATCCAAAAGACCACTCTCTAGGGTAACTGGCTCAATCTCTTCAACAGATCACTGTTACAAAAAAGGTTGTTCCAGGAATCTAGATTAAGGGTATAAATGGGGCACCTGGGTGGCTCAGTCAGCTGAGCATCAGACTATTGATCTGGGCTCAGGTCATGATCTCCAGGTCCTGTGATGGAGCCCCACGTCTGGCTCCACACTCAGTGCAGCATCTGCTTAGGATTCTCCCTCTTCCTTTTCTCCTCCCCACAACTTACACATGCCCTCTCTCAATAAATAAAATCTTTTAAGAGAGTGGGGCACCTGGGTGGCTCTGTTGGTTAAGTGTCTGCCTTTGGTTCAGGTCATGGTCCCAGGGTCCTGGGATCTAGCCCCACATCCATCCGGCTCTCTGCTCAGTGGGGAGACTGCTTCATCTCCTCCCCATTTGTGCTCTCTCAAATAAAATCTTTAATAAAAAGTGTATGGGTGCCTTGGTCGTTAAGCATCTGCCTTTGGCTCAGGTCATGATCGCAGGGTCCTGGGATCAAGCCCCGAATCAGGCTCCACACTCAGCAGGAAGCCTGCTCCTCCCTTTGCTTATGCGTGCTCTCTAATAAATAAATAAAAGCTTTAAAAAATAAAAATAAAGGTATAAAAGATAGTTAAGACACACAACCTGGTGTAATGCATGCTTCCTGGATTGGATCCAGGGCTGAACAAAAATTAGCTCTAAAAGTACTTTTCTTGCATACCTAGGTGGCTCAGTAGGTTAAGTGCCTGCCTTTGGCTCAGGTCATGATCTCAGGGTCCTGGGATCGAGTCCCACATCAGGCTCCCTACTCCGTGGGAACCCTGCTTCTTCCTCTCTCCCTCTGCTTGTGTGCTCACTCTCAAATAAGTAAATTAAAGTATTTTTTCTTGAGACAACTGGAGAAATGTACATATTAATTTTAAGAATTTGTTATGGTAGTAATGTAGAAAATGTTGATTCTTCAAATTAAAATACTGAGGTAGGGGCGCCTGGGTGGCTCAGTGGGTTAAGCCTCTGCCTTCAGCTCAGGTCATGATCTCAGGGTCCTGGGATCGAGCCCCGTATCGGGCTCTCTGCTTGGCAGGGAGCCTGCTTCCTCCCCTCTCTGGCTGCTGCTCTGCCTACTTGTAATCTCTCTCTCTCTCTCTCTCTCAATCTGTAAAAAAAAAAAAAAAATTAAAATACTGAGGTAAAAATCGAAACCAACCTTCATACTTCCCCCGCCCATTCTCCTGGCCTTCAAAGTGTAGAACAGATTGGCAAACTTTCTACACAGCCAAGCAGCAAGTATTTTAGGCTTTGTGGGTCATAGTTCTGTGGAACTACTTTGCTCTGCTGCTGTGATCGAAAAGTAGCCACAGATAATACATAAGCAAATAGGCATGGCTGTGTTCTAGTAAAACATTTTTACAAAAGCAGGGAGCAGGACGCAAGCTCGAGTGTGCCAACCTCTGATCTGGAACAGATACATCTCGGAAACGTGTTTCCTGGTACCCATCTGAGTCAGTGCCTTTCCCCTCCCTCTGTTCACATAATGCTTGCAGATCTACTTACCACATTGATTACGTCTTATTCTATCATATACGTATCTCCCTTGTGGAGGCAGTGCTTTCAAAGCAGGTGCCACTGTGCTACACAACACAGTAAGTACTGCTCCCCCAAACCAAATCTACCCCAAAAGAAAGATCCGGCATCATTTGTGACACTCAAAAGAACAAGCAGCAGGTCCTGAAAGTAATTTTGAAGGAGCATCAGGCAAAACAAGAGCACTCTTCATCTCTCTAGATACTGTATATCCACTAGATTGCCCGCGTGTCGCCTCTGCCACTCCACCGTGTGACGTGTTCACCATAAAGCATCAGAGCTTGTGTGCACGTGAGTGTAACAGATGCCGTGGGCTTAGGGATGTCCTTGCACCCTTTTGTTTTTTAGTCCCACTAGAGTACCTAGAGAGCTAATGGATGTACATTAAGTGCATCATAAACGATCAACAAATTTAAAATATACTACTGGGGGGAACGATTTCCTTTTTCTCAAGACCAAGGAGTAGGTGGCAGCAAACGCCTGGGTCAGGCTTCATCGAGACTTGACAACCAGAACAGTACAGTCACCCCCCTGCCTCATGTTTCCTTTCTTGGTTTGGAGACGCTGGGTAATGGAATCCCAGATTCTAGAACAAAGGTGCTTGTGGAACAAGGGAGAAGGGTGTATGCATATCTTCTGTAGAAACTGTCCTAAAACTCCAGGAGCACTTAGGGGAAGACATGGAATTTGGGGCAAAGGCAAATGCTGGGAAGAACACAGTTCAGATCACTGGCGAGAACATGTCCGCTACTACAGAACAGGAGACAGGTGGGAGGGTGATAGGAGGTCACAAAGGGCAAAAAAGTGAGGTGCCCACTCCCAGACAGACATCCTGCTAAAACAGAGCTTAGTTCTAAGACAAGGGTAAGTTATAAAGCAAGAAATAAGGTGAGAGAAAGCCCAAAGCAGAGGAGAAAGCTTCATGAGAAAGGGAGTGATGTTGGATTAAGAATTGAGAGTTGAGTAAAAGGTTTATTATTAGTGCAGTCAACATCATGGAACAGCACATATAACACAACCAGTAACCCACAGAGACACTAGTGCAAGGGGAGGGAAGCCTTAACTGAGCTTCCTGGCTCCGTCTGAGGGTGACGACAGGAGGGTATGGGCCTTGGTAAGGCAGGCGAGGGCAGAGGGGAGCGGAAGAAATGTAGTAACCAGACTAAGTATAGCAGCGATTTCAAATTCCTGAGCACAAGGTCCTGGAGCTGAAACACAGGACTGTTCCTTACTCCCTTCAAGCTGTAACCCTCACCCCACCCCATTCCCAGTGGAGCCATGTCCCAACTCCCCTGGCCCACAGCAAGCTGGCCTGGAATAAGACTCCAGAGAAAGAAGAAGCTGTTATATGGCCCTATCTCTTCAACACCCCTCCCACCTGCTTATTAAAATAATCACACCCTCTATCCCTCCCTTTCTCTTCCTCTACCAGCCACCCTAGGGATCAAGGAATGTCCCGGTAGCCGAAGATGGAACTAAAGTCCTTAGAGGCATGGGCGAGGCCAGAGCACAGCCTGTACTCAGAGACAAAGAGACATCACGTCTCTCCCATCTTGCCTGGTGTAGCTTAGAGCCCAATTCTGGATCTCCAAGGAAACCGGGGGTAGGGGTAGAAATGTCTTCAAAATTAATACTCTATAAATACAGAGTTTAACAAGGAGACCCGTGGAAAGGCTGGGAGCAAAGTTCTCCAGAGGGCACAGGCATCGATGCTGGATTGTTGTACCCATCACTGGAATAGAGGAAGCGCCTCGTCTCAGATGGGGTTATGGAGGGTTGGGGCAGACAGGTTCAGCCGAGGACTCCCTTGGCCCTTCCTATATTAAAGCCAAAGGTTATGCTGAAAAGGAAAAATATAAAACAGATCCCCCATCCCTGGCCCACCCTATCCAGAATCCCCAAAATAGGAACATTAAAAAGAACATTGTAAGCTTTGTCAATTTTTTTTTCTTTTTCCTTTCTTAAAAAAAAAAACAAAAAAAGTAAATAAATTAGATTGCCAACAATGTGGCTGGGCTGGAAAAGTGGGGTAGCCATAACCAGGCCATTCTTAAAAAAAAAAAAAAAGGGGGAGAAGGAAATACAAACAAAGGAATTATCAAAATAACTGGTTAGAATCACAGGGCTGGAGAGGGGTCCATGGAACTATTATGGCCCATACTAGAGGCAGTGCCTACCTGATTTCAGCAAAAGCCAGAGAGCTGCTTCTTGCTGGGCACATCTACCCCAACAGACTAATCCCCTACCCCCAACCCTGTCATTCCCTAACGTTGAGAAAATGTAGGAAAGCAGAGCTCATCTGGAAAATTCCGGCTACCCAGCCTGCACACCTGCAGAACCAGCAGGAGCCTGCACCCAGCAGGTGGGCTGGACAGGGTATTGCTTGGCACAGAGGTCCAGTCTTCCCGTAAGGGTCATCAGTTCCCCTCAGGGCCAGTTACTGGCCTCAGTGCGTATTTCTAGGGTTCGATTCCACCCTTACCATTTCTTCGGGATGTCTGCTCCCCAGAGCTGCCCTCTCATACTGTTTAGTGTCAACAGGCCTGCCCGCTCCGATTCCCTGGTTTTGGAGGAGGGGGAACGATCAGATAGTCCTCACTCCACCCTGATCCTCTAGAGAAAAGGAATTCTTTGTGCTTTCTAAAAATACCTAGAACCAGGGACCCTGGGCAGGAAAAGAGATACAGAGGTGGGGACTTTTCCCAAACTGACTGAAAATTTACAGACATCTTAGGGGAAGAAATTAAGCAAAAGGAAGGAATCTGGGTTTCCCACCTGAAAGGCTGAGCAGAGTGCCCTGGGCCCTTCAGTGCCGGAAGAACAGGGAAACGTGCGGCCCACATGTAGGCCACTGTACTATGGATAGAAAGGAGGACTCAGGGGCCGGCTGCTGGAGTGATGGGTCTTCTGGTCTCCATCTCTTCCTGCTAGCCCGTGGAGATCTCCTATATCTCTTCTACGCCATGCGCAAAGATCATGACAAGGCCCGGCTCCTGCACCATGTCATCGCCCATGTGCTGGTTCTCACAGGCCATCACGACGACAGCCTGTTTGCCAGGGATGCGCTTGGCCACATAGTTCTCATAGTAGCGCCGGTTCATCTGTCTTGTCTCTAGGGTGGCCAGACCCTGCGGCCAGCTCCGCTCGTGGGCATTTTCAATCAGCTCGTTGACGATAGAGGCAGGACAGCCACTCTCCACCAGGGAGCGCTTGATTACAGCCTGGAGTACAGCATCTGGGGTCGAGATCATCCCTCCCCAGCGGGTCACTCTTGCAGGCTGCAGGGAGTTCACCCACCTGTGTGGACGGGGTGCGAGACGGTCACTCCAACTCATCCCCCTTCTCTGCACTAGGCTTTCTCTCCTAATAGGAATGACCACCCGCTCTGTACTCGGCCTAATCCTGATCTTGCATCTTCCTTTTTCCATCATTGGTTCAGAAACTCCACATCTTCCCCTGGATGGTCTCATGTGAGTCGCTACTTGTCACTCATTCACCAGATTAAACTCTACAACTGAAGAGTTTCTGTCATTTTTCTTAAAAATCCCAATACTTAGCACCTACGGAGCCTGGCACAAACTAAGTGTTCAACAAATGGGTACTGACTGAAGCCCCAGTTCCTGTGCCCCACGTGGCACTATTTGCACGACATTTATTGATCGCATCTAGAATTTACAGAACTCCAGCACTGCAAGGGATTTTAAACTTTGCTTGTGTATGCTGCGCTTTGGCTCACTCTCCTGGATTTGCATTCACTCTCTTTGGATTGTAAGCTACCTGATGACAGGGACACTATCTCTTTCTTCGTGACCTTCCTAGCCCTCCACAGCCTTTAATGCAGGGCTTGGTACATGCACGTACTCACTAAAGTCTGGATGGACTGCATCCTTGGGTAAGCTCTCCCTTCCATCCACCCAAAAGAATATGAAAGATTCTCTAGTGGGCTGAAAGTTATCCTCTTCTCTGTCCCTGTCCTTCATCCCAATGTCTGAAAAGCAGTGGCCTCCACCCAGCCCTCTTATTACCCTACTTCTGCCACTCCCCTGCTCCTCCTCCATTCAGGGCTCGGTGCAAGGACACGGAGCAAGTGACTCCGCATCCTGAGTGACACTCACTCTAGGATCTCGTTGTATTCAATTGTCTCCTCCAGGTTCTGCAGGTTGGGGTTGACGCTGCGGATAGCTCGCATGTATGCCTTTAGCAGCTGGATATCTCGCTTCTGTGGGAGCAAAGAAGAGTCAGAGATGATGGTTAGCACAGACAACAAATGAAAGACAGAAGTCTGTCTTAGAACGAGGGTGACTGAGGGATCTTAAGAACACCAAGACCTGGAAGCTTCATGAAGATGGAGATGTGACGGTCTCATTCACAGCTGTATCCCTGGTGCTTCGCAGGGTGCCTTCTTAGAGGAGGCATGTAATAAATGTTAGGTGAATGAATGACACTGATGGGATGAAGGAAAGGGAGAAGAGCTCCAGGCTGATTCCCTCCAGGCCACAGCAAAGTATCCCCTTCCCTGGGCGCACACACACCTGTGCAGACCTGCATGCTCACAGGGGCGCTCCTCACCCCCAGTTACCCACCACATGTGCACAGCGTGTGCACACACACACACACACACACAGCTACGCACAGTTACATATCTGTTTTACGCACTCATCTGCATATTAGGGACAGGCTCATGCCTATGTTCTATGGGGCCTACCTGCTCGGCCAGCTGGTGTTTATGCTCGGCTGAGGTCTTTTCCAGCTCTGCGATGCGCGTCTGCTGCTGCTGCACCACGGAACGCAGGTGCTTAATGCAGTTGTGATTTGGCAGCTCATCTTTGGGCATCTCCAGGCTGCCACCCAGAGTAGGCAAGAAAAGCAGAACGGGAGCATTCAATGGGACATATGGGCAAAGGCAGGAAATTGCTGAGAGGGCTTTCTCCTAGCCCAGATTTCGAATATGCAGGCCTCCCTCTCATTCCCGTCACTTCCTTTTCCCCAGCTCTGCCCCCCCCCACCCCACCCCCACCCCGTTCCCACCCCGTACTCCTTTGCTCTCTACTTTTTCTGGGCCTCTTTCCCTTTCTAAGACAGTGTTTTATCTACCACATGGCTCTCCTTTCTTCCTACTGATTCTGCCTGTACACTCATTCCTCCTGAGAAGCCCTAGATTCACGGCCCCAGCTAGCAGCATTTAATCAAATACTTCACACCCCAAAGAAAGGGGAAAAAACAAAAACAAAACCAAAAACAGGGCAAGAGGAAATATGAGAAGCCTAGAAATTAGAGCAGTCAATCTGAAAAAGAGAAAGGGGGGTACCGGGCTGACAGGGAAGAATTAAGGAAATCAGTCCTTATTATTAGCACACAGACTGGGAATTGTTGCCTCCTTTCCTTTATTAAAGCAACAGCGCAAAGATCATAGTTGGAAAAGCATCATGGAAGTGAGATCTTGGGGCAGGGAGCCAGGCAGGCCAAGGACACTCCTTGCGTACATTCAGAGGAGACCTCCTGAGCTGGTGGGCAGGGGATCTGGAGACGGGGGAGTGGGGATGGGGAGTGTGGTCGGTGGCAGGGTAGGGGGAGGTCATAAACCGGAAGGCCCTTATCTGTGTGGGGCAGAGGAAGGGAAGCCATCTCACCCGCAGCCCTGCTCACAGGTCACAGGCCGTTTGGGGTTGTGCTCACAGTCGCTGAGGTGAGACATGAGGTTGTCAAGCCGGACAACAGCACTACAGCCAAACACAGCGTTGTCGCAGGCGATCTGCAGCTTCGACAACATGTTCCGCATGATCCGAGGTACTGGGCGCAGGTGGGCGACCGTCACAACGCTACGGTCCACCGGACACGTCTGCTGCTGAGAGAACCACTGGGTGATGCAGGCATTGCAGAAGGCATGCTCACAATGAGGTGCCTAGAAGGAAGAGCAGGGCAAAAGGGGCACAAGAGAATTAGCCGGAGCTAAGAGCCTGAGTATGATAAGTCCACAAAGCCACTCAAGCCCCTGAGCAGCTGCCAGGACCAGGGGTCCCCGGGGGTCACAGCAAAGTACAGATGCGCCACGTCAAGGCACTGTGTAGGGACAGGCTTCAGACAGATTTCCTGTGCTCAGGATTCCAAATGGATTGTGACATAAGACAAACAAGTACAAAGTTATATAACAATAAGAGGTATAAATAATATTCCAGGACAATAGGAGAGATGACATGAGGCAGTTGATTATTAATTGCCGACTGGATTGCATACACAGTAACTGCCAAAGTCCAGAGGAGGATGAGATCTTTCTAGGCTAGGTCAGTCAGGGCAGGTATTTATGGAGAGGACAGAATTTGATATGGGTCTGGAAGGATGTGTGGAGAGGACACAGGGAAGAGATTTAGTGGCAGAAATACAATGTAAGAAAGCAAAGCGAAACAAAACAAAAGCCTGGAACTCCTGGTGAGAGGTTACAAGTCCTCTCTGTAGGGGCCCAAGTTCCTATCTTGTGAGGGTTGATCTGAGGCATTGCCCTGAATCCTAATGGGAAGGCCTAGCCTCCAAAATAGGGTCATTTTCTCACAGAATCACATTCTTTTCAGTTTCATAAAGATCATATTTCAGCTTACTTTCTTGATAACTCAGATAAACTCTGAAATTAATCCCTCAAAGTGAGAGGATTCCCAGGCTTCTGTGGAGACACCATCTGCATGGGACAAACACAGCAGGCACTTAGTAGCTGATGAATAAATGGCATGCCATGTCCCAAATACTCTGCTAGGTGCTTAAGATACAAAAGACAGGTTCTGTCTTCAAGATACTCACAGACACCAAAGACTGGTAACGCAGAAAGACCTTGTAAGGGAAGAAGTCATTCTCAGGGCACCAGGGTGGCTCAGTCAGTTAAGTGTCTGCTTTCGGCTCAGGTCATGATCCCCAGGTCCTGGGATCAAGGCCCATATAGGACACTCCGCTTAGCGGGGACCCTGCTTCTCCCTCTCCTTCTGCCTGCTGGCCCACCCCTTGCCTTGTGTGCTCTCTCTCTCCCCCTCTGTCAAAATAACATCTTGGGGAAAAAAAAAAAGAAGTCATTCTCAATGTCACTAATCCAACTGTCAGATTTTTATTTTTCACTCAAAGACATATCTGAGTCTTTTCAAAATCTTTACAGACCCTATCTCCAAAAAAAACCCCTAAATTTGTCCACTTTTCCCCATCTGTCCTGCCACTAACCCAGTTCAAGCTATCATCTCTCACCTTCGTTATTAAGTATATCTTCTAGTTGGCCTCCCTACTTCTACCTCACCGCTTTATAATTCAGACTACCTTCATCAGCCAGAGTGATCACCTCAAAATGAAAACTAGATCTTATCACTTCCCTGCTTAAAACTTTACAATGGCTTCTCACCGTGCTTAAAATAAATCCAAACTCCCACTCAGGACCTGTAAAATTCTGCTGGATCTGGCCCTGTGCCTCTGACCTCTCCTCACCTCACACTACGCTCCCAGCACTGTGTTCAGGCCATTCTGGCCTCCTTTCTGTGCTTTGTTTACATCCAGCTCACTCCTGCCCCAGGATCATCACTTTTGTTGCTCCTCTGTGCCTGAAACTCTCTTCCTCTAAATCTCAGCATGAATGTCCCCTTATTATTCAGATCTCATCCCAACTGTCACCCCTCATGACCAGCCCATCGAATCCTGCCACCCCTACAAAAATATACAGAATGTGCTATGTTCCGTGTAAGAAAAGTTGGACAAATAAACTAATACAAAGAGTTAACTGTCGGGGTGGTGGGGATTACATGAGCTGGGATGAGGATGGGGACTGTATGCTTTTTTATACTGTTTTGATTTCTGAACCGTATGAATTTACTGCCTATTCAAAAATTAAATAAATATGTCGGGACGGGGGGGGGGACCTGGCTGGCTCAGAGGAGAGTGCAACTCTTGATCTCAGGGTTGTGAGTTTGAGTCCCATATTGGCGGTAGAAATAACTTAAAAAAAAAAATTATGTAGGGAAATCAGCATTCTTAGCACGTGCCTTCTACCCTTGATATGTGGCTGCTGACCCGGCATCCTGAGGTCTGACTGACCTGCTCCTCAGAAGGCAGGGGTGGGGGACTGGGTGTGGCTCCTGACTTAGAATGTCATGAACCAACACTGACTTCTCCACACGTGACTCACCTCAAATGACAGTGCCAGGGGATGGAAGGAACTGACACAGCCCATGACCTCTTGACACCACCAGGAGAGCTTGCTACATATCCAGCCAATCTGCTTCTAATGGCAGTAGGCTGCAAAGACCTAGGCAGGGAATAGGTCCAGGGCTAGCAGCCACTGGAATCCAGTCTGATTTTCAGTCAGCTTGGGCATCTGCACTCCTTTGGGTGGTTGAAAACTGGAGTAAGAATAAACCCAAAGGATCAAGAGGAGCCCCTGGGAGCTGTATAAGCAGTGAGTGGGGGAAGGGCCATGAGACCTCACTCACTAGTGTCCTGGTTTAGAGAATGGGATTAGGTCTAGCTAGCCAGGAGTGGCAGAGGATTAATTGGTATTTACAGAGGGCGGCCAATAAGAACCGTGCAGGATGACATCCATGAATACTACTGCTAAGGATTCATCTCCCTCATCATACCTGCCTGTTAATCAGGAGTTTCTCCTCATACTTGCCCCAGGAAGATAAAACTGACTCTGGTCTGGCAAGGCTTGCAGAGAAATGACCTAGTGAAGGGGCAGCTTTCATATCAAAATGCAGAGTACAAGGTTGCATCAAAAATTGGTTTTTCGGGCGCCTGGGTGGCTCAGTGGTTTAAGCCGCTGCCTTCGGCTCAGGTCATGATCTCAGGGTCCTGGGATCGAGTCCCACATCGGGCTCTCTGCTCGGCAGGGAGACTGCTTCCCTCTCACTCTCTCTGCCTGCCTCTCTGCCTACTTATGATCTCTCTCTGTCAAATAAATACATAAAATCTTTAAAAAAAAATTGGTTTTTCTAATAAACCGCAGGAAGAAAATAGGACAATACATACAGTTCCCACTCCCGGTTAGTTAGTTAGTAAGCAGGCTGAAAAGGCCTGCAGGCAAACCGGCTGATTAAGTGAAACATGACATTATTTTGAGAGAGAACTTATCAGGAAAGTCCAGAAGTTCACTCATAGCTAGGAAGATGGAACCCAGTCAGAGCCCTGGCAGAGGAAAGGAAGTTCCTGAGCTACTGTCAGAAGACAGTAAAAAATTTCTGACCAATGTACAAGGGGAAAATCTCAGCCCGGCCTCAGAAAAATCTGGAGCACTGGACTTCTGTGGCATCCGCCTCTAGACAGACTCTGGAAGGCCCTGTTCCTTTCATAGCTGTCACTGTTCCTCTGTACCAAACCTCTAGTCTCTGTCTGTGTGGCTGTCAAGGGGGCCAGGGGAGGGGAGCCAGAACACAGTGCCTTCCCCATTGGTCCCATCGCCTATATTTTCTATTAGCGCCACTGGTGTCTAGGGCCCCCACCAAAACTGCCATCAGACCAACTCACCTGGACTGGCTCCTCCAAGACCCCACTGCAAATAGGACAGATAAGGTCTTCATCAACATCCCCCTGGAAACGGGTTACATCATACCCCATGTCTCATCACTGAAACCCAGGACCTGGAAGGAGCAAGAGGGGGAAAAAAAAAAAAAAAAAAACAGTTCAAAAGAAGCCAGAAATGTGTGCCAATTTGCACTTACTGTCAAGATCCATTCATTTGTTCAACAATTATTTACTGAGCACCTACTGTGCTCAGAATGTACCAGTCATTTGGTGGGGGAAATCTGACTCAAGAAACTTAATCTAATGGGAGAAGATAATAAATAAGCATACATTTAAAATATGAAAGGACAAATGCCTTGACAGGGCATTATGAGGGCAAACAATGTGGATACCTAACCCAGGTTGGAAGAAGAGGGTGATTTGGGGAAGTTTTATGGGAGCAGGTGTCATCAACAGGACAAGCAAGAGTAGCTAGGTGTTGGGGATGGAGGCAGGTAGGGCATTAGCATTAGGGCTGTAGGAACATGAAATTGTACATTCAAAAGTCCAGAAGCAAGAGGACATATGATGGATTCAGGGAACTCTGAGTGGTTCAGAAAATGGCTGATCTGAAGGATCCAAAGGAGGGAGTGTCTAGATACAAGGCTAGAGAGGCAAGCAAGGGTCAGGCCATGAGAAGTCTTACGTAAGGAGTTTGGGCTTTATCCTGAAGGCTATGGGAAACCACTGTAAGACTTCAAAGGAATGATGCAATGAAAGTACTCTTCACTCTGTCAACACCGGTGAGACTGGAGACAGGAAGAACGTGTAGGCAGGAGAGAGACAGAGATAGTCTGAAGTTAGGTGGTGGTGATGAAGATAAAGAAGGGAGGTTCAGGAGAGCAAGTACTCAAAGAGCAGGGAGGCTGCCGTGCCTCTTCTTCCGGCTTTCTAAGGGTTAAACCCAAAGACTTCGCTGAACGGTGACTGAAACCCTTCTGTGGATTTCCAACTGGTGGGCTAGCTGGATTGAGGATGAGCACCTAATACAAGGGCAGCCACACCACAGACCAGCCATCAATTGTGATGTCCTAGAAAAGGCGAGCTAAGTAAGAGGGTTCTCGGGAATTTAGAATCACACTGTCTGACTTAAAAGGGCAGAAAGAACGGGATGCAGAAAGACCTTGCGAGGTCAGTGCAAGTTGAAGTACAGCACTGGATTGAGTCAAATGACTGGATTAATCGGCTGCTATTCACTGGGCGTGTGACCTTGGGCAGGCTATATGAACTCCCTATTTATTTTTTTAAATAGATAAAATGGGTATAAATAATAACAGAAGTGACTTTCACAGAGTTATCCACAAAGAGATGATGTATATAAAACATTTAAGGCCACTTGGCTGGCTCAGTCAGGTGAGGGCCCAACTCTTGATTTCGGTTCAGGTGGTGGTGGTCTCAGGTCATGAGATCAAGCCCTGCGGTGGCCTCTAAGCTCAGGAGGAAATCTGCTTCTCTTCTTCCCTCTTTCCCTTTGCCCCTCCCCCCAGTAGCACATGCTCTCTCTAAAATATATAAATAAATCTTAACAAGACAAACACACATTTAGCAAAGTGCCTACTGGCCCATAGCAGACACTCACCATACAATAGTAATCACTATTTATATACATGTTTAATTTCTACTACTTGATTAAAAACTCCTTAAGAGCAGGGGGGCCTGGCTGCACGTGACTCTTGCTCTCAGGGTCATGAGTCTGAGCCCCACGTTGGGTAGAGAGATGACTTAAAATGAATACATAAATTAAAACTTAAAAACAAACAAACAAGTAACTAAAAATAAAAATTCCGTAAGAGCAGAAACTTAGGTTCTATGTCCAATGTAGCACCAAGCAGAGTTCTTATATGTCACTAAAATGTTTGGTGCACTCATATGCTGCTTTCAGTAGGAGCTTCCAGCAGTGAGAACATATAATCTCCTATTTCACTTAACATCCCATTTTCTATAAATAGCACCGGTTTTCCTTTAGGGATCACAGCCTGCCTCCTTGTGGACCCAACCCAGGACAGTGAGAGTGATGCCTGGCACTTCTACGGAGTTCTCAAGGGTGTCTTTCCCCAAGGATTGCATAGCTGGTAGAATGTATAACCCAGAGTGGTCAGAGATCATTTCTCCCATTAATGAGGAGAGCCTGTTTATAGAATGAAGGCAATAATGAAGAAAGCAGAGCTGAGGGGCGCCTGGGTGGTTCAGTCGGTTAAGTGTCTGTCTTCAGCTCAGGTCATGATCCCAGTGCCCTTGGATTGAGCCCCACGTGGGGCTCCCTGCTCAGTGGGGAGCCTGCTTCTCCCTCTCCCACTTCTCCTGCTTGTCCTCTCCCTCTCTCTGTCAAATGAATAAATAAAATCTTAAAGAAAGCAAGCAAGCAAGCAAGCAGAGCTGAGAGACAATTCAGATGAGATCATTTGAGGTCCTGCATTCCCCCATGCCTGAAGCCACAATCACCTTTTGAACACAGTTACATGAGTCAACAAATTCCCTATTCTGTGTAGCCTAGTTTGAGCTGGGTTTTTATCTCTTTCAACTGAGAAAAATGCTGGGGATGCCTGGCCAGCTCAGTTGGTAGAGCATGCGACTGCTGATCTCAGGGTTGTTGAGTATAAGCCCCACAGTGGGTGTGGAATTACTTAAAAAACAAAAAACAACCAAATAAAAAAACCCAAGCCAAACCCAACAAAACAAAAAAATCCAGTAACAGCTAACAAGGCTAACGGATACAAGAAATCCCTCTACCCATTTTATACAGGAACAATGACACCCCATGACTCTATCACTGCCATTTCTCTATACACTTGTCCCTTCTTTTTTAGGGCCTGAAGCTTATAAACAACCCCTCTGGAACTGTCACTGTCAACCACCTTGGCCAGACTATAAGGCATATAAAATGGGGTGGGGATACGGTTCCTACCATGTACATGTCTCCCCTCAGACCTCTGATCTGTTCCAAGACCAACATAATAGGGGGAAAAATGGAAGCAAAGGATGTAATTCTCTTGAATCTACAGTGATGGATCAGGGTGAGTGCATAAATAGTGACACTGAAGACCTAACACAATAAAATGTAAAACCCAGAACCAAGGTCCCTGTGAGTCTCCTTGTCGTACCTCACTGAAGAACGAGGATGGAGGTAAGAGAACAAGGGCAGCCCACGGTGTCTTTTTCTGTGTACTACAATTACTGGGAGCTGCAGTGGGCCCCATGGCACTGGTGCCCCGGCAGCCACACTCCAGGGCTTGTACTCCTCTCTGATCTGTATGGCTCTGGTGGAGCCTTAGTGCTACGTAGCACTTAGACCTCCCCCCAAGCTACAGTTATCCTATCCAAGTGGGGCCAATGGAGCCTATCCCTGAGAATTTATTTGAGCTGAACTCCAAGAAAATGAAGTTGGTCTTTCTCTGGTTGTCATATGGACTGAGGAAGACAAAAATCTACAGATGGAAAGAAAAGCTTGGAACAGAGAAAGTGAGAAAGTCTCAGATAAGAGCTGGAAAGAGTCCTGAGGCTTCAAGTACCTAGTTTGTTCCCAAGACCTTCCTGTCTTTGGTTTCTGTGAAACATCTTAGTATCCTCTTCTTGTTTATGCTACTTTGAGTTGGGTTTCTCTACCTTACAACCAAAAGAATCCTGGCTTTTACAATAGCAAAGAATTATCGCATATTAATATCAGAAGTCGGACAGGGAAGGATAAATTAAGGGCAATGTTTTTCTTTAATCTTAAACCTGTCTAGCCAAAAACCATACTGTAAAACAATCTACATAGTATTCATTTAATAGACATTCACTGAGTACTATCTATACATCAATAAACCTAATAAAACCTAGTCGCTGTGAGTAAGTGAAGAGGAGGAGAAAAGCACAAGGTACTAGAGGAACAAAGAGGGAGTTCTAACATCAAAAAGAATGAAAACTTGCCATCTGCAATGATGTGGATCAAACTAGAGTGTATCATGCTAAGCAAAATAAGTCAGTCAGAGAAAGACAAATATCTCATGATTTCACTCACATGTGGAATTTAAGAAACCAAACAGATGAGCATAGGGGAAGGGAAGGAAAAATAAAGATAAAAACAGAGGGGAGAGGCAAACCATACATGACTCTCAACTACAGAAAACAAGCTGAGGGTTGCTGGGAGGTGGGCAGGAGATGGGATAACTGGGTGATGGGCATTAAGGAGGGCACGTGATATGAGGGGCACTGGGTGTTATATGTAAATGATCATCACCAAATGCTACTCCTGAAATCAATCCTACACTACATGTTAACTAACTTGAATTTAAATTTAAAAAAAAAAAAAAAAAGGAGTTCGAGATCAGACTAGGGATAGTCAGAAAGACTTCCCAGAAATGTCTCTCAGAATATGTTTAGAACAAGGGTTCACAACTAGAGCACTAGAGGCATTTGGGCTAGAAAGTTCCTTGTTGTAGGGGGCTGGTCTGTGCACTGAACAATGTTTAGCAGCATCCCTGGACTCCACCCTCTAGAAGTCCTCAAATTCTGGTAGTAGTCCTCAAATTGCGACACCCAAAATGTCTCCAGACACTGGCATATATCCTCTGGGGAACCAAAACACCCGTGGTTGAGAACCACTGGTTTAAAAAATGAGGAGGCAGCATCATGGAGCAGGGCACAGGTCTTGTAGGTAGATAAAATAGCATGAAGCAAAAGTCAGCTAAGGGTCTGTGCAGAGATGTGCTGAAAGAAGTGCACAGAGAGGCGGGCAGGAGCCAAGCACTGAAGACCCTGGGACATTTCACCAGACTTAGAATTAACCTGAAAGCTAGGGAGGTACCTGAAGGATTTCCTTTGTTGACATATATTTATATGTTTTAATCTTTTCTTTTTGGTGCCTGGGTGGCTCAGATGGTTAAGCATCTGCCTAAGGCTCAGGTCATGATCCCAGGGACCTGACATTGAGTCCCTTGTGGAGCTCTCTGCTCAGTGCAGAGTCTGCTTCTTTCTCTCCCACCAGCCCTCTGCCCTGCTTATGCTCTCTCTCATTCTTGCTCACTCGCAAATAACCACAATCTTTAAAAAAAAAAAAAAAAACAACCCCAAACTTTTATTTTGACAATTTCAGACTTTCTGAAAAGTTCCACGAACAGTAAAAAGAACCCATATACCTTTCATCTAGATTCCCTAAATGTTAACTTGTACCGCATTTTTTATAATCCCTCTTGATATACATGAATAGATAAAAATTTTTCTGAACTGCTTGAGAGTAAATTATATCCTGGATGCCTTTTTTTAAAGATTTTATTAATTTATTTGACAGACAGAGATCATAAGTAGGCAGAGAGGCAGGCAGAGAGAGAGGGGGAAGCAGGATCCCTGCTTAGCAGAGAGCCCGACAACGTGGGGCTCGATCCCAGGACACCGGGATCATGACTCGAGCTGAAGGCAGAGGCCTAACCAATTGAGCCACCCAGGCGCCCCCTGGATGCCTTTATCCCTGAACTTTTTTACTGTGTATTTCCTAAAAAGAACGCTCTCTGTGAGGCCTGGATGGCTCAGTCGGTTAAGCGTCTGTCTGCCTTCACCTTGGGTCGTGATCCCAGAGTCCTAGGATTGAGTCCCACATTGCGCTCCTTGCTCAATGGGGAGCCTGCTTCTCTCCCTCTGCTTACCGCTCCCCCTGCTTGTGCTTGCTCTCTCCCTCTGCCCTCTCCGTCAAATAAATAAGATCTTTAAAAAACAAAAACAAAAAAACAAAAAAAACACAACAACAAAATTCTCTTATATGATAGTAAAATTAGAGAAATCAGGGTATTAACATTGACAGGATACTATTATTTACGAACCCTCTTCCAATTTTGCCACTTGTCCCAATAATCTCTCTCAGCAAAAGAACATTCAAGACTATGTATTGCATTGAGTTGCCAAGCTTCTTTCAACCTATTTTTTTAAAAGATTTTATTTATTCGAGAGCACGCACGTGGAAACAGGGTAGAGGGGCAGAAGGAGAGAATATCAACCGGACTCCCCACTAAGCATGGACTCCCATGCAGGGCTCAATCTCATGACGCTGACCCAGAGATCATGACCTGAGCCGAAATCAAGAGTCAGACACCAACTGACTGAGCCATCCAGGCGCTCTTTTATTTATTTATTTAAAGATTTTATTTATTTGACAGACAGAGATCACAAGTGGGCAGAGAGGCAAGCGAGAGAGGGGAAGTAGACTCCCCACTGAGCAGAGACACCCCCCCACACACGGACACGGGGCTCCATCCCAGGACCCTGAGATCATGACCTGAGCCAAAAGCAGAGGCTCCACCAAGTGAGCCACATAGGTGCCCCACCTTGAATTTTTTAAGAATACAGACCAGTATAATGAGAAGGTTTCTCAGTGTGGGTTTGTCTGATGTTTCCTCATGATTAAATTCAGGTTTCAATTTGGGCAAAAATGCCACAAAAGTAATCTCTGTAATCTTAACGTATTAGGAGTACATGTTGATTTGCACCTTTCCCAGTGACACTAACTCTGGTTAAGTGCTGCTGGCAAGGTTCTCTACTGTAGAGTTACTATTTTACTACTTTGTAATTAATAAGAATCTTTTGAGGAGATTCTTTGAATCCGGAAGGGTTAAGAAACAAATGATTTTAAAAAGAGAGAAACTGGCATGATCAGTTTCCTGTTTCATTCAGATAATTCTGGCAGTTGTGTAGAAAAAGTAGGGGGTAGGGAAGATAAGGGAAAACGAGACCTTTTTAGGAAGTTATTATAAAAATTCAGATCAAAAAAAGTATAAAGCCTCAAACCAAGGCACTTAAGAGAAACAATCTATATTGGTTTAGAAAGTAATTATTTACCACAATAAGAATTTCAAGAAAAAGATAAGGATTAGGGAAGAAAGATAATGATACTAATTTTGGATATGTAGAGTTTAGGGTTCCAAGTACAAATTCTGAAGGGGGTAGCTGACATCAGGAATTCTGAAAGGCCACACAGGAAAAGTACACAGATTAAAAATAGAAAATGAGTGTTCGGGGTAGGGGCAGTGCCTAGATGGCTCAGTCGGTTGGGCGTCTTGCCTTTGACTCAGTTCATGATCCCAGGGTCCTGGGATAGAGCCCCATGTCAGGCTCCCTGCTCAGCAGGGAGTCTGCTTCTCCCTCTCCTTCTCTTCCATTTGTCTTCTCTCTCTCTCAAATAAATAAAATCTAAAAAAAAAAAAAAAAGAAAGAAAGAAAATGAGGGTGGGTCTGAAGAATACAGAACGCTGGACAGCACTAATTTTTTTAAATTTATTTTTATATTTTAAAAAGATTTTATTTATTTATTTGATAAACAGAGCGAGAGAGCACAAGTAGGGGGAGGGGCAAAGGGAGAATCAGACTTCCTGCTGAGCAAGACACCAGTCAAGGGGCTTGACCAGAGACTCTATTCCATGACTCCGGGATCACAACCTGAGTTGAAGGCAGCTGTTTAATCAACTGAGCCACCCAGGTATTCCACTCTGCTTTATTTCTTGCCTTCTTTTTTTCACAAGTAATATATGACTACATTCCCATTTTAAAAGATTCAGAGAGGGGCGCCTGGGTGGCTCAGTGGGTTAAAGCCTCTGCCTTCGGCTCAGGTCATGGTCCCAGGGTCCCAGGGTCCCAGGGTCCTGGGATCGAGCCCTGCATCAGGCTCTCTGCTCTGCAGGGAGCCTGCTTCCCTTCCTCTCTCTCTGCCTGCCTCTCTGCCTACTTGTGATCTCTGTCAAATAAATAAATAAAATCTTCAAAAAATTAAAAAATAAAAAATAAAAGACTCAGAGAATATAATTGCTAGCCTTTCTTCCCACTTTCCTCTCCCCCATCCATTGCGGGGTATACACTCGTTCTTTCAATTTGCCTTCTCTGTCATACACAGATTCTTGTATGGACAAGACAGACAAAATCCCTGCTCTCGTGTAGTTTATATTTTAGTGATAACAATTTCTAGGGGCACTTGCATAGCCCAGTCAGTTAAGTGTCCAACTCTTGGTTTGGGCTCAGGTCCTAATCTGAGGGTCCTGTAATGGAGACCCATGTCAGGCTCTGCACCCAGCAGAGTCTGCTTGAGATTCTCTCTGCTTCTCCTCCTGCCCCTCTCACTCATGCTCTGAAAGTAAATAAATAAATCTTAAATTTTTTTTTTCCAATCTACATCTAAACCTTGATTACAATATATTTTGCCATTCGCTTCAGGACTTCAGTTGCCTGGTTGCCATTTTCCCCCTGGAAACAAATCATGTTGCAATTAACATCCTGGTAACATGATTTTTTTTGGAACACAAGATCAAATCTCTCTCCTAGGACAGATACCTAGAGGAGGAACTGCCGGGTTGGTTGAATAGTGTGCCTACTATTTATTTTTTTAGATATACAATCTTCTGGAAAGCCCTTCGCAATTTAGACACCACCAAGGGTGTCTGAGCATACTTTAACGATAACATTTAAAAGCAAAGAAAAAAAAGAGCCTGCCCCCCACTCCTCAAAAAAAGACTGAGAGGGGCCTGGATGGCTCAGTGGATTAAGCACCTGATTCTGGCTCAGGTTGTCATCTCCAGGTCCTGGGATCAAGCTGGCTTCAACTCTGCTCAGCAGGGAGTCTGCTTGTCCCTCCAACTCCCCCCATCCCACCCCCACACCTCTGCTCACAGGCACTTGCTCTCTCTCTCAGATAAATAAATGGGTAGAGTCTTTAAAAAAAAAAAAAAAAAAACTGAGAAAGAATGATTAGATAAGAGAAAATCCTGGAGAGAAGAGCCTCCTAAAGTCAAGGAAGTTGGAGGAAGGGGACTTTTTTTTTTTTTTTTTTTTTTTAAAGATTTTATTTATTTATTTATTTGACAGAGAGAGATCACAAGTAGGCAGAGAGGCAGGCAGAGAGAGAGGAGGAAGCAGGCTCCCTGTGGAGCAGAGAGCCCTATGCGGGGCTCGATCCCAGGACCCTGAGATCATGACCTGAGCCGAAGGCAGCGGCTTAATCCACTGAGCCACCCAGGCGCCCCGGAAGGGGACTTTTTAATGGGTATAGTTTCAGTTTTGCAAGATAAAAAAGTTCGGGAGATGTTTCACAACCATGTGAACATACTTAACATTCTGAACTATACAGTCAAAAATGGTTAAGATGGTTAATTTTACGTTACTTTTTTAAAAAAAAGATTTAATTTAATTTATTTATTTGACAGAGATCACAGAGAGGCAGAAAGGCAGGCAGAGAGAGAAGGGGGAAGCAGGCTCGCCGCTGAGCAGAGCCCGATGCGGGGTTTGATCCCAAGACTCTGGGATCGTGACCCAAGCTGAAGGCAGAGGCTTTAACCCACTGAGCCATCCAGGCACCCCGTTACATGTTTTTTTACCACAATAAAAAAGTCAAGGAAGTGGAGTGCTTGGAGGAGGGAAGGGAAGTGTCAAAAACTGCAGTGAAGTCTGATAAAAAAAAAACAACAACAACAAAAATGGTCAGGATGTGGAACCGGATACCAGGGCAGAGCATGGCTGCCTGCAGCTGGGAGGCGCCATGAGGAGCAGCTGTAGTGGCTCACAGAGGTGGTCCCAGACTGCAGGGTCCCAAGTGAATAAGACGGGAGGCAGAGAGGCAGGGATGCAGAGAACTCTGTCCAAAGCTTGATTTCAAAGGAAGGGAACAGAACTACCCAAGGATGACAAGAGCTTGAGGAAGTGGGTTGTGAGGGGGTCATTTCCTTCCAATGAGAAAGGCCCCCAGGATGCTGATATACAGAGAGGAAAGTGCTAGTGAAGGAGGAAAGGCAAAGACAGGAGAGAATCCGGTCATGAGGCAGTGGTAGGTAGGAGACCTGGAATGAGGTTCAACAGGAAGAGGGACACCTCTGAAGCAGGAAAGAAGAATGGTACTAAAAACAGTCCACATAGGTTTTCAAAAATCATGTCGGTAAACCTTAAACAAAAATCAGATGATCCCTGATTCATTTACATGACCAGGAAAGTATATAGTTGAGTGATTATGGTAATGTAAGCCCATTTGATGGAATAATGTATCTATTTTAAATGATGCTTATGAGGAATACGCAATAGAATAATGAAAGGTAAAAATAGAAGGACACAAAATTGAATACCGAGCTGTTTAAGAACACCATATATTTAGAAATAATCCATACATAAAGAGACCAGAAGGAATGACCAAAATGTTATCCGTGGTTTTATTTGGGTGTAGGATAAGGATGTTTTTTTTCCTACTTTTAGTTACCAAAAACTTTAGTAGGTATACATTTTTTTAAAAGTCATAATCAACTTTAAACAGTCTTCACATTATGAAAGAAAACATATACTTTTTAAATTTAGAAATTACTTGAGAATAAAAAATACAGAATGTTCTTACTTTTGAAGTACAGTAATAAAAGAGGACAGAATTTTGTCATAACTGGGAATCGTCTCCCATGGACCTGGTTAAGAGTCTTATGTTTGCCTTTAGAGTTATGGACTTTAAGAGACCATGTGGTTTAACACCCAGGGCAGGAATCCTCTCCACAGCACCCAAGAGTCAGTCACTCCATGCTTAGACACTCCTGGGAAAGATCAAGGGTGGGGCAAGAGCCACATAGATGAGAAATATCTATCTAGCCCAGACTCATTTCTCTCATAGCATTCTAGAATGCCTATGTCCCTCTAAAACAGGGTACTCAGAGCTCCACATGTGGACTGACCAATATGGATACCTTTCCGGGGCTCCTGGGTGGCTCACTGGGTTAAAGCCTCTGCCTTCGGCTAAGGTCATGATCCCAGGTCCTGGGATCGAGCCCCACATCAGGCTCTCTGCTCAGCAGGGAGCCTGCTTCTCCCTCCCTCTCTGCCTGCCTCTCTGCCTACTTGTGATCTCTGTCAAATAAATAAATAAAATCTTTTTAAAAAAAATATGGTCACCTTTCCTCTCTACTTCAAATAATGTAACCTACGACCGGTTAGTCTGTTCTGGATGACAGCTACTGCCGCTCCTGTAGACCACACCCACACACAGGGTTGGGAGGAAAAGGAGGGGAAGAGAGAAAGTCAAGGAGAAGAACTATCTGAAGTGGCTTCTACAGGATAGCAAACTTACCCCCAAATATCCGTAATTCATCAGTTCAACTGCTGACTTTATCATTTCTACCTCAATTAAATAAACAAATTATAATTTGGTATCTCTACAATAGCTGTAATATTAATCAGAAGGAAAAGAAAGCATTCCTGCCTTTAACGTACCAGGTATGAGAAGACTGCCAAGATACACTGTTTTTGTTTTGTTTTTCTTTCTGTTTTTAAAGATTTTATTTATTTCTTTGACAGAGACAGAGAGATCACAAGTAGGCAGAGAGGCCAGTAGAGAGAGAGGGGGAAGCAGGCCCTCTGCTGAGCAGAGAGCCCGATGCAGGGCTTGATCCCAGGACCCTGAGATCATCACCTGAGCGGAAGGCAGAGGCTTAACCCTCTGAGCCACCCAGGCGCCCCCAAGATACACTGTTAAGAGAAAAAAACTAAGGTATACAACAGTATATGTAAAGTATGTCACCATGAGCAAAAAACCCCAACATATGTATTATATGCTTATGCATGGAACGCCCCAGAAGCATCCATAGGAAACTGCCAACAGTGCTTGCTGCTGGGGAGGGGTAACTAAGGAACAAGACTAGGAGGATATATTTTAATTTCCTGAATTATCCTTCTGAAACTTTGAAACAGATTTTCCTGGGGTTCCTGGCTGGCTCAGTTGGAAGAATGGGCAACTCTCCGTCTCAAGGTTCTGAAGTCAAGCCCCACGGTGAGTGTAGAGATTATGTAAATAAATAAACCTAAGGTGTGCCTGGGTGGCTCAGTGGATTAAGCCTCTGCCTTCGGCTCAGGTCATGATCTCAGGGTCCTGGGATCGGGCCCAGCATCGGGCTCTCTGCTCAGTCCGGAGTCTGCTTCCCTCTCTCTGACTGCCTCTCTGTCTACTTGTGATCTCTGTCAAATAAATTAATAAAATCTTAAAAAAAAAAAAAAAAAGAACAGCCTAACTTATAAAAATAAACTTAAAAAAATTGTTTTCTTGTGTATCTAATATTCAAGTAAAGAAATAAATCTATAACTATCCTAAATTATGAAAGTAAAGTATTAAGGTTAAAACATGTCCAAAACATTCACTAAAAGGGTCATACACTATACATGTCTTATGATATATATGACATACATAACCTGTCAAATTCTTCTTTTTTTAAAGATTTTATTTATTTATTTGACGAGAGACAAGACAAGCAGGGGAAACAACAGAGGAAGAGGGAGAAGCAGACTCCCTGCTGATCAAGGAGTCCAATATGGGACTCAATCCTAGGATCCTGGGATTATGACCTGAGCCAAAGGCAGAGGCTTAACCCACTGAGCCATCCAGGCACCCCATGACCTGTCATATTCTATAGCAAGGTCTGGACAAAAGGTACTCTTGCAAGAAAAAGCTGATCAAATTGACTCACAATGAAAGAAAGAGCAAATGGGGCATGGGGAAAGGGTAAAATTGGTGAAGGGGATAAAAAGGTACGAACTTCTGGTTATAAAGTAAGTCACAGACTTCCAGTTATAAAGTAAGTCACGGGGATATAAGTACAGCATTGGGAATATAGTCAACAACACTGTCAGAATGTTGCATGGTGTATCATGGTGAGCACTGAGTAAAGAATGTACAGAATTGTCAAATGAGGGCGCCTGTGTGGCTCCCTGGTTAAGCGTCTGCCTTCCGCTTTGGTCCAGATCCCAGGGTCCTGGGATCGAGTCCTGCATCTGGCTCCCTGCTCCGCAGGAAGCCTGCTTATCCCTCCCCCACTACCCCTACTTGTGTTCCCTCTCTCACTGTGTCTTTCTCTGTCAAATGAATAAATAAAATCTTTAAAAAAAAAATCAAATCACTATATCATATATCTGAAAATTTAACATCAGATGTCTATTAGACTTCACTAACAAAAAAATGTTTTAAAAAGAATAACAAGGGGCCCCCTGAGTAGCTCAGTCATTGGGCATCTGCCTTCGGCTTGAGTCATGATCCCAGAGTCCTGGGATCAAGCCCTGCATCGAGCCCCCTGCTCAGCGGGAGACCTGCTTCTCCCTCTTCCACTCCCCCTGTTTGTGTTCCCTCTCTCTCTGTCAAATAAATAAATAAAATCTTAAAAAAAAAAAAAAAAAAAAAGGTGCACCTGGGTGGCTCAGCTGGTTAACTGTCTGCCTTAAGCTCAGGTCATGATCCTAGATCCTGGGATCAAGCCCCAGGCAGGCTCTCTGCTCAGCAGGGAGTCTGCTTCTCCCTCTACCGGTCCCCCTACTTGTGCTCTCTTGCTCCCTCTCTCTCAAATAAATAATCCTAAAAAAAAAAAAAGAAAAAAGAACAACAAGAAAAATAAAACTTAAAAAAAAAAAAAAAGAAAAAAGGAAGAAAAAGAAAACTAAACAGTAAATCCCAAAAGAGTATACACCCTTTACCTAGCAATCCTATTTCCAGGAACTTAGCCTAAGGAAATAACACACAAGGGGGTAAAAATAATATACTAGGTTGTTTATCTAAGTGTTGTTCATAATAGCAAACAAACTAGAAATACCACAAATATCCAGAATTCCTTTCATCCATAAAATGCAATACCAGGAGACATTGATTTGATTCAGATATATTTGTTTCTTATTAATAACTTATTTAGGTACACTTAACATTTATATAATAAAATGACATTTATACATATTATATAAGCTACAGTGCCATTTTTGTTAAAATTATGGGACACCTGAGTGGCTCAGCTGGTTAAGCATCTGCCTTCGGCTCAGGTTATTATTCCAGGGTCCTGGGATCAAGTCCATATCCAGCTCCTTGCTTGGCAGGAAGCCTGCTCTCCCCCTGCCTGTCACTCCCCCTGCTTGTGCTGACAAACAAAATCTTTAAACAAAAAATGTTTATTGATGTGTGTACACATTTATATTATAGAGCTTCTAAAAGGATACAGTGCTGTTTTTAATTATATTGCTTATAGTATTTTTTTTAAGATTTTATTTTTGGGGCAATAGGGTGGCTCAGTGGGTTAAGCCTCTGCCTTAGGCTCCGGTCATGGTGTTGGGGTCCTGTGATCATGCCCCTCATCAGGCTCTCTGCTCGGCGGGGAGGCTGCTTTCTGCCCCCCCCCCCCAACCCTGCCTGCCTCTCTGCTTACTTGTTATCTCTCTGTCAAATAAATAAAATATTTTTTTAAAAAAAGATTTTATTTTTAAGTAATCTCTACACCCAATGTGGGATTTGAACTCACAACTCCAAGATCAAGTTGCAAGCTCCACCAAATGGGCCAGTCAGGCGCTCCTGCTTTTGGCACCTTTTTTTTTTTTTTTTTTAAAGATTTTATTTATTTGACAGACAGAGATCACAAGTAGGCAGAGAGGCAGGCAGAGAGAGAGAAGGAAGCAGGCTCCCCACCGAGCAGAGAGTCCGATGCGGGGCTCCATCCCAGAACCCTGGGATCATGACCTGAGCCGAAGGCAGAGGCTTTAACCCACTGAGCCACCCAGGCGCCCCTTGGCACCTTTTTTTTAAAAAAATATTTTAATTAATTAATTAATTTTTAAAGATTTTATTTATTTATTTTTTTTATTTATTAGAGAGAGGGAACACAAGCAGGGGGAGGGGCAGAAGGAGAAACAGGCTCCCTGCCGAGCAGGGAGCTTGATGAGGGCCTCGGTCTGAGTTCCCTCAGATCATGACCTGAGCCGAAGGCGGACGCTTAATGACTGAGCCACCCAGGCGCCCTGCTTTGGGTACTTTAAATTCACTCAGCGCATTTTGTTTCATTTTTAAATATTTTATTCCTTTATTTGACAGAGAGAGAGAGAGAGAGCACAAGCAGGCAGAGATGCAGGCAGAGGGAGAGGGAGAAGCAGGCTCGCCACTGAGCAGGGAGCCCAATGCAGGGTTCAATCCCAGGACCCCAGGATCGTGACCCGAGCGGAAGGCAGGCGCTTAACCAACTGAGCTGCCCAAGCGCCCCTCACTCAGTTTTGCTTCTTTTTTTCCTACTTCTTCTATAATGATCACATTTTAATTACATAATTAAATAATAGTGAAGTAAAAATAATAATAATGAAGTCAACATTTATACAGCATTTCTGTACACTAAGCACTATTCTAAGCATTTCTTGTATATTAACTCATCTAATTTTTACTACTCTGTAAGTTACTCTCTAAGGTAGGGACTGTCATTACCCACATTTTACAGATGAGTAACAGATACACAAAGGTTAAAAAGCTTGCCTAAAATCATACAGCTCACAACTGGTGGAGACAGATTCAAACCCAGGCAGACTGGCTCCAGAGCCCAAGCTTTTAACCACCATGCTGAATTCCCTCTCAATTTGAAAAAATGCAAGCTGCAAAAGGCATGTTGTATGAATAGTATGATCCCATTTTTACAAGAACAATTTAAAAACTAAAAACTACGGGTGCCTGGGGGCGCCTGGGTGACTCAGTTGGTTAGGCATCCAACTCCTGATTATGGCTCAGGTCATCTCTGGGTCATGATACTGAGCCCCGCATCAGGTTCTGCACTTAGTGCAGAATCTGCTTGTCCCCTCTCTCTGTTCCTCCCTCTGTTCAATCTCTCGCTTTCTCAAATAAATAATTTTTTTAAAATCTATTTAAGGGGCACCTGGGTGGCTCAGTGGGTTAAACCTCTGCCTTCGGCTCGGGTCATGATCCCAGGGTCCTGGGATCGAGCCCCACATCGGGCTCTCTGCTCCTCGGGGAGCCTGCTTCCTCCTCTCTCTCTGCCTGCCTCTCTGCCTAGTTGTAATTTCTCTCTGTCAAATAAATAAAATATTAAAAAAAAAATCTATTTAAAAATAAAATTTTAATTTACAATTTTTAAATAAAATCTTTAAAAAAAATTAGGAGTGCCTGGCTTAGAGATTACTTAAAAATAAAATCTTTGGGGGCGCCTGGGTGGCTCACTTGGGTGAGCAACTGCCTTTGGCTAAGGTCATGATCTCTGGGTTCTGGGATCAAGCCCCATGTCGGGCTCCCTGCTCAGCAGGGTGCCTGCTTCTCCGTCTTCCACTGGCCCTGCTTGTGTTCCCTCTCTCAATGTGTCTCTGTTAAATAAATAAAATCTTAAAAAACAATAAAGTAAAAAATAAAATCTTTAAAAGAAATAAATAGGGGCACCTAGGTAGCTCAGTCATTAAGTGTCTGCCCTCGGCTCAGGTCATGATCCCAGGATCCTGGGATGGAGCCCAGTGCCAGACTCCCTGTTCAGCGCGGAATGTGCTTCCAGGAAGCCTGCTTCTCTTTCTCCCTCTGCCCTACCTCCCGCTCATGCGGTCTCTCTCTCTCCCTTGTGCTCTCTATTGCAAATAAATAAATTTTTTAAAAATCTAGACACTAAAATTTTGCTTTTCTTTTTTTTTTTTAAATAGGCTCCACACCCAACACGGGGCTTGAACTCATGACCATGAGTTTAAGAGTTCCATGCTCTACCAGCTGAGCCAGCCAGGTGCCCCACCAAGATTTTACTTTTGATCAGGTTATATATTTCGGCAAGATTTAATTAAAAAAAAAAATCAGTTATCCTTAGAGCAAAGGGCAAAAATTAAAATAACATTTCCCTTTTCTCCCTTGTTGCTATGGGGCAATATAGAAAGCAGGCCTAGAGTTTATACAGTGCTTCATTGCATTTTCACCTCATTTTATTTTATTTTACTTTATTTTTTATTTATTTGTCAGAGGGAGCACACAAGCAGGGGGAGTGGCAGGCAGATGACCCCAAGATCAAGAGTCTGTGCTCTACGGACTGAGCCAGCGAGGCGCCCCTGTACTTTACTTTTTTTTTTTTTTTTTAAAGATTTATTTAACAGAGAGAGAGATCACAAACAGGCAGAGAGGCAGGCAGAGAGAAAGGGGGGAAGCAGACTCCCTGCTGAGCAGAGATCCCGACATGGGGCTCGATCCCAGGACCCTGAGACCATGACCTGACCTGAAGGCAGAGGCTTAACCCACTGAGCCACCCAGGCGCCCCTGTACTTTACTTTTTAAATTTTATTATTTATTTATTTGCACTCCTTATTTATTTCTTTTACAGTTGACTCCATGGAGCACATCATAGGGCTTGAATTCATGACCCCGATATCAAGACATGAGCTGCAATCAAGAGTCAGACACAACCAAGTGAGCCATAGAGGCGCCCCCGCACTTCCAATATACCAATGCTAACAGTATTTTCTTAAGGAGGAATACAGATTCTGAAACTTAGCTTAATGGGGTCTCAGGAGATCCCATTTCCCAAAATAAATAGCAGAGAATTTGTCTCTCCCGGCAAAGGGATGGCCAGAGTGGGAGGGAAGCCACTAGTCAGTGTTAAGAGCTGTAAGGTTCCCACCATAAAGTCAGCATTTACTTTAGTAAGACAGCTAGGCATTGTTCTTTCTAGTTTTATTTATTTATTAGTAGTAATCGCTACACCCAGTGAGGGGGCTCAAACTTACAACCCAGAGATCAAGAGTCACATGCTCTTCCACCTGAGCCAGCCAGGCACCCTGGCATTGCTCTAGATCAAAACCCCCTTTATCAGATTAGAAGTTCTCCTGTTTTATCTACTCTTACACAACTGCATTCTTTCAGGGGTGCCGCCTCAAGAATTAAGGGGAAATTTAGATTTATAATCTGATTAGGGTATTCCCTATTTGTCATTATGGGAAACAAAAGTCTTATACAACCTTGGAAGCCAGCTCTCTGCCCTGCCTTGCCCTGCCCCCAGGCAGTCAGTCAATCTGACGGGCTAGGCTTGATGATTCCTTCCACTCTCTGGGACTCTCAGCACTGCCATGGGGCCGTCAGAGGAGCAGGTTATCATTCCAAGGGGGAGGCATCAGAAGAACTCAACTGCTCACTGCCCTGGGGGTGGAAGCTTTAATAAAACTAACACCTTAGGGACCTCAAGAGTCATAGCCAATGACCATAACCACTGGAATCAGTTTCCTGGATATTCTCCTTGAGTTGTAGAATAGAAGAAAAGGCCTTCCGAAGGTTTCACCTGAACTAAGCAGCACTGAGGTGTCCCTTTGGGCTGTTCTGCCAACCTCCCTGATTTGAACATCCCAAACCGAATCTGAAGACTGCATTTCCAGCCTTCTTTTCTATAGGCCCAGAATTCAACAAGGTAATTATTTTATTTCCTTACTGTCACACTGGGGTCTCTCTATAATCCTCCTCACTATTATCATAAAATGCAAGGGCTTTCTCAGATCCCTTTCTATACCCTTTTTTTTTTTAAAGATTTTATTTATTTATTTGACAGAGAGAAATCACAATTAGGCAGAGAGGCAGGCAGAGAGAGAGGGAAGCAGGCTCCCTGCCGAGCAGAGAGCCCAATGCGGGACTCGATCCCAGGACCCTGAGATCATGACCTGAGCCGAAGGCAGCGGCTTAACCCACTGAGCCACCCAGGCGCCCCTCTATACCCTTTTAACTTGCTGTTGAAGTTGCTTTCTCTGGTCTATCCCTAAAGAGAGCCAGGAATTCAAAACAGATTGTTGCTAAAGGAACCTGAACATTTATCCTCCCTTATTCACAGTTTCTTAAACCTGTGTACAGATGTGCAAACCATGCACCTTGTCTTTTTAAAAAAATTTTTAATTTTAGGGGCACTTGGGTGGCTCAGTGGGTTAAGCCTCTGCCTTCAGCTCAAGTCATGATCTCAGGGTCCTGGGATTGAGCCCCGCATTGGGCTCTCTGCTCAGCAGGGAGCCTGCTTCCCCCCTCTCTCTGCCTGCCTCTCTGTCAAATAAATAAAATCTTTTAAAAAAAATTTTTTTTTAATTTAAAAATTTTATTTACCCATTTTTTTTAAGATTTTATTTATTTATTTGACAGACAAGTAGGCAGAGAGCCAGGCAGAGAGAGAGAGAGGAGGAAGCAGGCTCCCTGCTGAGCAGAGAGCCTGATGCGGGGCCTGGGATCATGACCTGAGCCCAAGGCAGAGGCTTTAACCCACTAAGCCACCCAGGGGCCCCGAGATTTTATTTATTCATTTGAGAGAGACAGAGTGAGAGAGTATGAACTGAGGGCAGGGGGTGGGTGGGCAGAGGGAGAAGCAGACTCCCCACTGAGCAGGGAGCCTGATGCACGGCTCAATATTGTAACCTGCTCCAATGTAAGGAAACAGGTGACTTCGAGGAATTTCAACATAGTGAAGAAATTAACTGGTGAAGGGTCTCACATTTCATTACAAATCTCCCAATGAAGGAATAGGTATGGAAAATAAGAAAACATAGTTGGGAATCCAGAAACTTGAGACCCAGTTCTATCTAGCTCTATCATTGACCAGATGTGTGACCTTGGGCAAGTTACCAGTTAACTAAGCTGGGCCCCAGTTCCCTTACCACACAAGAAATGAAGCATCTTGGACTACATGCATTCTGAGGTACTCTACAAGTTGCAGAGTTCTGAGATTCAACATATAAAACAGAAATGGCTAAATTAGGGGATAATTAAGTTAGAAACGGTGCCCTGGCTTTACCACTAACTGAACTGACTTTGCTCTCTTTAGGCAACTCTCTTGACTTTTTTTTTTTTTTTTTAAAGATTTTATTTATTTATTTGACAGACAGAGATCACAAGTAGGCAGAGAGGCAGGCAGAGAGAGAGGAGGAAGCAAGCTTCCTGCAGAGCAGAGAGCCCGATGCGGGGCTCGATCCCAGGACCCTGAGATCATGACCTGAGCCGAAGGCAGCGGCTTAATCCACTGAGCCACCCAGGCGCCCCAATCTTGACTTTTTAAGTGAAAGGAAGTGGTCCTAGGACACCTGGGTGGGTTGCTCAGTTGGTTAAGCGTCTGCCTTCAACTCAGGTCTGTGCCTGGGATCAAGCCCTACCTTGGCTCCATGCTTAGCCAGGAGCCTTCTTTCCCTCTCTCTCTGCTGCTCCCCCTGCTTGTGCATACATTCTCTCTCTCTCTTTCTCTCTCTCTGTTAAATAAATAAATAAATAAATAAAATCTGAAAAGAAACAAAGTGGTCTCTTTATTTAAGCAGTAGAGTTCTTAGACTGAAGTTACTCCTTCTCTTAGAGAAATGACTTCTGAGAAATTCTGCTTCCTCACTTATGAGATGAAGGGGTGAGCTATATTGCCCCAAAGATTCTGTTTAACTAGAATGCTCTGATCCATACTGGATTTACCATAGGGGATTGATTGATTGAAGTGAGCTCTACACCCAGTGTGGGGCTTGAACTCATGACCCTAAGATCAAGAGTCCTCTGAAATCAAGAGTCCCATGGTCCACTGACTGAGCCAGTCATGTGCCCCACCACAAGGGATTTTAAAATTAAAATTCTTTAGAGGACACCTGGGTGGCTCAGTTGGTTAAGTGTCTTGACTCTTGGTTTCAACTCAGGTCATGATCTCATGGTCATGGGATCGAGCCCCGAATCTGGCTCTATACTGAGCTGCACACAGAGCCTGCTTAGGATTCTCTCTCTCTTCCCCTCTGCCCCTCCCCCCGGCTCATGCGCTCTCTCTCATTAAATAGATAAATAAATATTTTTAAAAATGAAATTAAACCCTTTAGTATGTTTTAAGTGGTTCAATTTACAAAAGAATCCAGAGGGCACACAATTCCTCAAGAATTTATTTAACACATGAAGTGAGCCCTACCAGGCCTAAAGGCCAGCAAGGACCTCCCACTTAGTCACCAACTCCAAGCACTATTTGTGTGGTTGCCCCAAACCTCAACTTAATCATCTACGCACAGTCACTTTGCCAGTCGAGACATGTAAAAGATAAAGAAAACACAATCCTTGTCCTCAAACTAAGGTGTAGGCTTGAGCCCAATGAACATACAAGATATAAAACACATTAAAAGACATAAAATTGACTAAGCAATTCACCAAAAAGTAAAAGTTAATAGTTACTGTCAGACATAAATATGCAAAGAACAGACTGATGTGGGTTAATCACAGAAAGCTTTATGCAGAAGAATCTTTAAGAACCAGGTTTTCAAAAGCAGAGGGAATCCAGACAGGCTGAGAAGAGACCTGAAGCCTGGAATGGGATTCTGAATTAAGGCTCTTTACCTTCCAAGTGTTGGGGGGTAGGTTCCCTGTTCACAAGGCTCCAACCCCCTGAGGCCTCCACTCAGTGCCACTCAGGAGACGCTCCCAGTAACCCATCTTGTTGGCTATTGTCCGACTGAGTCTTCCTTCCTACTGACAAGCTCCATCGCCAAGGGGATGGATGTGATGTCACAATCAGGAGCACTCTATTAATAGGAACAAGGAAGAAAAAGGTGAGTCAGGGGAACTACCTCCACCTGGCAGTGAAACTAAACAGACTTGGATCTGGCGGTTGGCTGAGGAGGATGAGATGATTCCATTAAGGGCAACAGGTTGCAGGGCTGGGGACATAGGACTGCCTTCTAAAGATGGAGAGCACTGGCTAAGGAATCACATACATAGTCCAGGAGAGTCAAACATAGCTGAGAGAGGCAGAGGAAGGAACAAGAAAAAAGGTAAAGAAGAGCTATTTGAGACAGAAAAAGATTCTCTTGGGGGTGTCTGGGTGGCTCAGTGGGTTAAGCCTCTGCCTTCGGCTCAGGTCATGATTCCAGGGACCTGGGATCGAGCCCCACATCGGGCTCTCTGCTCAGCAGGGAGCCTGCTTCCTCCTCTCTCTCTGTCTGATCTGCCTACTTGAGATCTCTGTCTGTCAAATAAATAAATAAAATCTTTAAAAAAAAAAAGAAAAAGAAAAAGATTCTCTTATTCAGTGCACACAACCACCAGTAATGTCCATGCTGCCAGATCTGTGGCTATACAATGCAGAGATCAGTGACAGCTTACATGCACAGTATGATGCTTTCATGTTTCCCAAAGGATTTCACAGAAATTAACTGAAGTCATGTAAAAACAATTCTAATCCCACCCTCCAACTGGAAAATACTATTTCATAAGGAGAAGAACTCAAGAATCCCTGCAGGTGTGATTCTACTTCCCAAATCAGAAAATATTCCTGAGGGATTAGCCTTTAAAAAAGCAGCAGCAGCAGCGAAATGGGCCATTACTCCCAAGTGGGCAACCGGGAAGATCAGAGGTATGATTAGACTGACTAAGAATGGGACCAGGTAACGGGGGACAAGGCTTCAGATGAAGGGTGCTGTGAGATCTATTCACTACTACACAGGAGAAAAGTAAATATTCAAACTCCTTTCCTTCCCATCACATGGCTATAACAGATTAAGGGCTGTGTTACAAAGCAAGAAGATGATGGTAATTTTTACACATAAAACTGAGACCATTTCATTTTGAGTCCAGTACACACGCTCATTGGTTTACTATGCTCATCAGCTATAACACGTTTAGTGTAGTATTTTTAAATGAACCAGAGTGATAAAGGTGCAATGTCAGACACACTTTCTCTTTCGGGGGTAGCGAGGAAGCTGTTTCTCCCTCATCCATATCACAAAGCAGAGTATAATGCTGTTTGCATTTTGACACACCCTATTTCCCAACAACCTGGCACAGGCACCTGTACCTCACGAAATGCTTCCAGGAACCACTGTTACTGGTTATGCTCAGTCTTCTAGTGACAAGCTCCAGACTCAGAATCTTGCCCATGCTGGGATGTTCCCTTAGCCAGAAGAAACCAGGATTTTTTCAACTGAGAGGAGGACCAGGAGTCAGGAGACTTGGGTTCTGGTCCCAGGCCTGCCAACTGTAGGACTTTAAACAAGCCATATATCTCTTCCATAGTTTCAATGTCTTCACTTGACAAGTAGGGAAGATACCTGCCTTTATCTACCTTATATGATGTCCTGGAAAATCAAAGACATAATAAATGTGAAAACATACTGAATACAGCTATGTTTCAGGTAAGATATTTGTAGTAAAAGAATGTAAGATAAATTTATAACACTAAGGCTAGTGAGGAAATGCTTGAAAAGGAGCTTGTTCCTTTTCAATTACAGGGAACCAGGCCCAGACACAGTCAGCTGGACACACAGAGTAGTAACATGATCACATCACTCAGATTCCCTACCACTAGTCTACCCCATTCTCACCTGAGGGAAAACTAACAACCAGCAACACTACCAGCTTCTTGCCCTATTATCAGGCTCTAAAACCACCTGTTTAGGAAGTGGTCAAACTATCACCATCACAGCCCAGGCCCCATGAACAGTGGCTCCTTCAACAGCCACGGATGCTATTAGGGAGAATGAACTCAGTTTCTGAATGCGGAAGATGTCTGTGAGCCCCTTGGGCAAAGTACTCTCACCTCTCAGCTTTCTGCTCCTTCTCCAGCCCCCTCCTCCCCATTCCCAATTCCGCAGAGTTCTGGGTTGGGGAAGACTTTCGGTGTATGAAGCCTGCGAAAGGGCCTGGCTCTGCAAAGCCAGGGAAGGGATGTAAGGAATGTGAGATTCCTTCAAGGAGGGGTGAGAGGGGGAGGGGGAAAAGGAATGGAGGAGGAAGACAAGGCTGCCAAAGACAAGGCACGGGAGAGGAGCCAAGCTATGGCGCTTCGAGGGCGGGGGTTCAGATTCCGCCGCCCCTGCCCAGGCTAGCCCCCAGAATGTTCCCTCCCTCCCCTCCCTGCCCGTCGTCACAGCCCATTTAAACACCACGTTGTAACCCCAGGTCCCCTCCTCTCTGTCCTCCAGTCAGCGCAGACCCCCTCCCGCACTTAGGACTCCCCTACTCCAATGCACCTTCCCAACAACCCACCCTCCAGCTTCCCTTTCTCACCTCCGGACTCCTCCCTATTCCTGCTCTCTTCCTCCATTTTTCATCTTTACTCTTATACCTTCTCCTGACCTCCAATACCTTGAACCTCCCCCCCCCGCCCCAACCCCCGTGGGATATCGCCCCCTCCCGCCCCACACCCTCTTTTAGGTGGAAGCCCGCGCCGGCGCAGTACGCACCGCCCTGGAAGCGGCCTGGACTCTCCGTACCCCGGCCCGACTGGAGCTGAGGCCGCAGCGGCCACAGGATAGCTCCAGTGCCGGGTCCCAGCCTATCCTGGGAGGGGAAGGGGAAGGGGAAGGAGAGGGTAGGTTCCAACCACTCGTCGCCCTGTCAGTCGGGTCCCTTGCCCCGCCCACCGCTGCTACGCAACCCGGCGGAAGCTCGTCACCAAACCCCGCCTCTTTGTTTAACTCGAATTTAGATTAGAAGCCAAGAGCGACCGACGAGGAGAGGAGGGTTACCCGGGTTTCCCCTCAACACCGGAAATCTTTATGATCCCAACGAGGGCTATATAGCCATTTGGGAGGAAGAACTCTATGGTGTTCCCCGCGTGAATGTAGGAGGCGGAGCACGAGGCTGACTCCCTGCCGGGCTAGACTTCACTTTGGAAGGGGGGAAACAGAAGTCCGATCTCCTATGGGACGAGGTGCGAGATTATTGCGAGGCCAGCCTGCAGTGAGACTTGGCATCTCCTGTTTCCAGAGTGGTGGTCAGCATCCCGGAGCCTCCCGACCCTATGACTCATAGTCACGGGAGTGGATACTGTAGTCTACAGGGCGACCACTGGGTGGAGAGTGGAGTAGTGTCTAACCGCAAGGCTTTGATCTTGGGTGCCCAACGGGTTGCCTGCCTCTCTGCTAGCCGCTCTCCTGCTATGTCTACGTTGGCTCTCCGGACACGACTAGAGTTCCATGAAACACCTAAGGGAAGGGGAGATAAGATGTCCCTCTTCCTATGTTATGCTCTGATTTCCTTAGGATACAACACCGTAGTTGGGGGTGTTGCGGGGGAGAGAACCTGGGATCGGAGGAAAGTCAAAGTGGAGCCTAAAGCGCTCCAGAAGGTAAGGAAATAATCAAGCCAAGACATTACAATTACATGACCTGTTAAGCTAATCTGATATTAAATAGTATTTGTTAAGGGGGCGCCTGGGTGGCTCAGTGCGTTAAGCCTTTACCTTCGGCCCAGGTCGTGATCTCAGGTTCCTCGGATAGAGTCCCGCATCAGGCTCTCTGCTTGGCGGGTAGCCTGCTTCCCCCTCTCCCTCTGCCTGCCTCTCTGCCTACTTGTGATCCCTGTCTCTCTCTCTCTGTCTGTCAAATAAATTTAAAAGAAAATATTAAATGGTATTTGCTACAGATAGTAAACAAATGGCTGTGGCTTGTATATATATGTAACTGGCTGTACACATTACAGAGCTAGAACCTTTTGTTGAGTTTCTAACAAGTCCCAAGGGGAACTAAAGGTTCGGGCCTCCTCTGTTAAAGCCTCTGAGAGCGGGGGAGACCCTGGGATCTAGGGAGATAAATGCATTAGGAAGAGGTGCCTTTCACACTCTGAGAGGGACTAATGCAAACGCTGTTCTCTGTGCCCTGGGTTCCATTCTTCCAAAAAGGGTGAGTCAGCCTCTGGTGTGAAGGCTACTTTTTTCAAAACCCTGACGAAGCTGGCTGGGTAGCGCATTAAAGATGGGGACCCCAAATTAGGAATAAAGATGCGGGTTATAGCAGTGGGAGAAGAAACTGTGCCTGCTATGTGCTAAGCACTGCTTTTTATATAACTTACGTTTTTTTGTCTGCAAATCGGAATTACAGATTTAAGAACTTTCGATAAAATAAGTGAAGTGCTGAGCCTGTTTCAGATTTTTGTCCACCGTATTCCAAACCCCCTGGTCCTTTTTCCAGGGCCACGTCTTAGAAATAAAGTCACTAAGCGTAGTCTCCCAGTCAGGTAAGGAAAATTGGACCCCAGGCGCCTCCTGGTGGCCAGTCTTTCCCGAGGCGCCAACCATCTGCGGGGCTCCTTTAATACATAAAATCCGCCCCTTTCTCGGCGCGTGAATCTTGGGTCCCGATTGGCTGAGTGGGGGCCGGCGGCAGGGCGGGGGGCGCGTCGGGACAGTGCTGATTGGCCGGAGGGAGGTTAGCCGGAAACTTCCGGGAATGTCCTCACTCCCGCGTTCCATCAGGCTCCATCCGGCGGCAGCCGGGCCTGTGGCTCCCCCTGCGGGCGGCTCTGCGGCGTGCGTGGTCCGGCCCGCTGGCTGGCTGGCTGGGTGGGTTGTGGGCGGTGGGTTGTGGGCGGTGGGCGGTGGACGGTGGGCGGCGGTGGCTGGGGGGAATAGGGGATGGACCTAGTCCTGGGTTGTCCGGATGAGGGTTCGGGAAGGTTTGGCGAGTAAGGTTGCATTCCTTGGATCTGCACCAGTTTCCCTACCCCCGTCTCTGGCAGCTCCCCGACTTCGGGGCTTGAGACTGAAAGAGCATCCCGGGACGGGGCCTTCCGGCCTCCAAGCAGCCTATCCAGAGACCCTCAAATTCTGATCTTGAAGTTGGAGGCTCTTGGGGAAGTTCGTTTCTAAACTTTTAGAAGAAATAGAGGATTTGCGGCTGCCTGACCCCAGCCTAGTGTGGTAGGTAGGCCTTGGGAAGTGGAGCATGGGGGCGAAGTCGCCAAGCCTTGAGCCTTCATTTCCCTTTACCCCTTCTAGTGTAGTGCGGAGGCTCGGGCAGCATGACGACGGAGACCTTCGTGAAGGATATCAAGCCCGGGCTCAAGAATCTGAACCTCATCTTCATTGTGCTGGAGACAGGTGGCTATTCTGGGATGGTGGGCCCCCTGCGCCGGTCTCTCTGGGTTGGGGGGAGGGGCCAGAGGGGGAGAACACCATCTCCGCACTTATCTAGCTACCGGGATGTCAGGGCGCACCCCAAGAAATTGCTCACACCTAACCTCCCCTAGATCTGGCCTGGAGAGTTGTAATCGCGTGTAGGGTAGATGGAACTCTCCAGATCCAAGCCTCCAGCACCACTCGGGCCTCTTTCCACTAGCGCCCCTCTCCATGGTGCTGTCCCTCCACTCCCCCACTTACCCCACCAGTATCTAGATCTCATCCCTCTGATCATCTCTTTCTCCACCCGCCCCAACATTTATCTGTTCCCTGCAGGTCGAGTGACCAAGACAAAGGACGGGCACGAGGTTCGGACCTGCAAAGTGGCAGACAAAACAGGCAGCATCAATATCTCTGTCTGGGACGACGTCGGTAACCTGATCCAGCCTGGAGACATTATTCGGCTCACCAAAGGGTAATTCCTGGTTACTCCTGGTTATCCACGGGCAGTAACAGCTAAGGCGGTGGGGTGGGGTGGGGTAGTTAAGAGTTAACAGTCCTTGTAACTCTTATGAGTATTCTGAATCTTACTTTTTTGTGCCCTCACAGGTACGCTTCAGTGTTCAAAGGTTGTCTGACACTATACACTGGACGTGGGGGTGATCTTCAGAAGATTGGAGAGTAAGTGTCTTGGGGATTGAGATGTAGAAGCACCAGGTCAAGGGGGTAAGTTTAAGCTTTGCACGGAGGCAGCATACGGTTATACAGTCCGTGTTTCATATCTGGACCTTTCTGAGGCCTCCAGCAGTGGCCCAGAGACTGGGTCCGAGGCTTTAGCCAACTTCTCCCCTTGCAGATTCTGTATGGTATATTCTGAGGTTCCTAACTTCAGTGAGCCAAACCCAGAGTACAGCGCCCAGCAGGCACCCAACAAGGCGGTGAGTTCCATGGCCTTGATGCAGGGAAGGCGGGCAGGTCAGTCCCAGGAGCGTGGAGGGCAAGGTCTGAGTATTTAATTTGTGCCTTCAGGTGCAGAACGACAGCAGCCCTCCGGCCCCCCAGCCTACTACCGGACCCCCTGCCGTTTCTCCAGGTACACCTCTTTCCTCCCAGCCGCTGGTTCTCTTAGCTCCTCTTCTCTCCCCAGCCTGGAAAGTTGAATTGCCTTCACCCCTTTTCCCAATTTCTTTTCTCTCAGTGTGTTCCCTTCCAGCCAGTCCTTCCTCCCAGTTATTTTGCAAGTCCTTGTGGGGAAAAGATTTGAGGACCTGTTTCTGTCACTGCTAGAGCTCTGGGACTCTTGTGCCACTAGCTCTCAAGGACACCAGTGAGAACAGTATCTCAGCAAATATTGCACTCCTTCCTTGGAGCTTGTTTCTTTCTGCTTCTTTGGCGGGTCCTTGCCCTTTTCCCCTTGCCCTTTCCGTTCATTCCACGGTTCTGACATGGATGCAGAGGACTTAACATGGAGTCCACACTGTACAGCTTTAGAGCACCAAGGAGTTTCCTTTTAGGGTCATCACTCTTCTTGAAACTAAAGACCTTTCTTGTACGCCTTGGACCTCAGTGTTAAGATTCTTTCATCTCCTATACTTCAAGCCCCTGCTTTTTCATTTCTTGCTTTTGATTAGAATCACTCACCAACATCATCTTCTTCATCCATTCACTTTTCTTTAGGAACTGGATTTTTACTGCTCTTTTTCTCCATCTGGGTCCTTTCCCAGCTGACCCCAGCACTCCCTGGGATTTGGCTCTCTCTTACCTCTGATCCATGCCTTAGGTTTCTGCCTATGACACGAGGCTTCGGGCTTGCTTCTGCCCTTCCTCAGTCTGTGCCTATATCCCCAGTTGCTATAGTTCTCAGAATTGTTTTCGTCAGAACCACCAGGGTCAGGGGGTTCCTTGGACACATCATGAAATAACATTTAATTCCACCACAAAAATCAGCATCCATGTTTTCTTTCTTTTTTTTTTTTTAAGATTTTCTTTCTTTATCAGAGGCAGGGGGAGAGAGCACAAGCCAGTGACAGCGATGGAGGGAGCAGGCGGGGTAGGGGGCGGCAGGCAGGGGGAAAAGCAGGCTCCCGCTAGCAAGGAGCCCAATGCAGGACTCAGTCCCAGGACTCTGGGAATTAAACCTGAGCTGAAGGCAGACACTTAACCAACTGAGCCACCCAGGCGTCCCAATATCCATGTTTTCAATGGGAAATATGACTGTTATATATTTCCAGGTCTCCCTAACTCTGTAATTTGTAAAAAGTATTTTAAATAAGATACATGTTAGCCTCTTGGCCCCTCATATTTACCTGCCAGATGTTTATTCACTTGGTGACCTGACAGGTAAAAAAGGCTTAACAAAAAACAAAAAAATGTGGATGGCATAAAAACTTAACAGAAAAGCTTTCTATATCATCTATATAACATTTTTTGTGTATTGAGCAAAAGGCATTATATTTTTCTGTTTCGGCTATCTTGGTGTGAAACAACCGAGTCTCAGTAAGGATGTGGTTGGAGAACCGCTAGCCTATGACTTCTGTCCCGTTTAGGGGTCATAGTGCCCTCTACATATGAGAGGCAGGCCTGTGTCTTCACTTAACAAGCATGTCTAGAGGAGAAAGCCAGGAATAAAAAACAGCGCCTGCCTTTAGGAGCCTGTAGCTTATGAAGGAGATAGTCGAACACAGAGTAACACTGTGGGCGCGGCAAGGTTAGTAAGATGCACCTTTGCAGGCGCTCAGGGAAATCGTCTCACACACCTGGCTCCCATCAGACATGTAAACTACCCACAAAAATGTTACTTACTATTTGGGGGGTGGGGTGTAAGTCATAATTGTTTTGCTCACTCTTAGCTACATTTTGTGATACCCATCATTTTTTTTTTTTTTTTTTAAGATCCTTCTTATATTTTAACGCAGAAACTTTGGGCCCTTCCCCTACCCATGGTTCTCTGGTTTTACAAAGACTTTTGATACAGGAGCATTCTTGTCAGAGGTCCTTGAATCTAAAACTAAACAGCAAATTCTAGGTCTGACCTCCCTGATACAAAAACAAATAAAAGAAAAAAATATCACACTGGGGCTCACATAGCAACTTCCCAAATGACTGCTTGAGGCTTCTCTGGGGCTCTGTTCATACAACCTCCACTTGCTTGGTCCTATCGGGCAGGAGTGCGCAGCTGTGCTTGATGAAGACTGGGTTCCTCTCTAGGACCTGCAGCGGGGCCTTGGGGACGCACTGCTCTCCTTAGTTCTCTAATTCCTGTATTTCTTCCCCTTCTCCCACTGCTAGCCTCTGAGAACCAGAACGGGAATGGACTGAGTGCCCCACCAGGTCCTGGTGGTGGCCCGCACCCCCCTCATGCACCCTCGCATCCCCCCAGCACCCGAATTACCCGAAGCCAGCCCAACCACACACCTGCTGGCCCTCCCGGCCCCTCCAGCACTCCTGTCAGTAACGGCAAAGAAACCCGGAGGAGCAGCAAGAGATAGCAAGACTTTCTTCCTCCCTTCCCACCACCCACCAGTTTTAGTATATGTGCTGCCGAAGCGAGCACCCCACCACCCACCAGAACCCCAGTGTCTCCTAGAGCACCCAGCCTTCTCCTAGGGTGCTGGCTTTGGTGGGGTGGGTAGGTAGCAGTATTTTAGCCACTAAATTTCACTAGAGGGATGTGGTGAGCAGCAGACTTACCCACCCTAAGCCCATACTCCCTGCCTTGCCCAGCTGAAGCTGCCTATCACCTGAGATTCAAGGTCCCCTACCCACCCTCCGTCCTCTTAGAAACAAGTCACAGTCTGTTTCTGGTATATGTGATGTGGAAGACATATTGAATTCCTCCTTCCTAATAAACGTTACCACTCTGTACTGGACTCCTTTGTTCTTTGTGGGAAAATGAAGAGGTTAGCAGTCAGATATTTGGCAAAATGGGCTATCCCTAGGAGGTGGGAGGAAGACAGGTTACAGGTAAGGAGGCCTAGGCAAAGCGGGCCTGCCCCTTTAAGGTAGTTCCCTCCCCTGCCCCCCCCCCCCCGCAGGTGACCCTTGCCCCCCTGCCTGCCTACCCCCCCACAGCTGGAACCAAGAAGGCTGTGTCCCCCTTCTTCTGGGCGTCCTTCCAGTCCTGCTGTCAGGTAACGCCAACCTCAACCCCCTAGGCAGTTGCCCTAATCAGACTGCTCCCCTGATCTTAAGCCGGGTTAGACATCTGAGGGGAGCCCAGTTATTTCTTCCCTCTTTCCACCAGAGCGTCCCCCTTCTTGATCACTGATTCCCAGAGCTCTGGCTCTTACTCTGCTGGGACAAGGAGTTGCTAAGTATGCTTTCTTCCCCACGCCCCTGGGTTGCCACTTATTTGCCTCTTTATCCCCTTACCAGCTGAGGAACACCCGGATCCCACTTTCCCAGGGAATGTGGGGGATGGGGTTGGAAATGAAGGAATCCCAGTACCAGATGTGATGTGGGGTGTGGTGAGAGGATATGCAGGGGGAAAAGCTGAAATGGTACCAAGTGGGTTAGTGGGGTGAATTATTTAGAAGAAAATGCCAGGCTCGGGTTTTTCTTAGCCATGTGGCTTTTCCAGGGGCAGAGGGTGGCCCCTCCCTACCCGGGGGCCCAGCCAAGACTGACCTTTGACCCCCACCCCAGAGACCAGTGAACCATTAACTCCTCTCTGACGTGAGCCTTCCCACACTGGCTCCTCCCCTCCCAGACTCCACCCCAAGGCAGGTGGGCTAGGAGTCGGGAGGGGGGTTGTCCATCCCAGCCTTCCATCTGACGTGGCCTCCATTCCACCTGACCGCCTAGGCTGAGCCCCACTCCCCTTCCCGACTCAGGAACGTCTTAGCGTCCACAGTAAGGCCTGCCCAGGACCAGAGGTGACAGCTCTTACACTGCTAACGAGGGTGAGGCCCTGTGATTTGAGGGGAGATGGAGAGGTGGGGCAGGATTGAGGGGTGGGGTTTTGGGGACAGGATGGGCGGTCAGCTCTGGATCAGGTGAAGGAGGCGCTCTGGGTCAAGGAAGGTGTTCTGGGAACTGGCAAATAAGAGGCTGCTCCAGAAGGAGGTAATGGGGAGGGAGAAATGAGGCTAGAATGGGGGCTGCAGCTAGGTTCTAGGCAGGGCTGTACAGGGAGTGAGGAATCCCCAGGCTTGAGCTAGACCAGCAGGGCAGAAGCCCAGGCCTTTCTTCCTCGTTCTTCCAGGTCACGGTCCTCAGGATGTTCCAAGGGGAATAGAAGCCCGAAGCAGAGCCTCTAGCCCATTCCCCCCAATAATGGGGCCCCCAAAGAGTCATCTGGTGGCTGGCCTGTGTGTGTGGGTGACCTTGGGCTGGGTAGGGGGCTCAGCCCCCAACCTGGGCCCTGCTGAGCAGGAGCAGAACCATTACCTGGCCCAGCTGTTCGGCCTGTATGGAGAGAACGGAACACTGACCTTGGGGGGCCTAGCACGGCTTCTCCACAGCCTGGGGCTAGGCCGAGTTCAGGCCCTTCGGCTGGGACACCATGGGCCTCCAGCTGGTCGGGCTGCACCCCCCGCTGGAGACAATTCCACGCACAGGTACTAACCCCTTCCCCCACCCCAAAATGCCACATCCCCCACTCTTCCCAGGGCTTCCATCAGTCTCCAGTTGCCTAGCTCTGGCTTCCTAAAATGAGATTCCTGGAATTACAAATTTTTCAAAATCTGACTCCCTGTATTCCTTCATGGCCCTCCTTGCCTCTACTGCCTTTTAATTCTCCCCTCTTCCAAATCCCTTGGTCCTTCAACTCCTTGCTCTTCGTCCCAGTGCTCAATGCCTCCAGGCTGACTTGGTTCCCAATCTGTAGCATTTTCAGATGTGAGGTGGGTTGCCCCCCACCTCACATCAATTTCTCTCACTCTCACGCCCCCATTCTTATTCTTAGACCCACCTATAAATCAACAATTCTCAGATCCTCCTAGAAATGACATTCCATGGTTTCTGGATCCCAGAAACTCCAGCTAGTGGCTGTACCCCCCTTTCCCCCTTAAGCACCCTAAGAGCCTCAAGAGGGAGTGTCTTTCTTTTTTTTTTTTAATTTTTAAAAGATTTTATTTGACAGAGAGAGAGATCATAAGCGGGCAGAGAGGCAAGCAGAGAGAGAGGGGGGAAGCAAGCTCCCCACTGAGCAGAGAGCCTGATGTGGGGCTCAATCCCAGGACCCTGAGATCATGACTTGAGCCAAAGGCAGAGGCTTAACCCACTGAGCCACCCAGGGACCTCTCTTTCTTCTTTTTTAAAGATTTATTTATTTATTTGAGAGACAGAGAACAGGGGAGAGGGGCAGAGAGAGTCCTAAGTAGACTCCACGCTGAGCTCAGAGCCCGACTAAGGGCTTGATTTCAGGGCTCGACTTCGTGACACTGAGATCATGACTTGAGCTGAAACCAAGAGTCCAACGCTTAACAAAGTACACCACCCAGGCACCCCTGAAGGGCAGTTTCCTAAAGAACATGAGCTAGTCTGACTTGTTATCTCATCCATTCCAGATCACAGGACCCTGAGCTGAGTGTGGATGTCTGGGCAGGGCTGCCTCTGGGTCCCTCGGGATGGGGTGACCCAGAGAAGCCAAAGGCCCCAGCATCCCCCCGTGGGCCAGCACCCTCGGGCCTGGACCTCTTTCACAGGCTTCTGCTGTTGGACCATTCACTGGCTGACCATCTGAATGAGGATGTAAGTCTGGTGATTTCTAGGTGCGGGGTAAGGACCATAGGCTTTAGATGGCCTAAAATGTTTAAAGAGTTGTTTTTAAAAAGATCTTATTTATTTATTAGAGAGAGAGAGTGCGTGCACAAGAGACAGAGAGAGAGCAGGAGCAGGGAGAGAGAGAGAAGCAGACTCACCGGTGAGCAAGGAACCCTACACAGGGCTTGATCTCAAGACCCTGGGATCATAACCCAAGCCAAAAGCAGACACTTAACAGACTGAGCCACCAGGTGCCCCTAAAGAGTAATTTAATACAGTTAGTTAAAAAAACAAACCAATCCAGGTGTGATCTTAGGGTATGTTATTCCAATAGTGAAATACAGTTCCTCTGGGCTCAGCACACATGAGTCCAAACCAAACTCTCCCAGACCTGGCTTAGGGACCACACTGGGCAAAGCAGAGGATCCAGAGAAACAGCCCAGGGTAGGATTTGGGGCTGGCTCTCTGGAGAGGAAACCTGCAGGGAAAGGAAGGCTGTCTTCAGCCAGAAAGTGAGCTTCTTTTACACACACCAGAGGGCAGTGAAAGCTAACTCTGAAGCGGGCCTGGTGAGGGTGAGCACCCTATCATAGGGGGCATTCAAGCCAAGGCTGGATGAACATGTGACAGGGCTGTTGCAAGGAAGGTTGGATGGCATTTTGAGTTCTTGCCCTCCTAAGATTCTGCAACAGAGGGCTCTAGGCGTCCAACTAAATCACCAAATCAATGAAGTCATCAGGGGCTTGGGAGGGAGGGAGATGGTGGCATTGTTTATTAGCACCCCATCTGTACTGAATTGAACATTTGCACTGGACTGGATATTCACTAATAGTTAACACATACTGATCATACAGAACTATCCCTAGTCCCTGATGCACCCGCCGGGGTGAGCGAAGGGGACCCTGGAGAGACCCAGGAGTTCATGCAATGGAAGGACAGACATTAAAGATCTGAGTCACCGTTCTCAGCGGTGCTCCAATGTATGACCTCCAACTCAACTCCCCTAGTGTCTGAATGGCTCCCAGCTGCTGGTCAATTTTGGCCTGAGCCCCGCTGCACCTCTGACCCCTCATCAGTTTGCTCTGCTGTGTCCAGCCCTGCTTTATCAGATCGACAGTCGTGTCTGCATCCAGGCCCCAACCCCAACTCCCCCAGGGGATCTTCTCTCTGGTTAGTGGGTGAGAGTGGGTGGCAGGGCTCCTCGAATCCTGGCACAGAGTGGGCCCTTAGCCAAGCAATGGGGTTCACTGGGGGTGCTGCCTCCCCTTGCAGGGTATCCCCGCCCCACCTTGCTTCCGAGGCCCACCCTCCACCCCTAGCCTAACTTCAGTCCCTGATTCTCCCCAGCCCTGGTTCATAGCGCCCTGGCAGTCCTGCTGCTCAGCCTCCCCGCCCCCCTCTCCCTGCTCCTGCTGCGGCTCCTGGGACCACGTCTGTTGCGGCCCCTGCTAGGCTTCCTGGGGGCCCTGGCCGTGGGCACACTTTGTGGGGACGCACTGCTCCACCTGCTGCCACATGTACGTGAAGCCCCCTCCGGGTACCCAAGGGCTTCCCTCCCCCTTCCTGTCAGCTCCCACGCTCCACTCCCCAGTCCCAGGCTGCAGCCCACAGCTGCCTTCTGATAGAAAGTGAATGAAAGCTTGCTGCCTCCCTCACACGAGGGGGATGTTGTAGGTGCACGGGCTTCTGGGGTCTGCCCTGACCCCCCTCTCTGGCAGGCACAAGGGGGGCAGCATGCTGGACCTAGCGGACGACCAGAGGAGCACCTGGGACCGGGACTGTCAGTACTTGGAGGTCTCTTCCTGCTCTTTGTGCTGGAAAACATACTAGGGCTTTTGCGGCGTCGAGGGCTCAGGCCAGTGAGTGATACTCTTCTCCTCCTTCCACCAAGCTCAGAATTCTGGCCAACACTAGCCAGGTGGGGCGCTGAGGGTGCTCCTGGCGCTCTGACGTTTGCCAGAGGGTGCAGGACCTGAAAGCTAATGGGGTGGGTTGGGGCCACTCAGCACAGACCCAGGATTTCTGGCCAAAGGGCCCCTCCTCTCCCAAGTTGAAGTCAACAAGAAACAGGGAGGTGCCAACCCCTAAAGAGAGGGGAAAGGCCAAAAAAAAACACCCCCAAGTGCTAGAGGTGAGCCCAGGTATCCTTTTCCCAGTGAGCAGCCTGGCCCCTCCTTAGCCCCCCGGCTCTGCTGCCTCCCCCACCAGGAGGGATACCCTCCCATTTCAGAGATGCTGCAGGCGAAAAAGAAAGGATCTCAGGGTACCGACCCTGGACCTGGAGGATGGCAGCGGGACAGCCCTTCAGCCCTTACAGGCAGCTCCAGGTAAGCAGAGAAAATGAAGAGCAGGCTCCTGGCTCTCACCTGCAGCCACCCGCACTGCCCTTGTCCTTCCTGCAGAGCCAGAAGCTCAGGGCCGCGGCGAGCAAGCCAGCCAGCCCCCACCAGCCCCAGTCCCCGCTGGGCACCAAGGCCACAGTCATGGGCACCAGGGTGGCGGTGGTGCCCACATCACGTGGATGGTCCTCCTGGGAGACGGTCTGCACAACCTCACTGATGGGCTGGCCATAGGTGCGAGGGGAGGGGAAGGAGGGAGGCAGAGCCCAGGAGAGGGCACCCAGGAACTAGGTGAGAGGAAGCCCAGTGGCTGTGCTGTTCCCCAGACTGACGACCTCCAATCCTGCCAATCCCAGGTGCCGCCTTCTCCGATGGCTTCTCCAGTGGTCTCAGCACCACCCTGGCCGTCTTCTGCCACGAGCTCCCCCACGAACTGGGTAGGAATGGCAGTGAAGTGGGGTGGGGTGGACTCCAGAAAGGAGAGGCCTCCGAGAGGGGGAAGCTGGGAGCCCGGCAGGTGACGAGGCTGAGGGGCAGCCCTGGCTTATTCCCGCACCACCCCTGTCCCCACAGGTGACTTCGCAATGCTGCTCCAGGCGGGCCTGTCCTTCCGGCGGCTGCTGCTGCTGAGCCTGGTGTCTGGAGCTCTGGGACTAGGGGGTGCAGCCCTGGGGGTGGGGCTCAGTTTGGGCCCTGTCCCCCTCACTCCCTGGGTGTTTGGGGTCACTGCTGGGGTCTTCCTCTATGTGGCCCTTGTGGACATGGTGAGAGGTGTGGGGCGGTGCAGAGAAAAGCAAGGGCAGCAGGGAGGTGGGTTTGGCGGGGTGGGGGGTACCGGTCCCTGGTCCCTCCACCTTCACCGTCCCCTACCCCTTTCCCCTCAGCCACCTGGAAGGGTGCTGGACCTCAGGTCCGGTGGAGCCTGAGAAACAAGGGCCTGGAGGAGTTTGGAGGGGCTGCCGGTACTTTCCGACACCTCCCTCTCCTGCTTGGGGGCAGAGGCAGAGACCAGGCCAGGATCCTGATGTTCTTCCTTTCTTTCAGCTACCAGCCCTGCTTCGACCTCCAGAGCCCCTCCCTACGCTCCATGTGCTACTGCAGGGGCTGGGGCTGCTGCTGGGGGGCGGCCTCATGGTCACCATAGCCCTGGTGGAGGAGCAGCTGCGGCCCCCGGTCTCTGATGGCTGATGGGGACCAGTGGAAAGGTTGCCCTTCCTTCCCCCCAACCACAGGAATGGAGGCGGGACACAGGGCCAGTAGGAGCAACAGGATTTTAATAAACAGAACCCATCCCAAAGCCATGACTACGACAGTTGTACTTGCACCAAAACAGCATAGAAAACCAGGATGTGGTGGGAGGAGGGCTCAAAGCAGGTGGGGGCGGGGCGAGAGGACAGGAGCAGGGCCTGGAGGGGACAGGGTGCGTCCATCTGCAGGGAGAGCATTGTGCTTTAGCCTGGGGGGAGGGGGAGGGGTGGGGCAAATGCACCGCAAGGTCCCCACTTTTTCCTGCTGCCCTCAGCACCCTGGGGATACAGGCATCTGGGCAGACCTGCCCTTTATTGCTGCCCACCAGCATTAAACACCCCCGACCCCAACACTAGCACCACAGGTGGATCTGGGACAGGGTACAAGGGCGGGAACGGGAAAATTGCTTTGAGAAAGATTCAACTAGAATCCAGTGAATTGTGCTCAGTTCTCTTTACTTCCTACAACCGAGTACATGGGTCACGGGGTGGAGGGGGTGACAGGACATAGAACATGCCCCTCGGTGCCCCCAACACACCCCTGCACACAGGATGGTGGTGTCTGCAGCATCACAGGTCATGCAGGGCACGGGGGAGGGGGGTTCACACACACAGAGACGCCCACGGCGGGTACCAGACAGAGAACACCCCTGAATATACACAGCTGTACACAGGGAACCCCCAGGTCCCCAACCCAACCCTCTCCCCTGTCTTGCCGTCCCCCAGGCCGGAGGAACTGTATTGCTTTGAGAGAGCCACCCTGGGGGCCGCTCTGCCAGGCACCCTCCCCTCCCCTCCCCTCCCCCCACCCCCATTTTGGCACATCTGCAAGACACGTGGCAGCGAGAGTAGGCACCCTCCCTCCCAGGCTTCTGTGGCTTGGAGTTGAGGAAGCGGGTAGGAGACTCTGTCCTCCATCTTGCCCCTAGCCCTTCCCAAACCCCTACCAAACCCACTCCAGCCGGAACCCACCCCCACCCCCCGAAACACACACATACAAAGCTGAGCTATCCAGGAATACAGGGGAACAAGGAGATTGTCTGGGACAGGAGTGGAGGCAGTCGGGGGAGAAAGGACTGGAAGCAGAGACCCCACCCTGGTGTGGGGATAAGACTGGCACAACAGCTACTTTAGTGCAATTGGAGAGGGTGCCCAGAGTGAGGGATGGAGATGGGAGGGGAAGGCTCTCCCAGTCTTCCCTGGGGGGCAAAGCCAGGCTCCCCAGGGAAAGGGCCTAGCAGGAGCGAGCGCGGGCCAAGGGCAGATGCTCTCGTCACCCGCCACCCTCTGCCCTCCCAAATGCAGTGACAGTGTCCCCCTCACACCTAAGTGGGCAACAGCAGCCTCGGAGTCAGTACCTTCAAGTAATTCATAGAACAGACCCTCCCCACCCCAGCTTCCTCCCATCTCTGGGATTTGGTCGCTTCTCTAGGGTTGGGTTGGGAGGAGGGAGTCCCCAAGTCAGGCCCTTCCCTCTCCACCTCCCTCTTCCCAGACCACTGGGCTTGGTCCTCAAAGATTCCTTGCCTCCGCCCTTGCCCGACCTGGGTCAAGGCCACGGAGGGCTGGAGCCACCACAATTAGAGGGGAAGGGGCTGCTTTGCTCCTTATCCCTCCTTCTTAAAAGGTAGGGTTCAAACTAGGCGGGATGGGGCCCCTATACTGGTTTGCCCCAGGAGGAGGGCTTCTGGGCTAGGGTCTGTAAGGCTATTTTCCTTTGCGGTGGGAAGGGAGGTGGGGATGAACACGGGATGTGGGGAGAGGGGGAGGAATGGCGGAGAGGGAAGGAGGAAGGGGCCTCCCTGCTGGAGTGCAGTCACTGGAGTCATTCAGACGAAGAAACAATCCTGTGCACAGAGATAGAGCAGGCCTGCTCCCAGCCCCTCCAGCCAGGCCCTGCCCTCAGCTCGCAGGGCCCCTTCCAAGACCCCAGCGGAGGCTTCCAGGGGTCTTGGAAGAAGCTGCAGAACCATTCACTCTGGCCCCATGCCCCCCACCCCGCCCCCAGCCTCTCCTCCCCTTCTAGGTTCGGGGAGTAAGAAGGTGCTCGGGTGGGCAGACAGCGGTGGAAACAGTATTGAGTTTTCCTTTGGTTACATATTGAAGGCAAAGGTGAGCTGGACTTACAGTCAAAACGGATAGGGATGAGGAAGGAAGAGGGGCCATGCTGGGGTTGGAGAGGGAGGTAGGCCCTCCTCAGCCCCTCCACCCCAAGAAACACATGTCTAAGTGGGGTGGCAGTCCCTCATCTCATCTCTCCCACCCCCCACAGCACCAAACAGAAGGAGAAGCCCCCTCCCCCAGGGGCTGCTCCCCACCCCAACCTGGGCTGTACATTCAGTGGTTTTCAGCAGTCCTATGGCTCAGGGGGCCACGGCGGGGGAGGTGGCCCGTCAGTCTCAGTTGGACAGTGGCAGTGACCCGGGTCTGTTGGCCCATCCTGGGACCCACAGTTTGTGCCATTTGTTTTTCTGAAGGATAGTACACAACCCTACCAAAGCCACCGCCCAATCAGAAACATCTCCCCAAAAATCAGAAACTAAAAACTGGCTCTTTTCAACTCGCCCTCTGATTCACAAGCCTGTTTCCCTGTCTCCTATGTAGCCCTCGCTCTGTCTCCTTTGCTGGGACCTGGGGCTGCTCCCAGGGTCCTCACTTAAAATAGGCCTTTTCTCAAAAGTGCTTATTACTTGAAGCAAGTGCTTTAGAGCTGCGGTGGGGAGAGGGGGAGGGAAGAGGGAGGGCAAAGGGAAGGAGGTGTTTCCTCCCCACCCTACCCCCTTAAGATTGGGGGGCATTCTGCCTGTTTTACTTCTCCACACCCGTTTAAGTCAAAGAGGTTTAAAAAAAAAATCTTAACATTAAAATAAATATGCAGTGGCCATGAGAATGGTCAAAACACTTCAAAAAACACTAGGGGCTGGGGAGCCCGGGGTGGGGTGTGGGATTTCCTTTGGCATAAGGAGAGGGGGCTGCTCGTCCTCCACGCCTCCTCACAGCCGCACGAGGAGGGGCAGAGGACTCCCCACGACCTGCCCCAGCACTGCTGACAGTGTGCTGAAGGGGCAGCGGGGGGGGAGGGGGGGGGGGGAGAGGAAGCAGCCAGAAATCTCATCTAGCAAAACAAGGGGGCTCCTGATAAATACTCAGATTCTTCCTGTCGTCGCCAAACATTGATAAAGGAGAACACGACTGATACCCCGAGAGTCTTCTCTGGAGGACCCATCTCTCTGCCCACCCCCTGCCCCCTCACCCCCCTATCACCTAATTCCCAGCACCAAAATGAGAGGGAGGGAGTGGAATGGGAAGATTTGAGGAGAGAGTTGAAGTTAGGGGCAAGCTTTGCAGAACCAGCAGGGTTGGGGGTGGGGGGCTGCAGCCCTTAAGAGAGGTCACATTGATTGTCGTATTGGGGAGGGCAGGGTGTGAAGGGGAGGTGGGCAAGAGGGGCGTCGCAAGGCCCTTTGGCTTTGAAAACAAAACTAAAAACTAAAAGCTGCATAATCCTTCTCACCAATAATGGTCATTTGGAAGCTTTGAAATGGTTTAGGAACTGAGGGTTGGGGGAAGCAAGACACAGAGAGAGGGAATAGAGACCATGACAAAAAGAATAAGGACTTGGACAAACACCCCAGGCTTCAGGGAACCAGCATGAGGTATGGTTAAGGGTATCTGTTAGGGAGGGAGGGGTCCCTGGGATGCCCCCCTCTCCCCTCAGCACCCCCTTGGCGAGGGCGGCAAGACTTGCAGGGGACACAACTGAAAAGTGGGTGAGGTTGTGAACAAAGCAAGCGTGGGTGGGGGAAGGAAACTGAGGGATCCCCCGGGCAGCGGTTGGGGGGAACCCTGTACTGTGTAAACGAAGCCTGTCCAGTTCTCAGGGGACAATACTGATGGCAGCCAAACTGGGCAAGGGTGCACTGTGGGAGTGGAGGGGGCATGACCTCTATTCAAGTTCTGTGTCTTGGCCCCTGGCTGAGGTATTGAGTGTGAGGAAGGGAACACTGGGCTGTGGGAGTGGGTCCAACTGTCCAGGAGGCTTAGCTGGGAGATGGATGGACAGGGCGTTGGAAGGGACCAGGGCCAAATTCAATGCTACATTTAGAGAGAAAACTGCCCCCTCCTCACTCCGGCCCAGTTTGGCTTTTGGGGTGCGACTTTTGGGAATCTACTCAGTGCGGCCCCTCGCTCAATCCCATCTCTCCCCGAGGCCGGGAGGGCAGGGACAAAGCCTCAGCGGGTATTTATCGCTCCCTAGATCAGAGCTTCATCCTCACACTGGAGGGGAAGCCGGTCCCGAGTCGCCACGGACCCTAGTCTGCCCTGCCCCTCCCACCATCTTTGGCTTCAGATCAGGAGTGACTGGGGTCGGTGGGTACTCTTGGACATAACGGAAGGTGGGGGCACAGAGGAACTATGGGGTTCGGGGGGGCACAGGAGGAAGAACACGGTCCTTCCCTCCCCACACATGCAAACACATGCCTGAAACACACAGGACATACTAGGGCTGTGGTTTTGAAATGGGCAGGAAATTAATTTGTTTCTTCCCCTAAAGGATAAAATGCTTACTTAAAAATTCATGACAAGCCTCAGTTAAGGGAGGGGGAGCCAGGGTGGGAATGGCCACAGGCTCTGCCCTCCCAAAAGAAGTGAAAAGAAAGAAGCAAGGTTAAAGTGCGTGGTTAGGGGGCCAGGCCAGCGAGGCAGGGAGTCAGGGAGGAGCAGGCTGTGGGGGCAGAGCCAGCCCTTGATTTGCATATGAGGAGCCAGGGGAGAGTGCAGGATTGGGGCCCAGGTACAGTAGTTGCTGCTTCAAGTGTTTTGCATTTGAACTTTAGGGGTGACAGGGTACAGAAGTGGGGGAAAAGCTCCAGGCCCCAGTGCTAAATACCCTCCCCCCTCATCCACTAGCTGCCCCTGAAGGGGGAGGGGGACACCCCCAGAGTGCTCACACAGTACCAGAAATTAAGGCTTCTCACTGCTGCGGGGGTGGAGGGGCCAGCCGAGCAGGGAGGCAGTGATGGGTATGGAAGAGGAGGAGGGATCTGCCTGGCAGTAGGGGCAGGGGGACCCAGAGAGGAGAGACAGAGAGAAGGGAAGGGGGAGTTGGCAGCAGAAAGGGGAAACTGAGAGATGGGGTAAAGGAGAGGGTAGCCAGGCATTTAGCAATCATTTGGGGACACTTGGCAGAAGGGGTTGCCCTGGGGGTGCCAAGGGCCTGGGGTGCTCCCTGTCGGTCCCAGACCCCTGCCAGGCCAGGATGGTGTGGCAAAGGGGTGAGCAGCTGCTCCCCAGTGCTTCTTCCCCCCGGTTCTGTACCCCCCACCCAGTCGTGTTCTCCTTTAAAGTGCCCTAAATGTATAGACTTTTTCTAAATAAATAGAATAAGATATCAAGCCACCGGCAGGGGGAGGGACACCGAAGGGGGGCTACTCCGAGTAGCAGCCGTCTAAGCCAATGGCGCCGTGCCGCTCCTGGCTGTAGGGGCAGGAGGCCCCGTGGGGCAGGGCGCCGCAGCCACCCACCGTCTTGGCTGCTGCGATGCCGCAGTTCTTGAGCAGGCTGAAGCTGAAAGGACTGACGGCGTCCTTGGGTGGGAAAGGCTTCATGGTGGAGAGGATCAAGGCCAGGCAGTCTGCCACATCTTTGTTGGGGGCGCAGGCCAGCGCTGGGGTGTGACCTGCAGAGCAGAGGGGGAGAATTGAGGCCTGGGGTCCTGCAGCCCCAGAGCCCCACCCATCTTCCCCCAGGCCCTGAGCTCTCCTGCTCTCATCTGTTGAGGGGAGCCAAGGCAGGCAAGCACCCAGAACCATCAGAATTCAAGGCCAAGAGGGCCGAGGGGGGCTAACAGGCAGACTGTCAAGGTGGGAGGTAAAGGGAAGAGCACAGGGGACACAAGGCTGGGAGGCTGAGATGTGTGGGAAGTCTTCCTGAGGACAGTGCTGGGTCTGCCTAGTTCTGTCAGACTGCCCTCAGAGACTCTAGTGTATCAGTATTGCGTCCCTGCTCTGAAGAGTTCCCCTGGGGGAAAAAAGACACACCAGTTTATAGGTTAAGGTTAAGAAGTCACCTCCTGAAGAATGTCCCTGACCCCAAACCTGGGAGAGGCGGGGGACTCGGGACCCCACCCACCTTCTTCATCCACAGCCAGCACTGTGGCCCCACGACTCAGCAGGGCCTGCACCACAGAAGCTAGACCGTTCCGGGCAGCAATGTGGAGTGGCCTTGGAAGAAAGGAAAAAGGAGCAAGAAATCAGTAGGGTACCATGCTGCCCTTCCTCATTCAGCCGGAGTATTCCGAGTGCTGAACAACTACCAGGAGTTCCAGAGAGCCCCTGGAAGGCAGGTGGCTCTTTCTTCACCCACCTGCCTCCCCCAGCCAGGAGCCCCCTTCCCCAGGCACTCACATCTGCAGCGCACTGTTGGTAGCATTGATAAGGCCAAGGTCTTGGGTTTCTGCCAGGATCATGAGGGCACATTTCTCATGGCCCTGAGGGAGAGGAATAGAGATGGAGTGGAAACAGGCAGGCTGCAGAGCGGGAGTTGGGTAGTGGGAGGACAAAGAGCTATGCAGGCTGGACAATCTTGATGGCCGTTCCAGTCTGCCCCCCAGGTGGGCAGACCCTCCCACTGCCCCCTGGCCCCTCATCAAGCCCTGCCCCTTAGACAGCCCTCGACATCCCCGATCCAGGCCATACCTTGCTACAAGCCAAGTGGAGGGCAGTGTTCTTGTTCTCATCCAGCACAGTAAGGTCTGCCTTCCCTCGATACAGCAGAAATTCTGCAAGAGAAAGGGGGGCAGAGGACTGACACCTTTCCTCCAGAGCAGGAGCCCTCCCAGCTCCTGGCCCTCCCATCTGCCTCCACTCTGCATGCCATCTGCAGAGAATGAACTACCCAGAGACATGCTTCCTGCTTCCTGAGCCATTCCACAGGCAGGCCTGCCCCATCTTGCAGAAACACAAGGAGAGATGCCCCTCCCACACACAGCCCCTACACACCCACAGCCGCGGTCTGGCCGTTCTCGGCCGCCGTCATGAGCGCGGTGCGGCCGGTGTGGTCAGTGGCGTTCACCTCGGCTTGATGCTGCAAGAGCATCCGGAGCCCAGATATGTTGTCCGCGAAGGCAGCGGCGTGAAGAGGGGTCCTGCGGGGGGGTGGGGGGGTGTCAGGGGAGAGAGGAAAGGGAAGGCTCGTTCGCCTGAGCAGAAAGAGGCCAGAGGCAATCGAGCATTTTCTCCAAGCCTTCCACCACTCACCGTCCTTTGGCATCTCGGCTGTTCACAATCTTGGCACCCAGAGCTCCCAGCAGCATCTCTGTGGTGCTGTCCTGGTTATTAATTCTGGGGGAGGAGGAAGGGTCAGCAGGAAGGACAAGGAAAATGGAATGCTTGTCCTATGCCCCGGTCCCAGATCCCCGAGCAGGGTGGAGGTGCAGGAAAGGACTTACACTGCACAGTGCAAAGGAGTGAAGGGGTTTCCCTCCAGGTATGAAAACGGGCTGTGTTCAAGTAACAACTCCAGACAATCTTCATGTCCTGAGCAGGAGAAAGGAAGAGCAGTGGCGGGTGGAGAGGGACGAAGACCACCTCTGTCCGGTGCCATCTTAGGACACCCCACTTTAAGATGCAGTTTAACCTGGGTCCCTCCCTCAACTCCACAGGGCCTCGGTCTCTGTTCTGCTCTGCCCTCCCCCACGCTGCACCCCGACTCCCGCACCCGCCAAGGCCACAGCCCGCACCAGTGTAGGAGGCCCAGTGCATGGGCGAGTATCCACTGTAATCCACTCCAGCATCCAGGGGGTCTGTGGAAAGGGCAGCCTGCAGCAGCGTCCGCAGCACGGCAGTGTGGCCACAGGCTGAGGCCAGGTGAATGGGGGTGCGGCCCTTGAAGTCTCGGCACAGCACAAACGCGTCGTGGTCCAGCAGGGCAGCCAGGCAGTCCTCACAGCCAGTCACTGCCTGTGGGCGAGGTAACAGCGTGAGGGAGGGCGCAGCGCCACCCCCTGCCTCACAGCCAGTCGCCAGAGCTCTCCCGGGAATGAGAACCACTTCCAGGGCGCCATCGTTGTCTTTGTGCCAACTCTAAATGTTAGGTGTCAGCATCTCCTGCCTCCCTCCTCTCTATGCCAACAGACAAGCAGAATGGCAAGAGTTAATTCTGGCACTCTGGAGTAGGGAACAAATGGCAGTGTTGGAGGATGAAGGGATTGAAGCATCCCCTGGGTTGAGGAGGAGACAGCTTTAGGCCAACTGATGGTGGAGAAGGCCTGAGATGGTGGCATCATTAGCCAGGGGCCCAGGACCAGGGTTGGGGTTCCTGGGACAGGGACTAGGTAGCGAGCATGTGGCTGTATGAGATTACAAAGCAAGGAATCGGGGAGACCCGCTACAGATGTCAGGTACTCCTCCAGGCCCAATTATGACCCTGGGCACAAAATACTGGCCCACCTGCTAGACAGTCTGCTGTCCTACTGCTGATGGGTCCTGTGTTCCCAAGTCCAGGCCTGTCAGTGAGCAGCCCCACCCAGGAGGTCACTCACCCCACGGTGGAGGGCGGTGCGGCCCCGGAGGTCAGCAGCATCAGCCGTGGATCCTTTCTCTAGCAGCAGATGGACACAATCCACATGGCCATTCATGATGGCCAGCATCAGTGGGGTTCTACAGAGGGGGCAGGAGAAAGGTGAAGGCCTGCAGGGACACGAAAAGCTGCACCTTGCCCCCGGCCCACACTCACTGTCCATAGGCATCCATGACATCTGTGATGTCAGCTCGTTCCCCACTGTCGATCAGCAAGTGCAGGGAGTCAGTATGGCCAGAGGCAGCTAGGAGAAAAGGGTCTGGGTAAAGGCACGGTCAAGGGGAAGGAGGCAGCCAGGTCAAGCAGGAAGGACTCAAGGGTGGAGATTAAGGGAAGACCTAGGGAGGCAGGCCAAAGTCTAAGGGGACAGGAAGCCACGAATCAGAACTTGAAGTTTCCATTCTCCTTGCCCTGCTCCACTCCCAACCCTAAGCCCGTTCAGGAAGGGTCTGGGACCCATCTCCATGCCCGGGGCAGCAAGGGGAGGGAAGCGCCTGAAGGGCGTCCTCACCAGCAGCATGCAGGGGCGTCCACTTGCGTCTGCGCTCCCTGACGAGTGCGGAGGCGCCATGGGCCGTAAGTACCTCCACACACTCAGTGGAGCCCCGCTCGGTGGCCAGGAAGAGCGCGGTCCGGCCTTTGTGGTCCCTTACATCCAGATTCACCAGCGTCTCGGCCAGTGTCTTCAGGGCTTCACAGTGACCGTTGTAGGCCTGGGTGGGGTGGGGGGGGTTGCAAGTAACTGATGGATACAGCTCGGGACGCTGTCCCCACTCTGCTCCTAGGCCCCATGGGGAAACTCCAAGCAGCAGTCCCCCCCCCCGCCCCCCGAGCTTCTCGGGCCCCTCAGACTCTTGACTTGCACCACACCCAGCCCTTCCCAGACCACTTCCTGCTTGCCACATCCCCACAAGAAGGCAGAAGCTAGGACAGATTCCCAAGTGCTCATGCCTGTGTGTGGGTCTGGGGCAGGGGGCGACAAGGAAGGCAGGGGGAAAGGACTGTGGACTCACAGCTAAGTGCAAAGGACTGACTGGAATGGTGCTCTCCACATCCTCCAGGCAGTTAAAGGACATTTCTAAGAGCTGCAATGGGCAGGAAAGTAGGGGCTGAGGTTCTTGAATTTCTAAGATGTTATCCCTCCATCCCCACAGACATCCCTGAAGCCCCTGGCGCTAGAGACCACATCTGAGTCAACCACCCCTCAGTTTCAGAATCCACAAACACAAAGGTCCCGCACGTACCAGTTCGAGGTTCTGTCTGTTGCCGTAGGCGGCTGCATAGTGCACAGCTGTGTAGCCCTGCCTGTCCCGCAGGGAGGGGTCTGCACCGTTATCCAATAAGAACTCCAGACAGCTGGGGGACAGGGGTATACTGTGAGGCAGGCACAGGCCCAGCAGGGGAGGGCCCAGTTGTGCAAAGTGCAGAGGAGAGGGGCAAGGGAGCCCCTCCAGGCCCAGCTGCGTAACACCTGTCCTCTGCTCCATGGAGGCCAACTCCTGTCCATTCAACCCTGGCTCCAGACCCGCCACCTCCTTCACATCAGCCCTACTCTGGCTTCGGTGCCTTCCTTTATCCTTGGAACGCTCTCCTGGAGAACCTAGAGCATAGTTATTAGTTACCAACACTTTCCACCCACCTCTACGCACGCTGACCTCCTGTCTGGAATGCCTTCTCCTTCTAACCTCTCTGAAGAAGTCCTACTCATCCAAAGCTTGCTCCCAGCCTCCTCCCCTCTGTGAGGCCTTCCCCAACCTTCCCAGTGAGGTGCCTCTCCCTCTGTGCTCCCTTGGCACCCTTCTTAGAGGGTAGCTTAGAAGCGCTAGCAGCAATAATAATAATCAGCACTTACTACATGTCAAGCACTGTTCTAAGCACTTCAAGTATATGAAATCGCTTAGCCTGCATCATGATCTCATGATCTGATTCTTATTCCTACCATGGTTAAGGAAATTGAGGCACAGAGAAGTTAAGTTGTCAAAAGTCACACAGTTGAGTTTCTTGGATTGTAGTATCCTTCTTTAAAGAAAAACAACCCTTTCATTTCAGAACACTCTTAGATTTACAGAAAGACTGTGAAGATAGTCTAGAGTTTCCACATGCCCTGCACTATTCTCCCTATTGTTAATATCTAACATTAGAATATGTAAATGCCCTTTCATTTTTATTTCCCAACAGCTTATTCATTTTCTTTTATTTATTTATTTTTTTTAAAAAATATTTTATTTATTTATTGGTCAGAGAGAGAGAGTGAGCACAGGCAGACAGAGTGGCAGGCAGAGGCAGAGGGAGAAGCAGGCTCCCCGCCGAGCAGAGAGCCCGATGCGGGACTCGATCCCTGGACGCTGGGATCATGACCTGAGCCGAAGGCAGCTGCTTAACCAGCTACCCAGGCGTCCCAGCTTATTCATTTTCAAAGGACAGAAATTTGAGGGGTTTTTGTTGTTGTTGTTGTTGTTGTTTTGGGTTTTTTGGGGGGAGTAAGATGTGGGGAGGAGCAGTGGGAGAGGGAGAGAGAGATTCTCAAGCAGGCTCCAAGCCCAGCACGGAGTCCGACGGGCTCAATCTCATAACCTTGAGATCCTGACCTGAGCCAAAATCAAGAGTTGGATGCTTAACTGACTGAACCACCCAGGCACCCCAAGAGTAATTCATCTTTTATCCTTGTATCTATCACGGTACTTAGTACCTAGTAAATAAATCCTCAATTCTTATGGAATAGACAAGTGATTTGGTGTGTTTAGCTCATCTGATTCTCTTAGGAAGACCATCAATTCCCTGAGGGGAGGAACTAGGTCTCCTACTTTGGTTTGTACCCACAATACTTAGTCTAGGACTGGCCTCAGAGCGCACCCAACGTACTGCAGGCGGGCCAGCTGCTAGCAGTGGAAGTGAGGTGGCAGGATCCGGAGTGGGTGGGAGTGTGGCAGGGCCAGACCTGATGCCGCTGGGACAGCACATCCAGGGGCTCTGCTCAGCTACTCACAAGAAGGCCTCCTTCCTGCGGGACTCCTTCAGTGGCTCATCCTCTTCAGCATCGTGGCTGGAAGATGAGTGAGGTTCCGCTCTGGGGTACAGACAGTGAAGTCAGGGGAGGCTCAGGGAGGCGAGTGGGGCTGAGAAGGCCAAAGTGGGACTCTCACCTCCGGTAGGTGTCAGAGGCAGCGGCGTAGTGGAGCGGAGAGCAGCCTTTACAGTCGGCCTCATTGACGCCCGCGCCAGCCGTCACCAGCGTGACTGCACACTGGTAGCTGCCGTTGGCGGCTGCATAGTGCAGTGGGGTCCTGTGGAGAAAGCAAGGAGGGTGGGTGAAAGAGCCAAGGGCAGACCCAAAGGCAACCAGAGGAGCAGCCTGGAGCTGCTCTGTAGTACTCTCCCCACTTAGTCTCCAAGCCCCGACCACTCCCTCCATCGTCCGTCTCTCTTAGCTGACATTCCCCACATCTACTGCTGCATATCGACACACCTTCCAAATTTGTCTCTCCTCCTCAAGTCAGCTCCACTGCTCAACAGCAAATTAAGACATTCAACGTTCCTAAAAGGAAAGAGGATGAGGGTTAAGAGAGCGAGAGGCTCAGAGAGAAGCCACAGGCACAAGGAGAGGCTGAGGAAGGATGGCGCTGTAGACAGTCCTTTCTGCTGTGACTGCTCACACTGTGACAGGGGGAGACATCTGGGCAGCAGAGTAGGGCCCACACCCTTGCCCAGATCTCAGTGCCGGGGAGAGACAGAAGAAAACTCACCCTCCAGAAGCAGCAGCATGAAGACAGGTGCGGCCAAGGTTGTCAGGCGTATTGATGTCAAACCCAGCTGAAAGCACGTGCTCATTGCTGAGTGAAGATACAATGCTATACAGCTGACCTGCAGGGCCAGAACAGCCACGGATCCCATCTGAGGGCCCTGACCAGAGCAGGGAGAGGTCTGCACCCACCTATACACCTGCCCAACCCCCCAACCAGTCAGCACATACCTGAGGAAAGAAGCTTACGACAACAGTCAGAGAATCCAAAGAGAACAGCTAAGTGCAGAGGGAACATGTCGTGAATGCCGCGCCTGGGGAGAAGTTGAGGGACTCGGTCCTTAGGTCCAGGAGAGACTGGTTATAGACCTCCTTTCTGTGGGCCCCCTCCCACTAGCCCAGGAGACGGTGGGGTTCGGCAAGCTTCCTTTTGGCAAGCTTCTTTCTGCCTCCACGTTTGACGTGAGAAGCCTGTACAGATCCGAAGGACCCCAACTCACCGGGCGGTATCCGCGCCATTGGTCATGAGGGTGCTGATGAGCAGCTCGTGTCCATAGCGAGCAGCCACATGCAGTGGCGTGTTCCCAAATTTGTCGGCACAATCAATCTCACTGCCTGAGAGGGGAAGTGCACAAACTCAGGCCGACCTTAGGCTCCAGACTCCTCACGCTACCTAGCTACCATGTGAGTGCTTGGTTCATGCCATGTCCCAGGCCAAGCCTTCCACAGGTGTTAGTTTGTTTCTAAGCCTTAGGGGCAGGAAGACCAGGGCCATTTCCACAGGTGCCTTGCTCAGAGCTCCAGGTGCTCATCCTGGCTGGAAGGGGGTGTGGGAGGTGGAATGAGGAAACAAAGGGGTTTCTAAGGATGAGTTCTCTGGGGAAGTGGAAGAAGAGAGCACAAAGTCTCTCAAGTTCATACCATTCTGGATGAGGATCTGGGAGCGGGTGAAACGACCATGGATGGCAGCCATGTGCAGAGGACTTTTCCCTTCCTTGCTCTGTAAAAATATGGCAATTTTTTTGTTTTCAGCACAAGGCACTGAGAAGGCCCTATTCCCCCTTCAAAAGGACACATCTCTGAGGATGGACTAGTCTTGCAGACATCTGCTCAGCCCATACTCTCCTGGCAAGGTCTGATCAGCCTAGGAGGCAAGTGATGATTCCCCAGAGTTATCCAGAGGGGAAGATAAGGACCCCCAGAGCCAGATTCCTTTCCCAGCACTCCCAGAGCCAAGCTGTGGCGTCATCCCTTCAGGCACCTGGTAGTTGACATCAGCCCCGTTATTGACCAACAACTCCAAGCAGAGAGCGCCATTGGTGGAGACTGCAGCCACGTGCAGTGGCGTGAAGCCCTTGTCATTCGGCTGGTTGACATTGGCTCCTGCATTCACTAGCTCAATGGCCACAGCATCCTGGCCCAGGTAGCAGGCGATGTGCAAAGCTGTGTTTCCAAAAGCGTTGGGCTCGTCGATCTGGATTTCCAAGGGTGCAAATAAGGGCACAGGGAAGTATCAGTTTAAATAAAATGGAAGCCAGCACAGATAGCCTAGAGAACCCCAGAATTCCAACAACCGCCCAAGACACCTCAGGGTCCTGACTCAATAGACCAAGCCTATTTCTTCCAGCAAGCGCTATTCACTGCGTTTCACTGTTTCCTGCCAACCTCCCCCAACCGCTCCAACAATCCCAGCACCTTACGTCTCTACACACAGACTCCAACGCCCAACTCCCTGCCCTTAGCACCCAGCCTCCCGGGCTCATCACCCTGACCTCAGCCCCCATCCGGAGCAGGTACTTCACCACTTCAATCTGGCCGCTGGCCGCTGCTGTGTGGAGCAGCCCATAGCCCTTGCGGTCCTTGCAGCCGAGGTCCGCTCCCCGTGCCACCAGCAGTTTCAGGACCTCCAAATGCCCTAGGAGAAAGAGGAGGCTCTCAAGGGTGTGGAGGGTGAACTAAGACCCCAAGTGCCTCTCTCCAAAGGCTGCAATCCCCATCCCTGCCTCAGAAATCCTAAATGTCAATTTCCTCCTCTTTCCATGAACCCTTTCTCACCCAGAAAAGCTGCCCAGTGCAGAGGCTGCCGCTCCTTTTTGTCACAGACATTCAGGCTGGCTCCCTTGTTCAGGAGCAGGTTCACCGTCTGTATCAGGATATGAAAGACACCTGTTCAGAGCCAGGTTCATGCTTTCAGTGTACCTAAGGGCAGAAGCCTCAGTTCCTGAAAAGGCTGAGGCAGCCAAATGTCTTTGTTCTTGAACAGAACAATCTGGAGAACTAAAGGGAACAGAGGAAGCAGATGCTAAGAAGGAGATCCCATACAGATTTGGAAGTTTGAGGGAAATTTGAGGGAGTCTCTTCCTATGATCTGCCGGTTCTTAACTTCTTTTGAAAAATCTTCTAAAACGTTTTGAAAAACAGGGACACTCACTTCAGAAACAGGCAGGTATATAAACATTTTCCATCCACCTTTAGAGAGTTTACCTTGGACTTAAGTCCTAGTCAAGAATTTCAATCTAACCCAACCATTCATTTGGTGCTCGAGCCCAAGTGTCTATCCAGGCTGCTGTTCCCCAGACCTGATGGCCCAGAAGCAGAGGAAGGTAAGTGGGGTGGGAAGAGAAGGGAAGGGTCGGGACAGGATGGGACGGGGCTCAGCTGGGTATGGATTGGAGCAGTCCTTACCTCCAGATGCCCACTATGCACTGCATGGTGCAGGGCACTGCGCCCACTCCTGTCGGCCACATTGAGGCTACTCAACAGGGGTGCCAGAGCCTCAGCACATTTCGTGGCCCGGTTGGCAGCAGCCACATGCAGTGGTGTTTGCCACAGCTTGTCCCGGGCATTCACATCTGCTGAATGTGCCAGCAGCAGTCCCAGCACCTTCTGTAAAGGAGCAGGGATAGGAGAGAAAAGAGAGGGGAAGTAGGAAGTAAAACAAATGGAGGGAAGAACAGATCAGCATGGCACATGTGGCCCCGTGGAATCCCCCCATAGCCCCCATCCCCCAGCACAGAGTCTCTTCTCATTTTTCCAACATACGTAGCCTCTCAACGTCTACTTCCCATCTTCTGGATTTTTTTTTTTTTTAAGATTTTATTTATTCATTTGACAGAGATCACAAGTAGGCGGAGAGGCAGGCAGAGAGAGAGGGGAGGAAGCAGGCTCCCAGAAGAGCAGAGAGCCAGATGCGGGGCTCGATCCCAGGATCCTGGGATCATGACCTGAGCCGAAGGCAGAGGCTTTAACCCACTGAGACACCCAGGCGCCCCCCATCTTCTGGATCTTCTGAAAGTTTGAAATCGTCCCAACCTTGCTGAAGTCCCCTCCTCTTCCTCAAGCCACCTGGTATCACTCCCTAACCCAGACCCTGAAAATCTTCACCCACACATATAGCTACAGCCAAGCAAATCCACATATATAGAGAATCCCAATCCTTCATTACTTTTCACTAGAAAAAATACACACTCCTACTACCTTGCCCCAAATACCCTCCCTCAGTCCTTCCGCAGGCACCAAAATCATTTCCGTTACCTCAGTAGGCAAACAGATGCTGATTCCTCTCTAAAATTCAGCCTAAAGGGTCCCTCCTAATCACAACCCACTGCATTCCCATTGGTCCCCCATTCACACTGGTCTTAGTCTCTCCCCTGGTGTTTGGAACAACGGAACTGATCATGGAACCAAGGGAGAGGTCTCCTTACCCCCTCCCTCCCACCCCACCCTTTCTCTTCAGGGTTGCTGGACCCAACTGATGAGGCACGTTTGACCTCTGTGCTGTCAACTTTCAGGCTGCTTGAGGGGCAGGGATGCAACAGATCACTACCCTCAATCCCTCCATCACAAGGTAAGAAATCTCAGTGCCCAGAGGGGGATCAGACTCCAAGGTGGCCCCCCAGGGAAGGATGAGTCACTCAGGCCTGGCAGCAGGGCCCCCTGCAGTCTGCCAGCCCAGTGTTAAGCTCTCCCCTGACGTCACATCAGCTGGCAACACTCAGCACCCCCTTACCAGCCAGTTCTAGGGGTAGGAAGGAGGGGCCAAGGTCTAGTCTCCTGACCTAGGGGTAGACCAGTTTGTAAGCAGACAGCTGAGGCTCGCCGATCCTTAACTTCTACCTTTAACCAACTCATCCTCTCTGGGTGAAAGGGCAGAAGAGGCCAATACCTCATTTCGGGAAGCAGCAGCACGATGAAGAGGGGTCAGCCACAGTGTGTCCTTAGCATTGACATTAGCACCTGTGGGGATATAATTTCCTCTTTTGGTGGGAAGTGGACAGCAAGTAGGGAAGGAAGCCAGTAATCAGGCCAAGGAATATGGATAGAGATGAAGCCTCTCCCAGAACAAGTACCAGAGAACAATTATTGGATATGGGGGGAGGGGGGCTCTTCCCTCAGGTCCCCTCCCTAGGTGCCACACCTTCCAGCTCCCCACTTTCACCTGACATCAGTAGCAACTGGAGGATGGGGACATCGCCTACGTAGGCAGCAGCATGCAATGGGGTACGCCTCTCTTGGTCCTGGGAAGGCAGAAAAGAGCAGCAGCTGTGCAGGAGAGTAAACTATCAAGGACCCCAACCCAAGTCTTAGAGCTCCAGGCCTTTCCCCACCTCTTCCCATAGGTTCTGCAGGCTCCTAAATCCCTATCCTAGGTCAAAACAAGCACCTAGGGAGGGTGGAGTCAGGGAGTCAGGGGGTTAGGGCCAAGGGGCTGTGAGGCAGTCTCCTTCTTCCAGGAGGGGTGGGGGCGCTGCAGATACTGATGGTTCAGAAGAGAACACCGTTTCTGGGCATCCTCAGCTCCACTGGTCTATGCTTCAAGCCTGACCTGCTCTCCATCTCCAAATGTAGAGCAGGCGCCCATCCCTGGGTAGAAAGAGCTGCGGCCTCTTCCGAGCCAAGGAGCCATGGAGCCGCCCCACTGGTTGGGAGGGGTCCAGAACATCAGGGCCCAGATTACTGGCTCCCCATCCTCCCTGATCCCAACTCACCAGTACATTGATGTTCTCTTTCTGCGAGAGGAGGGAACGCACTTCCTCCACATCTCGGCTAAAGATGGCCTGGACCAGGGGCGGCTGCAGGAAGAACCGGCGTTCAGAGAAAGCGGGCCGGAACGGAACCAGCGGTGGGGGGCGGGGGAGGACACCTGGTTTGATGAGGGGCGTTGCTGGAGGGGCTCCGCTCTGGGGTCCTGGCTGCAGAGGACACTCCCGCGGCATGTTGGCCGGTCGCCAGGCCCCCAAGGACACCGGCTCGGTTGAGGGGAGCACGGCGTGGGGCGGGGCGGGAGGAGCGGGAGCCCCGGGCTCGGGCCCAGCCTAGGCCGCACATCCCCGGGCTCGCGTGGCGGCGGCGCCGGACCCTGGAAGGAGAAAGCGGGCAAGAACAGGAGGGCTGACCTGGTCCGTGATGCTGAGGATCCCCATGGCCCGGCCCGGGCTCCGTCCGCATCGAGCTCCCCGCGGCGGCGGCGGCGGCTCCACCGGGGACACGGGGCGGCCCAGGCGGCGGCTGCGGCGGCGGCTGCGGGGAGAGCGCGGCCCCGCCTACCGGGGGGCGGGCGAGCGGGAGCCCGCAGCGCTCCCTGGCGGCCGTCCTGGGCCGGGCCGCGGGGCGCTAGCCGCGCAGGCGGCCCCCGGCCTGGCGCCCTCCGCCCTGCCCTGGCGCCCGGAACTGCCCCGGCGCCCCCCACCTCGCGCGCTGGTTCCCCGTCTCCCCAAGCCGGCTGCGCCGTGCTCTCTGCTCCAGTCTGGAGGCTCGGCGGGTTTCTCACAAGACCCAAGCGACAACGCGGGCTTTGGCTGCGCGGGGCTCCCCACCACCCAGCCCACCGCAATGCCTCCGCCGGAGCTAATTCCTCCCGTCTGCGATTACATACCCCCAAATCCGCCACACACTTGGGGAAACAGGGACGTGGAGACCCGGGGGTTGTATATGGCAGTAGCCCCAGAGAGAAGGAAGGCGTGTATCTCCACTGGCGGTGACATGAGTTGGGTAGACAGGAAATAGCGAAAGTGCTCAAACTGCTGAGAGAAATCCCAAAAAGGACTCTCCAGCTGCAGAAAATCCCCACAGAGGCTGGGACAGCTGGCCTCTGAAGAAGGCCTCCAAGGCCGACAGAAGGGGCCCTTCCCGAATTCCTAATTACTTCTTGGCCAGGTTAAGGTGGTAGGATGGCTACACTTTAAGAGGCTCAATGGCTTCTCCCCAGAAAAGGGTGGGGTGCTTTCCCTCCTCCGTTGGCTAGGCCAGAGAGCAGCCAATCAGGCAAGATCTAGATGGAGGTCATCCCAGCCCAGAAAAGGAAGAGGGAAGAAAATTGGATGTTGAAAAATTGCTGGAGTTTATAAAAGGTGATCCAGGGTCCTTAAGAGCTCAGCAACTCACTATGAATGTTCTAAGAGGGAACACATTTAGGAAGAAGTGTAGCAAGTTGGCCCCCTATCAAGGCATAGAAATAATAAAAGCTCTTCTTTGCTCTCTAACAATCTATGCCCTTCATTGCCTTTGGTATCTTGATTCCCACCAGAAAGATACACAAAACACTGATACCTGTGATTTTTTCCTGGAGAGAGAAACTAGGGAACAGGGAATGAGGAATGAGAGGGCAAAATACCCATCACTACATATCTTTAATAATTTTTGAACTTTTACCATATTGAAAATAAAATTTACAATATTACTCAAAACTTAACCTTTTCCCAGGAGTCTTCCCTGGTTAATGGGTTCTTTTCCTTTTCTTAGGCATCCTTAGCCCTTAAATATTTGGTTTACACTATAGCAGTCAAATATTTTTTCAAAGATTTTATTTATTTGGCAGAGCGAGAGCACACAGAAGCCTGGAAAGCAGCAGAGGAAGAGAGAGAGGCAAGCTCTCCACTGAGCAGGGAGCCCAATGCGGGGCTCAATCCCAGGACTGTAGAACCACGACCCAGCCTAAAGGCAGACGCCCAACAGACTGAGCCACCCAGGCACCCTGTAGCAGTCAGGTTTAAACTGCATAACTTTGTGGCTCATTTCACCTTACATGTTTGACATACAAGTGTCCAACATTTCAGAATGGATTTTAAACTCCTTAGCCAGTCTTCCAACACAGGACTGTGCATTGCTTTGGGGTGTTTTTGTTTTGTTTTGTTTTCTATGAAAAAAGGATTTTGAGCTCTCTAAAGACAAGCGTATACATTATTCTTTGTAGCTTTAACAGAGCAGGAACAGAAACTTAACATTTGATGAGGAGGAGAAAGATGAGGCTGAAGAAGTAGAAACTGAAGGAAGCTGGGGACCAGATGGATATGGGTGTTGGGACATGTTGACTTGACTACTGGACCTTCCAGGAAGGGCTGAGCTAGGATATGACCCAGAGGATGGGGAGGAGGGGACTACATGGCCTTCATTGCCTGAAATAGCTCTTGGTAACTTGAGGAATTGGAGTCAGGGGTTGAGCTGAGGTCACGTGCCTGGTTCTGGCGTGGGAGCAGAGGTGAACAAGTGAGGTTGCCAGCCGGGTACTTTGGGCAGCTGGAAGAAGAAGGAAGAGCTAAAGTGTTATTTTTAATATTATTCAGATCACAGAAAGAGGATTTCCCAGTAGGGGAAAAAAGGGATATAATGTAGGTAACACAGATACTTCCAAGGTTCAGAGAGAGGCATAGGGGTGGGGTGGGGGGAGTGGTATTTAGGCTGGGAGTAGTTGCAAATCCCTTCTATGAAGACAGTCCTATGATTCAACTACTGAATTCACATTTGGGTAACTCTAGGCAGATATCTACCTATTTTTAAGCTTCAGTTTTCATTCTTTTAACAAATGTTGATTGAGGACTCAACCATTATAGAATGCATAGTATGAGCACTATACTAACTGGCTTGGAAGTAGAAACTTAGAATAGTGTCTATTTTTGTGGAACTTCGAAGAGAATACATATACATATGAAACAACTAGAGAATATAGGATACATGCTATTTTACATGGCATCATGTGTTTGGAGTAATTTTCAGGGATGGGTTCTGTTGAAAGACGGTCTTCCTCGAGTAGATGTGTTTTGGGTTAGTACCTGAAGGAAGTTATTGATGTAAAGTGACAGGGAAATGGAAGGAAATTGGTTGTACAAGTACGAGGAATGAACTAGGAAAAGTTTAAATGGCAGTAATTAGCTAATCTAATTAGTAGGGGAACAACAAGCAAATTGGCTCTGCAGGCCTATTGTACCTTGGGGATTCTGCAGCAGTTAACTCGGTTAAGGCATAGTGTTAATGAGGTCACAGTTCAGTCATGTATCCCGGTTAATTTCTGTCTTTTATCCAGCCAGATCCTTTCTCCTCACTCTAAGCAGCTGTCTCACATGTGTAAGCCCTTAGTCAGAGGGAGTGGGTCTGGACAAGAAAGCAGGGCTGGAAAGAGTAAATCTGTCCCTCAAGGTCACATGCCCATCTGAGAGTGGCTCCAGATTACCATCTTTGAACTGGAAAGTGATACTGACTGTATCCTGGTGGTGGGGGTAGGGGCGCTGAGGGAAAAAGAAGAAACGTTAGGAGAGAAAAAGAGGTAAGAACATTCTCCAATTTGGAACTTTATGTATATATAATATAAATATAAAATAAGATTAAAATATCTTCCTTTAAAAAAAATTTTTTTTAAAGATTTTATTTATTTGTCAGAGAGAGAGAGAGAGAATGCAAGCACAAGCAGGGGAGAGTGGCAGGCAGAGGGGGGAGCAGTCTCCCCACTGAGCAAGGAGCCCAGCAAGGACTTGATTCTGAAGCAGATGCTTAACCACCCAGGCGTTCTCCATAAAACGCCTTCCTTAAAAATGTTAAATGTAAGCCAGAGTTCAAGAGAGGGTTCTTGATCTTTGACATTCAAATAAAATAGGCTCAAAATTTAAAGATATCAAGGGTCACCTGACTGGCTCAGTTGACAGAGGATTCAGGGTTGTGAGTTCGAACCCCAGGTTGGGTGTAGCAATTACTTTTTTTTTTTTTTAAAGATTTTATTTATTTGACAGACAGAAATCAGAAGTAGGTAGAGAGGCAGGCACAGAGAGAGGGGGAGGCAGGCTCCCTGCTGAGCAGAGAGCCCGATGCGGGGCTCAATCCCAGAACCCTGGGATCATGACCTGAGCTGAAGGCAGAGGCTTTAACCCACTGAGCCACCCAGGCGCCCCTAGCGATTACTTTAAAAAATAAAATCTTAAAAAAAATACTTCATTTATTTATTTGTCAGAGAGAGAAAGAACACAAGCAGGGGAGCAGCAGGCAGAGGGAGAGGCAGGCTACCCGCTGAGCAGGGAGGCTGATGTGGGACTCGATCCCACAACCCTGGGATCATGACCTGAACAGAAGGCAGAGGCTTAACCAACTGAGCCACCCAGGCATCCCTAAAAAATAAAATCTTAAAAAAAAATTTAAATCGGGACGCCTGGGTGGCTCAGTTGGTTGGACCACTGCCTTCGGCTCAGGTCATGATCCCAGAGTGCCGGGATCGAGTCCCGCATTGGGCTCCCAGCTCCACAGGGAGTCTGCTTCTCTCTCTGACCTTCTCGTCGCTCATGCTCTCTCTCACTGTCTCTCGCAAATAAATAAAATATTTAAAAAAATTTTAAATCAATCCATATCCAATGGAAATCCCAAAATTAATGCCAATCTCATTAGTGGGGAGATGGAGATTTCTGTTTCCAGGCCCTTGTTTCTAGAGAAGCTGTTCTTCTTCCACACCAATTAGACCCCAAATGAGACATAGTCTTTAATTACTTCATCCTTCTTCCCCTTTCCACACATTACTCAGACAAAACTTTCCTGAGTGTGGAAATGTGACCAAAGATTTAGAGATTTAGAACAAAAACAGAGGAAGTGTTCATAACCAAGCACCACCATTTTCTTTTCTTTCTTTCTTTCTTTTTTTTTTTTTTTTTAAGATTTTATTTGTTTAGCGGCGCCTGGGTGGCTCAGTGGGTTAAAGCCTCTGCCTCTGGCTCAGGTCATGGTCCCAGGGTCCTGGAATCAAGCCCCACATCGGGCTCTCTGCTCAGCCAGGAGCCTGCCTCCTCCCCTCTCTCTCTGCCTCTCTCTCTGCCTATTTGTGATCTCTGTCAAATAAAATCTTAAAAAATATATTTTATTTGTTTGGCAAGCCTGGGTGGCCCAGTCAGTTAAACATCCGCCTTGGGCTCAGGTCATGATCCCAGGGTCCTAGGATGGAGTCCTAGGGGGATCCATCAGGCTCTGCGCTCAGCGGCCAGCCTCAGAGAGGCTGCTTCTCCCTCGGCCTCTCTGTTTCTCATGAATAAAATAAAAATAAAGTCTTTTAAAAAATAAGACTTTTGGGATGCTTGGTTGTCTCAGTCAGTTAAGCTGCTGTCTTCAGCTCAGGTCATGATCCCAGGGTCCTGGGATCGAGTCCCACATTGGGTTCCTTGCTCCACAGGGAGCCTGCTTCTCTCTCCACCTCTGCCTGCTTGTGCATGCTCTCTCTCTCTCTGACAAATAAATACATAAAATCTTTTTTAAAAAATAAGATTTTATTTATTTACTTGAAAGACAGAGAGGGATCACATACAGGGGTAGAGGGAGAAGCACGCTCCCTGCTCAGCAGTAGTCTGACTCCTGGAGGGGCTCTATCCCAGGACCCTGGGATCATGACCTAAGAGGAAGGCAGACCCTTTACCAACAGAATCACCCAGGTGCCTTAGGCAGTGCCATTCTTATAATGTCCTTCCTCTACTCCACCGTGGGAGAATTTCAATTACTTTTGTACCCATCTAGATCCAATCTCCCTCTTTTTTTTTTAAGATTTTATTTATTTATTTGATAGAAATCACAAGCAGGCAGAGAGGCAGGCAGAGAGAGAGGAAGGGAAGCAGGCTCCCCCCTAAGCAGAGAGCCTGATGCGGGGCTCGATCCCAGGACCCTGAGATCATGACCTGAACCGAAGGCAGAGGCTCAACCCACTGAGCCACCCAGGCGCCCCCAATCTCCCTTTTCTTATTTTCCTTTTGTTTTTCCCACTTTTATCAGAAGCATTGTTTTCCCTACTTGTATCGGGATGGAAAGCAGTACAGTGATATTTCTTTGCCTGGGTTCCCGCCTGAGGTCGCACCCTTCAGGTGCACACTTCCAGACAAAGAGGGTTTTCTCCCCTAAAATTAAGTCTGGTTCTTCCCCTCCCCCATTCTTTTTTATCAATATCAAAAGAGAAAATTATGCAAAACCTTAGCCCAGAGTTCGGAAGATTAATTTCCTTTCACAAAGATGTACAGCATAGTACCAGGCACTATAGAGACTACAAAGATTAACAGAAATTCTACTCATGAACGAGGAAGAATATAATAATGGCTCTAAAAGAGACGTTCAGAAGATCAACAGATGTCTGACGATGACGAGCCCACGAAGTCGCCTCTGTGCTTATGTATCAATTCCGTGACCACAGACTCGCCAAGTAGTTTCCAGGCGACTCCGATCCTCCTGGCCATCTCTGCAGCCTCTCATACACTCACTCCTGCGTCCTTTCTCGCTAGAGGTGTGAAACTACATCTCCCGAAAGGCCGCATTGTCCCCTTCCTTCCTCCCTCTCCGGGTTCCGAGCCATGGCAACGGCGTGACGTGGGGGTACTGGGAGCTGTGGGAGCAGCGGTCGCGGCTTCAGTTCTAGGCTACCCCGCCGCCCGGGCGGGAGCAGGGCGAGAGGAGCTGCAGCCCCGAGGCGCCCCTGTTCTCGGGGACCCTGAGCCCGCCCGGCGGCGGCTTCCTGCCGCTTTTCCTCCAGAGTGAGGAGGGCGCAGCGGGGGTCAGAGCCCAGAGGGCAAGGGAGGGTCGGTCCCGCGCATGGCCTCGGCGGGCGCGCGGCGGCTCCCAGCCAGGACGCGCGCGGCGGCCCAGCGTTGCTGCGGCTTCACGCTCCGCCCGCGCACGCGCCCGGCTCCGCCCCCGGGCCCTCCGCTACCGCCGCGACCAATGAGGTGAGAGGGAGGTGCGAGCGTCTGCGCGGCTGGCAAGGGGGTCGCCCAGGGGCCCGAAGTTCCACAGAGGAGGCTTGCAACTCTGGGGTGCGGGCGTGGCGCGGGGCGGCAGCGGTCTTACCTATGGGTCTCATGTAGAGCTTTGGGGAATGCTTTTGCAAGTGATTCGCAAGGGGAAGTACCCGGGATGGGTGCCCAATCACTACGTGCCCCTCGTGGGCGCCCTGGCAACGCCCGGCTTGGCAGGGCCCCAGAGACTGGGATACTTTCTGAGTCCTAGCTTTTAACAGTATCCCACACTCCAAGGCAACTACGCTTCGCATGCACCCCACTTTTCCCCATCTCCTCCCCCGGCACTGTCCTCAACCGCCCTCGACCTTTCGCACTCGTGACTGCCTGGCAAGGGAGCCTGTCGGGCTGCAGCAGGTGCTGGGGAAAACGCTTGTGTTTGTTCGGATGACCTTCCTCTGGGATGCACCCCCACCTCCTTTCCCTTTCCCCTGGGAATGGTTGAAGAATACAAAGAATCTTGACGTCCTCTCTCCTTTCCTTTTGTCCAAAGATTTCTGATGTCTTGCAGCCTTTTCTTGCCCCGGGCTGCCCAGGTCTTGGGGGCCGAGATTGGCTTACCTCCCACGCGCTCCTTCATGGGCTTTGCTGCCCCCTTCACCAACAAGCGAAAAGCTTACTCTGAGCGTAGGATCATGGGGTGAGCATCTTCCCCTGTCCAGCATTCTTCCATATTCCCTTCCTCCCCAAACACATGACTAAATCCAAGCTAGAATGTAAGGGTAGCAATAGTGGGCAAGATTCATCCCTGGCCATCTCTCTCCCGAGCTATTATTACTGATCCTTTATCCTTCTGTCAGCCTTCCAACCTTAATTTCCCTCTTCTTGGTTGTCCTGCATATGCATTAAGTGAAACGGGATTAGATTTGGACAATGTAAGACAACAGGGTATTATTTCTCTGCCGACCTTTTAAATGTATTTGTGGGCAAGATATAATACTAACAACTTACTGAGCACTTGCTACTGCTAGTAGTTAGGCTACTCAAATGTTTTAGGTAGGTTTTTCTCATTTGATCCTCTCAAAAGACCTATGAATCAGGTACTATTATTAACTCTGATTTAGGGATGAGAAAACAGAGGCACAGGTAATTTACTTAGGACTACATTTTTGGAAAGTTGTAGAGCTAGGATCTGAGTTCTTGTGTGATCACCAGTAAAATTGATAGCCTCTGTTCCCCCGCTAAATGGTCCCTGTTAGGATCAAAATAGATAGTAAATACAAAAGCATTCTGTGAACTGCAAAACATAATTTTAACATCATGGAAATTTCCATGTTTGTTTTTGGGAAGTCATTCATCGAGCCTTCTTTGAGATCTCTAGTTCTTGAAGGTGAATGGTTAGTGGGCAAAGGCATGGGTGGGGTGGGGGGAGGGCAATTAGGGCAAGGAGGAACCTGACCCAGCTGGCAGTTCCTTGGCCTCTCTCTGATTCCTTCCATTAGGTACTCAATGCAGGAGATGTTTGAAGTGGTGTCCAATGTCCAGGAGTATCGTGAGTTTGTGCCCTGGTGTAAGAAGTCCTTGGTGGTATCTAGCCGTAAAGGTCACCTGAAGGCCCAGTTAGAGGTTGGCTTTCCACCTATTGTGGAACGTTATACCTCTGCTGTTTCCATGGTCAAACCTCACATGGTCAAGGTGAGGCTCTGGGAGGGATTAATTAGCAAAGTTTTTGTGTTCTCTAGCATTTTTACATGTAAGGGCTATTTTGGCCTTCTTTGTAATGATTGTATCTCCATGTGTCAAATACTCTACTAAAAAAAATTAGAAGGAAAGAAAAACATTTCTTTCTTATACCCTCCTCTACCTACTATAGGTTTTATCCCATTTTAATATTATTTACCTGACTGCCCTCTTCTAGGCTGTTTGCACTGATGCCAAGCTCTTCAACCACTTAGAGACCATTTGGCGATTCAGCCCTGGTATTCCTGCCTACCCCCGAACTTGCACTGTGGACTTTTCGGTGAGTCAAGATGCTGTGTAGCACAGAGCTACAACTGGGTTGTGAGAGTTGAGCAGAGGTACTATGAAAGTTGTTAAGTATAGCTAGCACTTAGCATTTCCCAAGTCAATGACACTTTCTACAGGTCTGAGATTATAACAGACTTGTACTCTGTGCTCAGTCCTAAGTAAGGGGTTTTGAAGAGATCTAAGGGACTGGAGGGGGAGGGAAAGAAAACACACTGAATAGTAAGTATCCTTGTGTTTGGTTAGGAACTATCCAACATGGTCCTGAGTAGTTTTGTCTGTCTCTTACCTATTCCAGATTTCCTTTGAATTTCGTTCTCTGCTGCACTCCCAGCTGGCTACCATGTTTTTTGATGAGGTTGTCAAGCAGAATGTCGCTGCCTTTGAGCGTCGGGCAGCTACCAAGTTTGGTCCAGAAACAGCCATCCCCCGTGAACTCATGTTCCATGAGGTGCACCAGACTTGAGGCAGGATTGTTCCCTGGCCTCTCTTCTACTTTCCCTCCCAATCAATTCTCTTATTTATTTCATTTGGCTCCTGCTCCAATCTAAGGGAAGAGTCTGGTTCGTACTGATGTTCTCCCTCTCACTTCCCCAGAAATTGGGTTATAAGCTGGCTGGAAAAGCTGGGGCAGAAAGGCAGGAGGTTATGGAACGGAGACATGCCTAGGAAATGGTCAGGCTCATATTGAGAGCCCCATATGCCTGATGTCTGCAGCCTTCCTACAATGAATTATAACCAGGATAGTTGGTTGTCTCTGGACCCTGTCAAGGTGTCTTAGTATCTGACCAGGGGAAGACAGCAACTTTCTAGGGAATTAATAAACTGAGCTTTTTCCTCTGACAGAGGTATTGAGTGGTCGATAACTGTTGCCTGTCTGAAATGCCTCAGGAAATGCCTGAGATCTGGCCCCAGCTTGAAATCCATATGATCTCACTTTAAGAATATTTCCATGCTGCCTGGTTAGTGGAGAGTGAGGGGCTTTCTTAACATCAGTGCCCAAAGGCAAGGAGAAAAAAAACACTGAAGAGAATTGTACTCTTGGATTGTATCTTTTTCTTCTACTTGGCTGAGTTTTTATAAAATTTCAATAGATTAAATGTGACAGTATGAATTTAGCTTTTTTATACCGTCTTGGGGGAATAATGTGGATATACCAGAGTAGAAGAAAGTCATGGGTTCCTTCCTCAGGGGAATAAAGGTGCAAGAAGGCCTCTTGGACATAGTGTCCCTGCTAACTATAGTAGCACATTCTACAAGCCTGGACCTAGTACCCACTCCCTTGGCTATTTATAGACTTTTTCAGAAGGTCAGTTGTAGCAGGAGTCTCAGGACAGAATAATCTGGCATCAGATCTACCATACAGCTGATGGTCTTAGGACCACCTCTTACTTTGATGACTTCCTTAAGAGACTGCAAAGAGGAGGCATTCCACACAGTACCAGAGCCCTCTAGTGGCTCAGATCCAGAGCTAGCAGTCCTCTTCTGTTTGCCCTTGGTATGGTTTAGTTCTTTTCACCCAGTGGGCTCCACCAGTTTCCTTGGATTAGTCACATATGCAGTTGTGAGGTCTCAGCTACCGTCCTCGAGTTCTATCTTACAACAAAATTAGGAAGGATGTGGGGCTAAAGGTCAATGACTTTTAACCCTGAGGAAAAACAGAACTCTTCTTTGGAAATTTCACAGGGACCCTGTCTTATTAGGGTAAATGAATGTCAAATCCACGTAAAGATAAAGAGATGTATAGGATAACTATACCCACTTGGTCTAGGATCTTGCTAGCCAGATTCCTTACTTTATAACAGAGATTCTTACAGGCCTTATTTAATAGCAGGCTCAAGCATTGTTAATAAAAACATTTATTTTGCATTTTATACAGAACAACCTGAAGTCTGGATCATGACTTGACAGTTACCCAGGGGTATACAGACAATGTGTCCATCTCAGCGTGGTTCTAGGGATTAGGGATCCACACAAACACAGGCAGGAGTTGCAAGAGAGGAAGGGGGCACAGTAGGAGTGTATTTCAATCCTTTCTTAAAGAAAAGGCAGTAGAGCATTCTGAGTCACTGAAAACCTGTGCAAATGGGGCTTCTAAAAAACAAACACTGTACTGTGAGCTCTTGGGGAAGGGGCTGGATAAGGAACTTGATAAATAAAGGGATATTTCCTGGTAGCAGGGAAAGAGAAGGGAAGCCTATTATTAATGTTCTCAGCCCCAGGACCTGATATTCAAAGGAAATCACAGCCAATCTTAAATTTCCCTGCTCAGAAAGTAGTACCCATATCCCTGGAACCAGACTATGAAGATACCATGCTAGTCATTCCCAAGTCCTTATTCAATGGCCCACAGCATATTAAAATAAAGGGGGAAAAGTCAGAAGATAGTGGCTTGTGTTCCGCAGAAGTGAAAACTCAGTTCATGTTAAGCACTGATAAAGCCAAATGACTGGGAAGGACCACAGCTCAGACAGTGGCATATACAACCTGCTGAAAGAGGTCTCTAGTGAGGACCAAGAAGGGGAGGTCCAGAGCACCTTCAGCTTGAGGTGAAGCAGGTACAGAAAATCTGCAAGAAGGGTCGTATTAAATAGTGGGGAAAGAACACTCCAGATCTTAATTTTCATGGGATAATTTTAAAAAATCAAATACTGGGTGCCCGTCACAATGAATGCCATGGCCTTTATGGTCACTTGGTAGCATAAAAAAAGTGCCAAAGATGTTTGACTAACCACAGGTCTTGCTAGGAAGTGTCTGTGTACATGGGAGAGAGCAATGGGGTTTGATAGAGCTGACAATCCAACATGATTCCTATGGAAACAGAAGAGGCCAGAGTCCTGATTTGCTGGCCTCTGGAGGGCTGGAGAGAGTAGAACCAAAAGCTCTGAAGTGGTTGCAGAGAATCTGCAGCTTCGACCCAGGCAAAGGAGAGCCAGATTCTCTCTAGAGTTGGTGGGGGGCCCAAACCTAACCCATACCACATGCACTAGTCCTGGTCACCCTACAGTTGATGGGCAACTCACCAGGCAGGAGAAAGGAACTGGCTGGGGAAGAAGAGGTTACTTTTTATCTTTTTAAAGTCTTAATTTATATTTTAACCTCAAACTTATTATCAGTGCCTCAGATACAATTTAATCTTAAGTCTTAAAAAGCCCCCTGAAACAAAACAAAATTATACTTTTTTTTAAAGCTCCCCCACTTTCTGATAATTTCCCCCAGTCTTCAGTTTTACCCTGACTTAGAGTCCACAAACTTCATCAGACCATCCGTGCTCATGGACTTGGGCCTCTCTAGGGGGAAGCCTAGGGCTCGGCTCCAGATGAGTTGTGCCAGTACACCCAGTGCCCGTGACACCCCAAACAGGACTGTGTAGTAATTCATCTCTGTCATGCCATAGTACTGTAAGATAAGAGAGAAAAAAGTTTTGTTAAAGGTAATGGCATGCACAAGTCCCAGGTGATAGAAACCTTAACCAACTCAGCCTTCAACAGAAATGACACTAGGTAAAGTACAGTAACTAGGATTCTTAAAAGAGAACAGCCCATTCCTCTTGCCTGTACCTGCCCTCCACCATACGCAACTTTATCAAAAGAATAAGGAAGAAGGCATGAGTCCTTGCTCTGACTAGCCCTTGCTCTGATTTTCTGCATGGCAGAGAACATTAACGTTTGGCACAAATTAAAGGGAACGCAGGGAAGGGAAGACTCACCTGAAGCAGCACTCCACTGTGAGCATCTACATTGGGCCAAGGATTCTTGGCCTTGCCCTGCTCTAACAGGACATTGGGCACAATCTTGTACAGCTGAGCAACCAGCTTAAACATGGAGTCATGAGGCAGGTGTTTCAAAGCAAACTCTCGCTGACAGGTATATCGTGGATCAGTCTTCCTTAGTACCGCATGGCCATAGCCTGGGACAACCTGCAAAGAGCAAGGGTAAAAAGCCAGTTGTATTCTCAAGTAGAAGTTCTTGTCTTTTCTAAATTCTTCAGGATAGACAAATATGGGGGCAGGGGGAAGTCTTCTCTAACTTAGGGGACTCTTTCATTCTATTCTTTATTCTTCCAAATTGTACAACTTGGGTCTTGGCTTCTTTCCTAGCTGCTAAGCATCTCTGCTTACCCGTCCTGAGTTCAGTGTGTTCCATATGTAGTCTCGTAACTTCTCATCTGACACATCTTTGCCAACTTCTTTCTGTAGTTGTGTCAGCCAAACAAGTACTTCCTGTGGGTAAGGTTTAGGGAGTAAGATAGTTATCAATACATATGCCAGGACAGAATGCCAAGATCAGAAGCATGGGAGTAAGAAAAACAGGGAGCAGGAAAAGAGGAGGAGTCTTACCTGATTTGCCAAACCATGCAAGGGCCCTGCTAGCCCGTTCATGGCTGCTGCAAAGGACAGGTAGGGGTCTGAAAGGGCACTGCCCACCAGGTGGCTAGTATGGGCACTTACATTGCCTCCCTCATGGTCACTGTGGGGGAAGTAAGAACGGAGAAAAGCTCTGGTAAGAGAAGTCCCAATCTCATTACCAGCCTTTGTTCACTAATCCACAGGGCTGGAGAGGTCACTGGTTGATGATGCCTGTGTGCCAAGCTCCCACACTCTCACTCCAGCTTTAACAGCAATGGCCAGAAGAGGGAGCTCCTGGAAAGCTGAAAGATCACCTACTGCAGCAACTAGCACCTTTCCCAAGCTTCTTAGAAGCATTACTTTGTTCTTATTGTGGTTACGGTAATTTCCCCACACCTCTGGACTTCCTTTACTAGACTCCTTTTTTGCCTTGTGTGATCCCCTACACCATGTTTCCATCTCCTTGTTGCCTGCCACCTGTTCCCAGAAGATGAGAATGTTAAGGAGCTTTTCTTAAAATTTTCTACCAACCCAGGCATCTGGTAGCTGTGGTTGCTGGGTCTAGCTTACCTGTGGATGGTGAGGTACAAGCGCATGAGCTCAGTGAACTGAGCATCGGTATAGCCTAACATGTTGGTGAAATTGTGGGACCAGTCCAGCTTAGAGTCAATGGCTCCAATACTGCTGCCCTCCCGGTAGAGATTCCGGTAGATCTTTGCTGCAACACAAGGTAGCTTTGCGATCAGATCCATACAATCTTCATAAATCAACTGAGAGGAGGAAAATGGAGAAAAAAGAAAAGAATTTATGAACAAAAAAGAATTAGGCAAGGATGCTCTTTGTCCCCCATGGATTGGTTGATGGTGTTATGCTCAGCGGTTACATATGGAGGCTAACAACAATAACTATTTAACCAAATAATTTTATGATCCAGGCTCTGCACTAAGGGATTCACACACAGGATCTCATGTATGTCTTGTGTATATTAAAACATTATTTCTGGGGATACCTGGGTGGCTAAGTCATTAACCACCTACCTTCCGCTCAGGTCATGATCCCAGAGTCCTGGGATCAAGCCCCATGTCAGGCTCCCTGCTCCTTTAAGAAGCCTGCTTCTCCCTCTCCCCCTGGCTTGTGTTCTCTCTATCTGTCAAATAAATATATTAAATAAATGAATAACTAAACCACATTATTTCTGGGGTGCCTGGTGGCTCAATCACTTAAGTGTCTGCCTTAGACTCAGGTCATGATCCATGAGTCCTGCAATTAAGCCCCACATTGGGCTCCCTGCTCAGCGGAGAGCCTGCTTCTCCTTCTGCTGCTGAAGGAAACTCTGCTGCTCCCCCTGTTTAAGCTACCCCCCAAATAAATAAATCTTAAAATAATACCCAAATCTTAAAAAAAATACCCAAACAAATAAAATCTTAAAAAAAACTTTCCAATTTTTACCACATAGTGACCCCTATTTTAAGGGTGGGGGAACTAAAACTCAAAGCATTCAGTTAACTGCCAAAGTCAGATTTTTAAAAAAGATTTATTTATTTATTGGTGGGGAGGGGCAAAGGAAGAGGGAGAGAGAATCTCAAGCAGACTCCCCACTGAGCACGGAATCCCATGCAGGGGTTGATCTCATGACCCTGAGATCAGGAAACCTGAGCCAAAATCAGAGTCGGATACTTAACTAAGCCACCCAGGCGCCCCCAAAGTCAGATTTTGAAGCCTTTTACATGTAATCATGATCTTTCCCAGTACATGACTCAATGAATGAGCTAAGACACTAGGTTTTAACAATTAATTCTATGTTCTACCTTACAAAGAAAATTCATCATGTATGCCAAGGGTCAAACAGTGGCATTCAATTGTTAGTTAATAACAAAGGCTTCCATTTTTTAAGCACTTACTATATAATAGGCACTGTGGTATGTTATTTGCATTTTTTTTTTCTTTTCTCACAATAGTCCTATAAGGTAGTACATCCCTCATTTTATAAATGAAGAAACTGGGGCTTGGCCAGGTCAAGTAACTTGCCCAAAGTTACCCACTCAGCTAATAAGCATCATGTAGCTTAAACAATGAACTCATGGACATTTTTGTTTAATCACACCCTTACTTTCCCCTCCCAAATTACTGTGAGTAAATTCCAGACATTATATATTCCAACACATAAATATTTAAGTAAATTATCTCTAAAAGATAAAGGCTATTGATAAATAAAAATCACAAAACCCTTAACCCACAGTAAAAAAATTAAATCCTCAATATCATTAAATATCTACTCAGTATTTAAATTTCCCTGATTATAAGGCCCTCTACCTCATTTGTTTGATTCAGGACTGAAAACAGCCCACATTGCAATCATATCATGCTTCTCTGAAGTCTCTCTTTTTTTTTTTGAAGATTTTATTTATTTATTTGACAGACAGATCACAAGTAGGCGGAGAAGCAGGCAGAGAGAGAGGAGGAAGCAGGCTCCCCGCTGAGCAGAGAGCCTGATTCCGGGCTCAATCCCAGGACCCTGGGCTCATGACCCGAGCCGAAGGCAGAGGCTTTAACCCACTGAGCCACCCAGGCGCCCCTCTGAAGTCTCTTTTAATCAATGTTAAGCTCCCTCTTGTGCTCTTTCTCTCTCTTTTTTTTTTTAAGATTTTATTCATTTGACAGAGACACAGCGAGAGAGGGAACACAAGCAGGGGGAGTGGGAGAGGAGAAGCAGGGTTCCTGCCAAGCAGGGAGCCCGATGCAGGGCCCAAACCCAGGACCCTGGGATCATGACCCGAGCTAAAGGCAGACGTCCAACGACGGAGCCACCCATGCGCCCCCTCTCCCTTTTTTAACTTTGTAATTTATTTGTGGAAAATTGGAGCACTTATTCTGGAGAACTTCCCAGTTTAGATTTTGCTGGTTATATACCTGTGATACCATTTAACATGTTCCTCTGTCTACTGTATTTTCTACAAACTGAGAGTTAGATCTAAAGGCTTGAGTAGATTCAGGTTCAAGTTTTTTTAGGAAGACTACCCTAATGAGCAGCTGGTGATACATGGAAGTACTGAGCCACTATATTGTAAGTTGAAACTAATACTACACTATATGTTAACTAACTGAAATTTAAACTTAAAAAAAAAAAAAAGACTACCTGATAAATAGCATTGTGTTCATTTATTAAGAGAAACATAGACAAAGAAAAAAGAGAAACAGTTGGTAGAGCATAAGACTCTTAATCTTGGGGTTATAAGTCTGAACCCCACACTGGTTGTAGAGATTACTTAAAATAAAATCTTTTGGGGTACCTGAGTGGCTCAATGGGTTAAACCTCTGCCTTCAGCTCAGGTCATGATCTCAGGGTCCTGGGATTGAGCCCAGCATAGGGCACTCTGCTCAGCAGGGAGCCTGCTTTCCCCTCCACCCCACCTGCCTCTCTGCCTACTTGTGATTTCTCTCTCTCTGTCAAATAAATAAAAATAAAATCTTTAAAATTAAATAAATAAATTTTTTTTTTAAATTTTATTTAGTTACTTGACACAGAGGGAGAGAGAGAGAGTACAAGCCAGCAGAGTAGCAGGTAGAGGAAGAGGGAGAAGCAGGCTCCCTGCTGAGTAAGGAACCTGACGTGGGGCTCGATCCCAGGACCCTGGGATCATGACCTGAGCCGAAGGCAGTTGCTTAACCAACTGAGCCACCAGGCGCCCCAAATAAAATCTTTTTAAAAAAGACAGAAACATATAATCTAGCCACCTGTGATATTAATAGCTTCCTCAACTCTTATGTCTCAATTTTATCTTCTCAAGGGATTTTAAGTGCCTTAGGGACAAGACAGGATTTTGGCATTTTCTTTTCTTTTCTTCTTCTTTTTAAGATTTTATTTATTTATTTGACAGACAGAGATCACAAGTAGGCAGAGAGGCAGGCAGAGAGAGGGAGAGGAAGCAGGCTCCCTGCTGAACAGAGAGCCAATGTGGGGCTCGATCCCAGGACCCTGGGATCATGACCTGAGCCGAAGGCAGAGGCTTTAACCCACTGAACCACCCAGGTGTCCCCGGCATTTTCTTTTTTAAAATAATTTTAAAAAGTATCAAATAGTGAATTTTGTCAGTGCCGCTGGATTCAATAAGTTAAAAAGCTACTTGAAGCAAGAAATACTCAGCCTAATACTTGCTAGTTCTCAGGAGATTACTTATATGCCAATCATACTATTAAATATACCTCCTTTATATCCCCCAAGGAAGTAGGTTACTTCCAGAAGCCTGCATCAAGTATACGCAGTTCTAAGAGACCTGGATTGATTAGCACAATGCCAAGAACAGGATCCTGGGCTAGGCAAATTGTTATCTATGGTATATATACTAACTTGCAAAACTATTTGGAAAGTATGAATGGCCACATCAAAAAGAAAACACATAAAAGAGATTGTGTATCAATTTCCACTACTGAGAATGAAGTTTATAAGCCAACATGTATCAGACCAGGTATGACAATGTGAGATCCTTACTATGGTCAATGCTGTATAGTCAAGAAGAGATCAACACAAAACAAAACAAAAGACAGAAAACTCCTGCTATTTTTTTTTTTTTTTTTATTTGACAGAGAGAGGTCATAAGTAGGCAGAGAGGCAGGCAGAGAGAGTGAGAGGGAAGCAGGCTCCCTGCTGAGCAGAGAGCCCGATGTGGGACTCGATCCCAGGACCCTGAGATCATGACCTGAGCCGAAGGCAGCAGCTTAAACCACTGAGCCACCCAGGCGCCCCTGCTATTTATTTTTTAATAAGCTAAGACTGAGGTGCTACTAGCTATTTGTACCAACACATTCTTCATCAAGCCTTAGAATTTAAAAGACAATTAAGACATGCCAACATCATTCCTCTCTCTCTGCCTGCCTCTGCCTACTTGTGATCTCTCTCTCTGTCAAATAAATAAATAAAATCTTAAAAAAAATAAATAAAAATAAAAGACATGCCAACATCACAACTATCAGGAATAAAGGTTACAAAGCTGACTATAATCATCAACGTGAGCCAGTATCTCCATGGCTACCAAAATCCTGGCCAGGTAGTTAGCTTTCAATTATTTTTAAGGAGACAAAGAAAAAGAAGAAAGCTAGTATTAATGGTGAAGAGCCTCCAGAGTGAGGGAAACTCAAGTTTGAATCTGGTCTCTATCACTTTTAGCTGCATGACCTTGGGCTACTCAACTTCTCTAATCCTGAGTTTTCCCATTCAGTAAAATGAGAATAACAAATAACATCTACCTCATAGGGTTGTTCTGAGGATTGAATCAGATAATGATTAAAAAGAATTTAAGCATAGGGGCGCCTGGGTGGCTCAGTGGGTTAAGCCGCTGTCTTCGGCTCAGGTCATGATCTCAGGGTCCTGGGATTGAGCCCCGCATCAGGCTCTCTGCTCAGCAGGGGGCCTGCTTCCCTCTCTCTGCCTGCCTCTCTGCCTACTTATGATCTCTTTCTGTCAAGTAAATAAATAAAATCTTAAAAAAAAAAGAATTTAAGCATAATATCAGGCATGTATTCAAAAGTTTTCAGGCGTTTGAATGATGATTTTATTATAAAAACTTCAAAACCTATGTATACCATTCATAGGCTTTATAAAGGTGGCATTATCAGGAAAAACTGATCTGCCAGCTACTTAGCAAATTTTACTGAATTCAACATCTTTTTAAAAAAATTTTATTTATTTATATGATGGACAGAGACACAGTGAGAGAGGGAACATAAGCAGCGGGAATGGGAGAGGGAGAAGCAGGCTTCCCACTGAGCAGGGAGCCCAATGCAGGGCTTGATCCCAGGACTCTGGGATCATGATCTGAGCCAAAGGCAGACGCTTAACGACAGTCACCCAGGTGTCCCTGTATTCAACATCTTAAGGTTATATCATAATTAAACACCTGGCTGCATCATAACAATCTCCTGGTCACGAGTGAAGTGAGGTCATTCAGCAAGAGACCTAACTTTTTCAACTCAATAGATTATACTATTAATCTCTGTTATGGAAGAAATGTTACATGCTGAAAATCATCCTCTTAAGATATACATTAAAAAGAAGAAAAAAAAACAAACCCAGTATGAACTGATTGATGGCTCTAGTAAAAACTCAGGTCATACATAAACTCCTTGACATAAATTTTAATTTTTTAATTTTTATTTATTTATTAGATTTTATTTATTTATTTGACAGAACACAAGTAGGCAGAGAGGCAGGCTGAGAGGGGGAAACAGGTTCCTTGCTGAGCAGGAAGCCCGATGGGGACTCGATCCTAGGACCCTGAGATCATAACCTGAGCCAAAGGCAGAGGCTTAACCTACTGAGCCACCCAGGCGCCCCCAACATAAATTTTCAAACAGAAATAACCAGCCTAACGATGTCATGCATTTCTACTTAAGTAGCCTATGGTTAAATTAACCAAGGCAGAGAACTGAACAGAAATAGTGTGTCTGACCACTGAGAGAGATACAACATGTAATAGCAAAAGAGCATGAAGCTCTACTAAACTAAAGCAGTTACCGGTGCTAGTGTTTGTGCAGTGTAAGCTCATCAAACACATACCCTACGGCTGACAAATACATCAGTACTGCTTATAAATACTCTCCAAAAGATCACCAAAGTCCTGGAATATAACACATTCACCTCAAGACAACCACACTCGCGTGACATCTCATGAAGAGATAATGGCAGAACAAGCAATGATATACGTTGAAACAAGATTCATTTTAACAATTCAGTAAAGAACAGTATAAAGCAATGAAGCATGTTTGAATGCCTAGGAAATATCTTACAGGCATCTATTGTAAAGCATGAAGAAGCTGTTTTCTCCCCCTCTCGTGACAGTCAAGACAACAGCATTGTAAAGCAGTAACAGTCACATTTAGAAATTTTAGTAAATTTCTAAAAGGCAAGTTTTACAATAGGAGAACTGCTCTTCTCAATTTAACCTTTTCTGTTATGGTGACCCATACAAATAACAAGCTTGAATAGCATTTTAAAAAGAAAATGGAAAGCAATATATTCAGATTCTACAAACTTCTGAGCCTGCTGATGTATGGCTTTAAATATGCTTTAAGCACTTGTGAAAGTGTGTATTATTCCTACACCTTCCTTCTCAATGCCAACCAGACTAATTTCAAACCCACTCTCCCTCTTTCCCCCAATAGCAAACACAATTCTTTATACAGAGTTGGCACTGAGTAAATATTGACCAATCGAATGAAGGAGGATTTGCCAAAACCTCAAGAGGATTGCATCAGACCAGTGGGCGATGCATGCTCTTCTGTGCCAGGCATCAAGTGAACTCTTTGGGGGCTTTCTCCTGGTCAAATCATCTAATGTACCTGCTTTGCAAAAAGGAACTGATCTGTTCTGTATTATCTGTCTCCAAACAAGAAAAGAAAATGAGATGTCTTGCTGTAAACCTAGCTGGATAACTTGTCCTTTACCCAGTGTTTGTGGGTACCATGTCGGGTACTGGAAAGAGGACGGAAGGAATTATGTACTATGCATTGGGACAAGGCACAATAGTCTTCACATACTCAGACCAATTCAAACTATTAAAATCACATTTCATTTTCAGAAAACAAAGCTCATTGTGTCTGGATCCCACTTCCAGGATACTAACCATCCTTCTGCTCCTGAGAAGTATCTTGAATGGGACAGTACAGAATACTGGCTGATTGGCATTAGTCCTCCTAGACTCTAGAACTGCCTTAGTGCCATTCACCTAACGTTCTCAAGGTTCTCCTTATTTGAAGAAGAAGGGACTTTTGGGGACTAGGGTGAGATTGCTCTGCGAAATCTTCCTCAGGGACCCTCCAGTTAAGTTACATCCTTTCCCATGTTCCAACAGCCCTGTGTAATATCTCTATTACAGTAAGATTACTGAATTGTAATTTTTTACACGTATATCACCCTAACCAAATCAATAACTTGGTGATAGAAAGCATATTCTATTCATCTGTGTAATCCTAAGGACTGAAAGAAAGCAAGCCTAAAATAAAAATGTGTTAAATGAGCTTCTGGCATAACTCAGAGAAGTAGTTCTCCTAAAGATTCTACATTCCTTTTTCTTTCTTCACACTCAAGTTCTTTGAATCTCCACCACACATCAATCATTGCCATCAAAATTTCCTACCTCCCAGTACTTGGTTCGGTTGATACCCTCTGCGTATGCTCGGGCAAAGTTACTTTCACTGTTGAGGGCTGTAATAGCTGCACTGAGCTGAGACATGGGGTGTAGATTGGTGGGGAAGTTGTCCAGCATGGTGACCACATGGGAAGGTAGAGCTGCCCTCTTTGCCCACTCTTTTGAGAGCCAAGACACCTGTGGAAAGGGAGACATTGCTCAGAACACTAGGCAAAGGAAAAGAAGAGAAAAAGACAGTGACATCTGAGTAAAGAAAGTCCAAGAGAATTCAACCCAGTCCACTTATACAGCAGAACTCTGCTGTGATTCTTTCCCCTCACTACACATCCCTATAAACCACCACCCAGAGCCAGATCAGAATTAAGTGTCTGAGATTAGAGAAAGGCAAAAGAGGAAGAGAATGAGAAGGGCCAATAGCTTTCTGCTTTACCTGTTCCTCTGTTGGGATTTGTCCAGTTACCAGCAACCAAAATAAGCCCTCCGGCAGTGGTTCTTCACCTCCTTTAGCCTTGGGCAGCAGTTTCTGGCATTCAGGGATACTGTAGCCTCGGAAACGGATGCCCTTGAGAGAGAAGAGTAAGAGGTGCAAATCTTAAATTTATCAGCCTAGAAGTCACATAATTGACTACTCTCACTCTTATCAGACCTTTCAACAAGTTAGAATTTCTAAAGCTTAAAAAAAATTGTTTTTAAAAGCTCAAATCTTCGGGGCGCCTAGGAGGCTCAGTGGGTTAAAGTCTCTGCCTTCGGCTCAGGTCATGATCCCAGGGTCCTGGGATCGAGCCCCACATTGGGATCTCTGCTCAGCGGGGAGCCTGCTTCCTCCTCTCTCTCTGCCTGCCTCTCTGCCTACTTGTGATCTCTGTCTGTCAAATAAATAAATAAAATCTTTAAAAAAAAAAAGTGAATAAAAGCTTAAATCTTCACATGACTTAGTTCTGTTTGGTACTTTTAGTTTTACTCATTGATATACTGAAAAAGTAGACTTATTCTTCAGTTATTCCGTATGTACCTATTTTCCATTTTCCAAAACATGAAGGCAGATGCTTTGTTTTCCTTACCCTCACCAGTCTAATCCAGGGTGTGCAAACAGTCAGTAAACTCAGTGATTATTAGTGTTGACAGAAGGGTCTCTCTTACCTCATCAGGATCAAGAACTGATGTTTCGTATACTAATCCCTTCATGCCTCTCATGCCACCGTACATCTAAAGAAAAAGACAGGACATAACCAGTAGTCAGGATAACTCAGGCTAGAGCTTCTTAATGTTTCACGGGATCTGAGAGATGCAATGTATTCTCTGACTTGCAACAATTCATTTTGGAAAGATTTCTGAGGAGTTAACTAAAAACTTTGCAAGGAAGACCACTAACATTGGAAATAAAAAGTTTAAGCTGAGGGGCACCTGGGTGGCTCAGTGGGTTAAAGCCTCTGCCTTCGGCTCGGGTCATGATCCCAGGGTCCTGGGATCGAGCCCCACATCGGGCTCTCTGCTCCACAGGGAGCCTGCTTCCTCCTCTCTCTCTGCCTGCCTCTCTGCCTAGTTGTGATTTCTCTCTGTCAAATAGATAAAATATTAAAAAAAAAAAAAGTTTAAGCTGAAAAATCATTATCTTTATTTAACTATCCAGTCTTACCTCTCATTCCCACCAACCAAAGTCAACAGAATGGGATCTTAGGAGCACTTGGGTGGCTCAGACTTAAGGTTAAGCATTTGCCTTAGGCTCAAGTCATGGTCCCAGAGCCCTGGGATTGAGCTCCACTTTGGGAATCTCTGCTCAGCGGGGAGCCTGCCCCACTCCTCTGCTTGTGCTTTCTGTCCAATAAGTAAGTAAAATCTTAAGAGAAAAAAAACAAAAACAAAAACGGGATCTATAACAGGGAAAGGAGATAGGGACCACAGGCTAAACACTGCTGTGGAATCATCATCTGAGCTGCTCAGACTCTTCGGGCTGGAGAAGAAGCCGTCCTAAAACTGTTCTAATTGGTCTGCTAGAGCTGTGGTATAAATGCATGATCAGCATTAATTCTAATAGTCCTGGCCCCAAAAGCTGAGGGGTTGGGAAGAAGAATTAGAAACTTTATTCATCCCTCCCACAGATAAATTAGGTTAGGCTCAGCTATTAAATTTACAGAAAAGAACAGTCTAATTTCTAACGAACATCATAAGTGCCAACATTTCCATATATGGGACAGGATGCTTGGATGCTTCTGAATAGTCAGAGAAGAGAATGGTATTTTTTTGTTGAGGCACATTACAGAGCTACTTTTTCCAGCCAAAACCCCATAATCTTTACCATGTCCACAGTGATCTGGCCCACTACCGTCTTGCCATGTTGCTGCCTGAAGGTCTTTATTCTGGCCTGCTCCTTAGGTATCAGGTCAGCCAATATATCTTTCAAATTCTAAAAATAGAAATAGAGAAGAAATAGATGATCAAAATGTTGGTTAGATTTTTCCTACAAAGTAGGTACATTAAGACTGCTTTTAAAATCTGGCTTTCTCAATCTGCCAGAGAAATCTGGTCAACTACTCTGCACAGATGAAGGTAAAAGAATTAGACAGGGAGGGGAATGGAGAGCTTATTATTTAATGGCTACCTCAATTTGGGAAGATGAAAAGTTCTGGAGATGGATAGTGGTGACAGTTGTACAATAACGTGACTGTACTTACTGTCACTAAACTGTACATGTTAAAATGGAAAATTTCCTGTTATGCATATTTTACAACTTAAAAAATTAGGCAAAATTATTTGATATTTCCATTTCACTAAACTACTGAATTATTTCTTAAAATAGTAATAATACTAATAGTTTATAACAACAATAACAACGGACACCTCTTAGAGTTATTTAGGATTATGATGAGAGGCTAGGTGGTAACCAACCGCTGCTCCCCACCCCCACAATCCCAGGATCAGATTGCCTCAGTGATTCTCCTTTCCAAACCTTACCGTAGGGGAAGCGCTGGCATGCCGAGCAGCAAGAACAAGACAAGATGCATTCTGCAGAGAGAACACAAAACCTTATGCAACAGTTACTCTTCCCTCCTATAATATTAAAAAGGAGTTTTAGTGACTCATCTCTTTTCATCTTAGCTTCCAAGGACAATCTAACATAAAAAAAGAGCTGTGAAAGGCCCTGAACAGCTTTGAAGGAGTTCCCAGTCTGGAGCAATAGCAGACCTAACTCTGTGTCTTGCATCCATAGCTTTAATAGCATTCCCTGAGGAGAGGCTCCTTCCCATCATCTGGGTTTCTGCCTGGGCTTTTTTAGGCACAGAAAAGGTCAGAGGGACAATTGTTGGGAGTACCCAGGCCATCCCAATCTAGCTGTCAATTGTTCTGAGTAGGCCTCAGAAAAGCAAATGAGGAAATTGATCAACTACCTCACCCTGCTGGTAAGACCTCTCCTGCATCTAGTCTTTTGGCAGCACTTCAATGACCTCCAGTCTAGGACAGCCCACAGGCAGAGGCTGCCTTTCACAGGTTTCTGGAAAATGCACAGAGAAAACAGAATACCTATAATGTAACAATGGACAGACCACTCATACAGCATTGGGAAACTAGAAAACTAGAAAATTACCTTTCAAGTGCTGAGAGAAAATAATTAAGCTAAAGCTGTATATCCAGGTAAGGAAAAAGTCTCAAAAGAGGGCGAAAAAAAGACATTTCAGAGAAACAAAAGCTGAGTTTATCACTGACACAACTGTACTAAAGGAATTTTTAAAGATATACTTCAGAACCGTAAAGACAGGTCTGAGATTCAAGGCTATTCTTCACTACAAAGATGAATAGTGTAGCTAACCTATGTTTTCTGTTTAGAGATAGGGTTTTTTTCCCCCCAAAAGAAAAGTTACTTTCTATGAGAAGACTGCTGAGTTGCAACAGAAAGTTCAACACTGCCTTTGAAAAAGACAACCAAATACACTACTAACCAGCTATAAAGTTTGACAAGATTAACTTTTCTGCACAAGATTATTTTGAAGATAAAATGAAACAGTCAAACTAAGCCTCAGTTTTCTCATCTATAAAACTGGTGTTAAATACCCACCATATATCTCACAGGTTGTCTTGTGATAATTAAATTACAATATTGTGAAAGCACTTTACAAACTAAAAAAGATTATATACACAGACAAACTAATCCAGGAGCAAGATCAAACCTTTCTTCTTTTTGCCAAAAGGCCGGATACACCTTTTCTTGTAGTAACTACTGCACTGTTGTTTGATTGTGCTGAAAATCATTTGAAGCCGTAGTAATGTGTAAGTTCTAAAACACCACACGCCTAAGGTGAGAGTTCAGTATTCAGTAAGGCTGGAGATTTTTTAGAATTTAGTATTCCACTTTCTGTTGGGGCATCAGGGAGAGCTGAAAAGGGAAAAGATCCTTCAGAAAAGCTGTGGGGTTTTTTTTTGTTGTTGTTTTTTTAGAGAAGGGGGAGGGGAAAAGAGTGAGGGAGAGAGAATCTTAAGCAGATTCTGCACCAAGTACAGAGCCAACTGGGGCTTGATCCCACCACCCTGAGATCATGACCTGAGCCAAAATCAAGAGTGTGGAGACTACTTGAGATTCTATCTCACCCTCTGCCCCACTCCCATTTCCCAAATGCACAGAGACACACAGCCTCCCTCTAAAATAAATAAAATCTTCAAACACTAATAAGATTAAAAAAATTAAACAATTAAAAAAAAAAAAAACGAATTCAACACTAAATTCAGAGAGTACGAGGTTAAGTTACTATGCCCCTAAAGGGAAGGGGGCTGCCTCAGCTCTGTTAACCAGGACTGTCTTTAACTTCTTTCATTAACTTCCTAAAGAGTCTCTTCTGGTTCACTGAGGACCATCTGAGCAAAAGTAGGTGGCACAAACAGGCCTTTAGTCTCTTCACCCTACATGGGGCAAAGGGGAATTTGACCTAGCACCTAAGAAATAATTTTACCTTTTCTTACTAGTCACCAAAAAGTGAACAAGAGAAAACATGAGAGTAAGTTCTATTCCATGCTCTGTGATCCCACAGTTCCCCTGTTATAGAAGGGCCACCTCCCAGAGACTAACTACATCAGCCCTGCAGCAGACCTTTCAACTGTGGGTGGTTGGTTGGTGTGGAGGTTTGGTTCTAAAAAGGCTACAGGAGCACATATCATCTTAGAGAAGAAGGATGTTAAAATCTCTTCATAAATAATTTTTCCACTTTTAAATCATCTTTAAGTTTCTATAATGGCAGGGGTACCGTGCTGGCTCAATTGGTAGAGCATCTAACTCTTGATCTGGGGATTTGAGTTCTGCCCCATGTTGGCTGTAGAGATTACTTAAAAGTAAAATCTTTGGGGCGCCTGGGTGGCTCAGATGGTAAAACATCTGCCTTTGGCTCAGGTCATGATCCCAGAGTCCTGGGATCAAGCCCCACATTGGACTCCCTGCTCAGTGGGAAGCCTGCTATCCCTCTCCCACTCCCCCTGCTTATGTTCCTGCTCTCGCTATCTCTCTCTCTCTGTCATATAAATAAATAAAATCTTAAAAAAAAAAAAATATTTAGGGACGCCTGGCGTGGCTCAATTGGTTAGGCATCTGCCTTCAGCTTGAGTCCTGATCCCAGGGTCCTAGGATTGAGTCCTGCGTCGGGCTCCCTGCTCCTTGGGGAGCCTGCTTCTCCCTCTCCCTCTGCTGCTCCCTGCTTAATGCTCTCTCTGTCGAATAAATAAATAAAATCTTGGGGAAAAAAGTAAAAAAAAAAAAAAATCTTAAAAAAAAAGTTTCTACAATGGCTGGCTGGCTGTATTTTAAGGTTAAATCTTAGGGGTGGAAAAAAAAACCTATCTAAGGTTAACAAAGAGTGACTGTCCACATCTTAATTAAGATGAAAATGGAGGGGCGCCTGGATGGCTCACTCAGGTAAGCATCTGACTTCAGCTCAGGTCACGATCTCAGGGTTCTGGGATCGAGCCCCACACTGGGCTTTGCACTCAGCAGGAAATCTGCTTTTCCTTCTCCCTCTGACGCTGTCCCCTGCTCATGCTCTCTCAAATAAATAAAATCTTAGGGAAAAAAAAAGAGGAAAATGGAATTCCCTCAGGCTGAAGTCCTTTCTTCCACGAATATGAACATAAAACAGAACAAAAACAGTTTCTTTCCTCCTTGTGGGAGAACTGCTAGAATTAATGAGCTGCCCTCTTCTTTTACTTCAAGATAAAACAAACAAAAAACAAAAAAAGAGGAAGTCAGAAAGAAAAGGAAGGCAGATCACTTAAAGGCTGTGAGATGAGACACTATTCAAAGGAATCAGATGGGTCATGACTGCTGTTTTGTTATATTCATTTCTCAGATCTATTTATATGAATGCTACTTTAGGAGAATGCATAGGAAGAGAAACTGAGAACTAAACTATCACCCCACTTCCAATATCAGTGAACTCTTCATTACCTTTATTTATACGGAGTGTCTTTGCCATTTCATGTGAGGAGCTTCAGGAGTAACTTAGAGGGCTGATCTCAACTGTTCCTGATTTCCATCTGCAGCACTTCTTAGCCAGAACTCCAATTTGCAAAGCAACACTAGTTTGTGGATAGCGTGACTATGTAACTATAGAATAAAGCTAGTATATTCTATTTCTTTTTTTTTTAAGATTTTATTTATTTATTTGACAGACAGAGATCACAAGTAGGCAGAGAGGCAGGCAGAGAGAGAGGAAGGGAAGCAGGCTCCCTGCAGAGCAGAGAGCCCAAGGTGGGGCTCAATCCCAGGACTCAGGGATCATAACCCGAACTAAAGGCAGAGGCTTTAACCCACTGAGCCACCCAGGCACCCCTAGTATATTCTATTTCTGAAGCCCTTTTTTGCCACTTATCACCTGTGTGATTCCAGCCAAGTTATTTAATGTTTCTATGCCTCGATTTCCTTATCTATAAAATGGGAAGAATAATAGTACCTATTTCAAAGGATTGCTGTGAGGATTAATTAAGTCAACACTTAAAAAGCATTTAAAATGACATCTTGGGCGCCTGGGTGGCTCAGTGGGTTAAAGCCTCTGCCTTCGGCTCAGGTCATGATCTCAGGGTCCTGGGATCGAGCCCCGCATCGGGCTCTCTGCTCCACGGGGAGCCTGCTTCCTCCTCTCTCTCTGCCTGCCTCTCTGCCTAGTTGTGATTTCTCTCTGTCAAATAAATAAAATATTTAAAATAAAATAAAATAAAATGACATCTTGCCTAGGGGCACCTGGGTGGCCCTGCTTCCCCCTCTCTCTCTGCCTGCCTCTCTGCCTACCTGTGATTTCTGTCTGTCAAATAAATAAAATCTTAAAAAAAAAAAAAAATTACATCTGGCCTAAAGCAAATATTCTGCATTTGTTATAAAATAATTATAAAATTAAACAGTATGGCAATTTTCTCACACCCTTCAGCATCAGGATTAGTCATATTTTTAGCTAACCCTGCACTGGAAAGAAAACTAAAGAAATTAAAAGGATTTTAAAGGCAGCAATTCATCGATTTAGCCTCTCAAAAGGGTAGAATAGGAAATATTCAAGTTAGAACAATTTTACCTAATGATGTAGAAGACAGAGCACATAACTTGGAATTTGGAAAGGAAACCTGGGTTTTAGCTACAGCTCCATTACGAAATAACAGACATCCAAAGCAAAACAACTAACTACAGTTAATTCTTGAACAATACAGGAATTAGGGATACAGACTCCCCCCGCCCCCGTGCAGTCAAAAATCTGGGTAACTCTTGATTCTCCCAAAATTTAACTACTAATAGCCTACTGTTGAGAAGCTTTATTGATAATATAAAGTCTATTCGTACCTATCTTGTATGTTACATATATTATATACTGTATTCTTACAAAAAAGCTAGAGAAAATGTTACTAAGAAAATCGTAAGGAAAAAAGACATATTTGCAGTATTTTACATTTTACTGTACTGTAAAAAAGCCATGTATAAGTGGACCAGCACAGTTCAAACTATGTTGCTCAAGGGTAAACTGTATTGTTTTCCTTTCCTTCTCCATATTTAGGATAACACTCAAGCTACTTAGCTCAAAGTCCGATAAATCTAATAAGGACATATGTAAAGTCTAATAAGGACATATGTAAAGGTACTCAAAAGCCTTGCTATTTAAAATATGACTGTCTAGGGGAGCCTGAGTGACTCAGTGGGTTAAAGACTTTGCCTTTGGCCCAGGTCATGATCCCAGAGTCCTGGGATCGAGCCCCACATCAGGCTCTCTGCTCACCAGGGAGCCTGCTTCTCTGCCTACTTGTGATCTCTGTCAAATAAATTAAAAAAAAAAAAAAAAAATCTTTAAAATATGACTGCCCAGCCGGTAGCATTAGCATTACCTGGAGCTTGTCAGACATGCAGAATCTTGGGCCTCACCTCAGGCCTACTGCATCCAAATCTGCAATTTAATAAGCTCAGTAGGTGATCTATATGAACAATAAAGTTTGAGATACATACATGGTCTAAAATGTTAAGGAACGGAACAGAAGGATAAAATGTAGACCCTAGGATGTACAATTACTAAGGATCAAGTCTTAAGTCCAGGTTCTGTCACTACTTTGCTGTGTTATCTTGGCTATATGACCTAACTTCTAGGTGTTAGGTTTCACACCTCTAAATTGATAGTAATAAAGCCAATTCTGGGGTACACACGTAGACTGTACAAAACCATCTGCATGAAACCACCTAGAACAGTGCCTTATACATAAGTAAGTTCCAATAAATATGTGTCTCTGGGGGGCCTAGGTGGCTTAGGTGGTTGGGTGGCTGCCTTCGCCTCAGGTTACGATCCTGGGGTCCTGGGATTGAGCCCCGCGTCGGGCTCCCTGCTCAGTGGAGAGCCTGCTTCTCTCTCTCCCTCTGCCTGCCTCTGCCTGCTTGTGCTCTCTCTCTGTCAAATACATGGATAAAATCTTTAAAAAATAAAAAATGAAATGAAATAAAATAAATATGTGTGTCAGAAAAGTGTTGGCCCATTACCTACGGTGTCGAGTGTCACTACCCTCTCCTGTAGTTGGATTCCAGGAAAGAGGCAGTCAGACTCGAGCAAGGGGTAAATGGATAATTCCCTCTACCTGTAGAACAGGAAATAAAGCCCTGATTTCCTTTTTAAGGGCCTTAAAGGCCTCCCAATCAAGAGGGGAGGAGTCTCAAGGAAAGGAAACAAATTTAACTACCCAGCAGAACAGACGACTAGGAAAGGAGATACTGGAGGACTGTTCTACCTAAGGGTACACATCTCAGTTCTCTATCTCCTAGCTGCCAAAGAAACCTGCTGAATAGCTTTGTATAGGGCGTTCAGACTATACTCGCTGACAGGACAGGCAGATACAAACTTCTGAGTCATCCCTGAACTTTCACCTACCAGCTCCTCCCCCTAACTCCGAGGTGTGGCAACTAGGCTTTTGCCTTCTGGTAGCACGCCACGTGTAGAGTCACCCTACTGGAACGGGAGCTGTCAGGTGAATCAGGGAGTCACCTCATTCAATAGGTCAGCTCCTTCATGAGGAGAGATGGAGACAGCTGCTTCCAAAGACAAGGGCCTGGCTCACATGCCTGACAGCCAGGATTCTCTGCAGGGTGGGGGTGGGGGTATTATAACCACTAAGAGGCTTTTTCAAACCTCAAACACTGCCACCCCTTGCAAGAACTCTCCTAGTGAGTTTGTTATTATTAATGGAAATGCACTGTAGTTCTCCAATGTGCTAGAAGAGAAAAATATAACTAAAAGAACCACTATCATAAAGGGCCAAGAGAAGAAAGGACTAATAGTATATGCAGGAAATTTTGCCATGCCAAAGACTTGCCTTGCCTATAAAATTTAGGGTATTTCTGGAATAAGGTGTTAGCCGAATCACCAAAAATCATCTGAAACTACTCCCTCCGCCCTAAAATTCTAGGAACAAAGGAATCCTATTTGAATAAGCACTTTAAAAAGTGGTTCTTTCCCTCTCACCCTATTACCATCTAGGTAATCCACACCTAGGACCTTTACTCCAAAGGGGAAGAGCCAAATTTTCTTTGATCCTCCATCCCAGGCACATTTAGAATGTGTCCTGCAACATATTTAAGAGCTCCAACATTAGAAGCCTGAGAGAGATGCTCCTGATTTTAATAGAGCCCTTGTCTTTCATCAAAAAAAAAAGATCAGAACTTGCCAAGCCAGAACTGGCTTAGTTGATGAAGCAAACATAATGCACTAATAACTGGCAGGAAAAATCTTGTGCTGCAAAGGCTTCTAATACAGAAGGAACAACTTGCATTAAGGGAAAAAGAACACACATAGGACAAAGGCTCCTCTCTCCCCAAAACCAGGTCAGAGAACTAAAGCCTTTTAACATCTATGTTTCACTATGGTGATACTGGAAGGCGGCCTGCACTACTTGGTCAGCCCACTTAATAGCCCGAGCACAGTAATCTTTAGATTTCATACTTTGACCCCCTTCATACTCACAGTAATTTCCTTAATGATTCTACATAACTGTCATTTTCTAACAGACTCTTCCCTAAAGATTTACTCCAAGGAAGACCACCAAAGACCTCAGAAAAGAATCAAGAGTCCCAATTTTCCTTTCAATAGAAATCCTTGGGGCACCTAGGTGGCTCAGTCGGTTAACCATCTGCCTTCGGCTCAGGTCATGATCCCGTCCTGGGATCGAGACCCGCATCGGGCTCCCTGCTCAGCGGAGAGTCTGCTTCTCCTTCTCCCTCTGCCTGCTGCTCTGCTTACTTGTGCTATCTCTCTGTCGAATAAATAAGTAAAATTCTAAAAAAAAAAAAAAAAAAAAAGAAATCCTTACCATTCTTTAACAAATATTTTCTGAACATCTACTTATTCTATACACATTACATATATACTACTGAATAAAGTGTACAGGATCTGCTGTCCTACTAGTTTTTGGGGAACTAGAAACTGCTCTCACTTCTACCAGGAGTACTTAACAAGTTTTAGTGCCTAACACTTTGGTTCAGAAAACTTCCCTTTCCTTCTTTCTTTCTAAGATTTTATTTATCAGAGAGAGAAAGAGAGAGCACACACAAGCAGGGGGAGTGGCAGGCAGAGAGAGAAGCAGGCTCTTCACTGAGCAAGAAGTCCGATGCAGGACTTGATCCCAGGACTCTGGGATCGTGCAACTGAGTTGGACATGAACCGACTGAGCCATCCAGGCATCCCAAGAAACTTTTCTAAAGGCATTTGAAAAAAAGGCATAGGAAAACAAACCTAGAGAAAATAGCCTAAATGAACTATTGCTTAAAATAGTCACTTTTGAAGTCCATTTTAAAAATAATCACAAAAAAAGCCCAAATACTCAAAAATTTCATATATACATTCTCAAAGTTGCAAATAAAAAGTCCTGCATGTGGCTTTACTGGCTCAACAGAAGGGGACCACCAGGCATTATCAGTCAACAGAAGTCCTTGAAAAAAAAAAACAACAACAACAACAACCAAGTTTCCAGATCCCATCTCACTTTTGCTGAACAAGAATCTAAAGACAGGATTCATGAACATGCAATGCGAACAAGTAACCCACGTGATGATGCCCACTGTGAACTTACAGAACTTTCAGGGACAGAGAGTGAGAGAGAGCACAAGTGGGATGAAGGGCAGAGTTGGAGAAGCACACTCCCCGCTGAGCATGGAGCCCAACATAGGGCTCAAACCCGGGATCCCAGGATCATGACCTGAGCCCAAGGGAGATGCTCAACCAACTGAGCCACCCAGGTGCCCCTATTTATTATTTTTCATTTCTTTTTTTTTAGTGGGAGTGGGGCAGAAGAAATGAGAAAGAATCTCAAGCAGGCTCCATGGCCAGCACAGAGCTCAACTTGGGGCTTGATCTCATAACCCTGAGATGATGACCTGAGCCAAAATCAAGAATCAGGTGATTAAACAACTGAGCCACCCAGGCACCCCAAAAACTTTTAAAATGATAATGTGTTAAAAGAAATACAGGGATCTAGGGGTGCCTGGGTGGCTCTGGAGAATGGGCATCTGCTTTCAGCTCAGGTCATGATCCTGGAGTCCCTAAATCAGGCCCCACGTCAGGCTCCTTGCTCAGCGAGGAGTCTGCTTCTCCCTGTCCCTCGCCCTGCTCTCTCATGCTTGCTCGCTCTCAAATTAATAAATAAAATCTTAAAAAAAAAAAAAAAAGAAATACAGGAACCTAAAGAATTTGGGCAGTTCAGGAGCACTGGCTCAGCCAAGGGTGTGCAACTCTTGATCTTGGAGTCATGAATTCGAGCCCCACATAGAGATTGATTAAAAACAAAATCTGAAGGGGAAAAAAAAAAATTTGGGCAGTTGAGGGAAAAACTGAAAGCCAGTCAAATACTCAGAAACCCATTGTTAGCTTTGCTTCACTGTTTCAAACTTCACGATCTACTCAACTCTATTGCATAAAGCACTGAAACAGGGCAAAAAAAATTACGGTGTAGCTTTAGAGAGATCCACCACATCTGGCTTCCTGCCTTCTGCCCACTTGGATTCTAAGAAACAGAAATGCCAGCCTTCCCTTCTAATGATCTACTTCAGCACTGCTCACCTCACTGCTTCCTCACACCCATGTATTCATCTGTTACCAATCTAAAGGCCACTAGGAAGGACAAATGTAATCATCCCACCATTAGCACATGAGGAGGCTTTACTTTCCATTTTTTAATCTTTAGCCCACCTAGTAAGCACCAAGGAAATGACATCACTTTGAGTAGGCTGATAATCAAGGTTAAGGCACAGAGATTTGGGTACTTGCCTTTAAAAGTTCTAGGCTATAAAGGGTGCCTGGCTGGCTTAGTTAGAAGAGCATATGACTCTTGATTTTGGGGTTGTGGGTTCAAGCCCTATGTTGGGTGTAGAGATTATTTAAATAAATAAACTTTAAAAAATGTTTAAAAAATAAAAATAAAAGTTCTGAGCCGTAAGCCTAACTAACATTTCACAGAAAAACTGACTTAGTTTTGTTGAACCCAATTTCAGACTAGGATTTTTTTTTTTTAAGATTTTATTTATTTATTTGACAGAGAGATCACAAGTAGGCAGAGAGGCAGGCAGACAGAGAGGGGGAAGCAGGCTCCCTGCTTAGCAGAGAGCCCAATGTGGGGCTCGATCCCAGGACCTGAAATCATGACCCGAGCTGAAGGCAGTGAGTGGCTTAACCCACTGAGCCACCCAGGCGCCCCTCAGACTAGGATTCTTTTTTTTTAATATTTTTATTTATTTATTTGACAGAGTGACAGAGTGGAGAAGTAGGCAGAGCAGCAGGCAGAGGGAGAGGGAGAAGCAGGCTCCCCGCTGAAGAGGGAGCCCGATGTGGGGCTCAATCCCAGGACCCTGAGATCATGACCTGAGCTGAAGGCAGAGGCTTAACCCACTGAGCCACCCAGGCGCCCCCAGACTAGGATTTATATAGATGCTCAGTGGTGTAGGCCTACTGTAAAGGAATTATGGGTATTCATTTAAGTGTCTTGAAAAGGTCTAGAAATAACGTAAAAATACTTTTGTCTTGATTTTCTCAAAGTCACTGAACATCCTAGCTTGGAAGAGCAATTCTCGATCGTCCAGGAAGTAACTAGAATTTGTTAAGTCACACTGGTGGTTAAGAGTCCAGAAGTGAATTGGTAGCCATACTCTAACTCCCAACCCAAATCCAAACCCAGATCACATGTGAAAAAGTAATACATTACAAAGCTAAGGCACCCACAGCTGATACTAAGGTCACTGCTAAGTATAAGTTCACTTGGGTAAATTATAAGTCAAATAATCTGGAAGCTCTGAATTCATCTCTTTCCAACTCAGGTGTTCACTGAATTACCTGAAAGTAAATAAGGTGGAACACAATGACTGGCATTTGTGTCACCTAGCAAGGTTAAAAAAAACGTCTTCTGAGAAAAGTGAAACTATATCTGACCTTGAGAATCAAAGTGGTAGGCATCAGTTCTCCCAGATCAGAAAACCACTTATTTCTGCCTTTGAAAGCCTACCTTAACAGCAAAAGTAAAACTGAGTACCACTTAAGCTGCAGGCTAATCTGGAAAACACAGGCAGGTACTAACAATGCTGACAAACTGAACAGGCTTCCTAGTATCCTGGTCATTCTACTCAGGAAATTTCCACTCCTGCATTTTTTGGGCTTTGCTGTTTTAAGGGTCAAAGCCTTCAAATCACTTCCAAGTGATTTGGGATCACTGGGATCCTCAGGTTCATTCCTAACAGTGAAATAAACAAAACAATAATGATTCTACAATTATGTAGTCACCCCAAAAGCTTTCTGGACTTCCCCAGAGGCTTAAAAGATAAAGTAAATTCAAAAGGTAAATTCTAAAAGCTTTTTCTAATTCACTGAAGAGTTAGATTATCTATTTGGTCTGGGTTAGGAGCTCTGGAATGAGCTAATTATAGTGTCGTGTCCCCTATTCTGCCAAAACACTATCTAGAACTTGCTTCATTTCCCAAGAGGCTTCCTTACCCTGTTCCCTGGCAGCAGAAGAAGCAACAGTCAAGTAAGACAAGTGTCTCCCAAATGATCAGCCTCCACCTTGCTGCTGGGTACCTGGAAGAACCCCAGTGTAAATTCTACAGGCTTCACCTTTTCTGCCAACCATGCAATATAACACAGAGCAAAACCATTCTAAGATTTTCCTTTCCTTCAGGGGCTGGCAGCTCTAATCTGCAGAAGAGAAAGTATAAATTCTTTGCAGAAGTCAAGGTCACTTGTGGGACTGGATGAGAGGACTGGGACTGCCCCCTTAACGGAGCAGTTTCTCTATTTAAAGAGCTAAGTTACCCAGAGACAAAAGTCCTGGCAATCTGAAATTTAAAGCACCATTACCTGCAACAAGATTCCTATGATCCAAAGGAAACAAAATTCAAATAAATTAGGGCCTCAAAGAATGAAAGGACTCTCTCCTGGGTAGACTTAAAAGCAATAGCTAAACCGGAGTGAGCAAGTAGTAGGGTTGGTCATGTGACTTTAGCAGTACTATATCCTGCCCAGTATCTTCACTTAATTGGCCTGCAGTTTGAAGGAACAATCTTTCTGGTTCTTTCTCCAATCATTTGTGATAACCATGCAGAAGGTTTTACAGAAGGGCTCCACCCCACCCAAGCTCCTCCTATATGAAGAGTAAGTGCAAGAGTCCCAAGGACAAAGAGGACCTGAGTCCCACTCCACTAGCAGGAACTACTAAAGCTTGGTCACTGAAAGCTTCAAAAATTGGGTTGGTGAAATGGAAAAGGGTAGTTTAGGAACCGACAAGGCCCTCTCTACAAGGCAGAAACCGACATTAGTCACTGCTCCATCTCTGGCCCTGGGACAGTGAGCACATCTGTTCACTACTGCCACTTCTCCTAACCCCGCACCCCCTCCTCCAAGAAGGCCTCTTCCCTAACTCCAATGGAACAGAACACCTATATTCCCCACTGGCAGCTCCTTTTTTTTACAGGGCTCTTCCACCCTAGACATGCGGTTGTCTGTAGGGTCCGAGCTCTCCACCCGCCCAAGACCGCACGCCGGGGGCGGACAGCGCTCTCTTCACCCCTAGGCGTAGAAGGCCAGCATAGCACATGGACCTGAGAGCCCCACAGAGGGCTGGCGACCAGCCAAACGCAGGGCCCCTTTAAGGCTCGCGGGGGTGCGTCTGGGTAGGGGAGGGAGACCCCGCGCTGGAGGGCCTGCAGTCGCCTCAGCCCCACCCTGGGGCCGCGCGCTCCCTCCCATAGTTGCTCACCTTGGCTCCGAAGAGCCGGGCGGCCGCAGTGAGTAAAGCCATGACGGGCGAACTCGGGGATCTGGCGGGGAGGGAAGGAGGGGAAAGAGCTGCGGCAGGAACGGGAGCTGCCGCCGCTGCACCAAAGGCCGCGCGGACGGGTGGACAAGGTTGAAAGGAGGTGGCAGAGGGAAAGAGTAGACAAACCGGCGGCGGCGCCCAGCCCGGGGTCCTCAGTGAGGCCCCGCCCACTGCCCGAACTCGCTCCCGCCCCTCTCAGGGGACTCGTCTCGGGCTCGGCCATTGGTCCGGTGTATGTGGGGGCGGGACCTGAGCCGTTGACAGCAGTTGTGGAGGGCAGGATTGGATCGCCTGGGTTAGGCTAATTAGGGATGGGCGCGGTGGGGGGGTCGTGTAGGTGACTAAATATGTGCCTGATAAGTCAGTTAACTTCCTTCTTAGGCTTCCCTTCTTGCCTTTAATGCATTTGGGGTTTGTTCTGAGGTGAATATGAGAGAAAAAGGTCCCAAGGACTCCGACCTTAGAAGATCCTCGGAAGCCAATCCCTTAATATACTATCACAGCTACTGATCATTTATTGCTCCTTCTACCCATTGGCACGCTTTCGTGATGAATCTTTGGTCAATGAATTAATGGCCATAGAGGTAACGTCACGTGGACACAGGCTGTGATGCCAGAGTTGGCTGCCTGGTGACCATTTGAGGTCAGCAGAGGCCATGGTATTATAGGTACGAAGAGACCCCAATATGTGGAGAATGAAAGCAAAGGCAGGAGCCTGAGAGTCCAGTGCTTTTTATGGGCTGTCAGTTCGGCGTCCAGTGTAGGGAAATCCAAGTCTTACAAGTGGCCCCCTTAATATGAAGGCTTCTAAGGACACCTAGCTGGCTCAGTCG